>NC_072053.1:41658948-42033743 GCF_027791375.1 Indicator indicator
GAAGAATAGTATCAAGAAATATGTCATTGCCCCCCTGGGAATGTAGTAGTATAGGAAGCAAAACAGACGGTTTGCAAGCTGCTGTTTGGAAGAGATTTAAGCACTAGTAAGCAGGCCCCCGTGGAGAGATAAAGTGAAAATGCGCTTAACCCTTTTTAACCTATTAGAACAGCATCATAATTGTTTTACGCTGCATTCAATAAAGTTTCCTTATTTCTATTTCAATGTTTTTGAAAACTCAATTTATAAAAAGTGTTCCTTAATTGTAGGAAATAAAAAAATTAGTACGGCGGATAGTACTACCCTTCTCTGTTAATGTGTTAATAATATTAACACAAATCTGTTCTTCATGAGACAGAATTTCCTGGCAGACTTACGAGAGACTAGGGTGAAAGCAGCAGCCAGGGCTGACCCTGGATACCAAGAACGAGGGCAGCCCTGAAAGCTTGGCTAAATGAAGGCCACAGGCCCTCCCAGGGCCACTGACATCCAGCCAGGGCCCTCCTCACCTCCCCCTGCCCATGACAGGCCTGGGCCACACCTGTCCTGCCCATCCTCTTGCTGCTCTGCAAGATAGCCTCCCTTACCTCCTCACCTCTTTCCCTACCAGATAGCTGCACCCCAAAGGAAGGGCTCTGCTCAACCTGGTGTATCCCCAGCTCCCAGCTTCCCCACCTAGGGGTGACTCCACTTTTGAAACACCTTCCTGAACCCCAGGCTGTGGATGAAGGCCAGGCCCTAAGGCCAAGCTATGGTGGATAGTTCTTACAGCTATGCCTGAGGTTGCCCCACACCCCCCTCAGCTGAGTGCCATGGGGCCAGGACTCACAGTAGTGCTAGAAGATATAGTTAGGCACCATGGGGCCTTGACCCAGAGCTGCATTGATATTTTCCTCTGTGACTTTCCTAAAACCAGGTGCAGTGGGGATGTCTGAGGCTGTACTCACAGCTACAGCTGAGCTGAATGTTATCCATCTTATCTTTCCACCTGGTCCCTGAAATAAGGTATCTCTGGGCTGCCCCTTCTGTTTCCAGTCCCTGTCACTTCTTGGGCCTCCTCTTGTCCTTGTGCCTGATCGTAGTTTTACATCCCTGCCATGGCACTGTGACTTTGACAGAACCTCCTGCTCCTGCCCTATGCCTCAGCTCCCACTCTAAATTAGAACAAATCACGCTTAAGTTTCATCCATTCTTTGTTGATTTGGACAAAGTATTTCTGTTTTGCTAAACATTTTAGTTGCTAGATCCTTTTTAAAAAAATAAATTTTCTAATGTTATTGGTTCCTTTTATATGTAATTAATGAAAATAGTGCTTGAAAGTATTTGCCATTTATGAAAACAGCATATTATCACATAGAATTTGTTCAACAATTCCTAGAGAATAATAAGGAAAACCTTCTGTAAAGGGTCAATTTATACGTCAACCAAATGCTACAAAACAGTTATTGGTAAACTGAAAAGTCATAAAAGGCAGCGTGGGGGAAGGAACCATAAACTAAACCTAGAAAGTTTCGCAATTATTTCTTCTGTTCATACGTCAAGAATGAGTTATAAAATGCATCCCGGCACCGGACTACAGTAAAGTTTTCTCTTCGTGCTATGTTTTTGCTTTTTCTGTAAGTCAAGAACTATGGTCTAAATAAAACATCTGACATATGGGAAATGTCAAATATGTACATATCCAGAAAGTTATGCTCTGTGGAAAAAAATATACATGGACACACACACACACACACACAATATATCTATATTTTTGAGTGTACTATTGTTATAAAAGACAGTGACTTTTTTTTTCAAAATTCAACTATGTTGACAGAAATTCCCACCTCAAAAAACCCTGATGAATGTTAGAAAATTGGAATCCCTACTTTAAGTCCTTTAAAGCCATCATGAAAAAAATAAAAACAAACAAAACAACAACAAATGAAACTAAACCAAACCAAAACAAGAAAACTAACAGACATTAATGCCCGAGTTACAAAAGGGTATTGTAAGGAGTTAAGTTTGTTTTCCTCATGCTACCTCAACATTGTTTGTCCTGAGGTGTTTTCACACAACTGTCTCATAGCTGTTTATCTATGAGACCATAAGCTCTGTGATTATAGCTGCTGGTAATCACAGAAGGCCACAGGTTCCACATTCAAGAGTGTTGGGATGCAAGATGGCAATCACTTTGACAATTGTATGGGTTTTTTGTTAGAGAGGATCCTCAGAGATCTTTGGTGAAGCAGTTTAAATCTAAAAGAGCATGCCTCTTACCACGGGATTGGGGCTGACATATATATCTAACCTTAGGACTTGGACAGACACCAGTCAAATACATCTATAACCATGGCAACTGAATGAGGAACTGTGACCATGTATGAGATTGGAAAAGGTATAAAACCTCAAAGGTAACAGGGATATTTGGAGCTCCCCAAGTGATTGAAGCCTTCAGGATCAGGGAGATGTCCCTTGACCTTAAGTGGTAACTATCTCTTCTGCTTTTGCTGTCTCTTGCTTTTCTTTTTTTCTCTCCTTTTCTACGTTTCTAACTTTTCCTCCTGCACATGTAAGCAAAATAAAATTCAAGTGGTTTTCCCAATCCACTTCTCGGTTCCTTCTTGGTTTCATTTGGGGATCCATGTAAGAGACATCTTTTCCAAAAAAGATGATCAAGACAGATATATAGTTAGAAATTAATATTCTGTGGTTGCCAGTGCACTTTTAGTAGTTCTTTTCCTCAGGTATATCCATTCTCCATGCAACACTACTAAGAAATTTTCTGTCATCAGGTAATTGAAAGCTATTTCATATAAATTTGCATTTTCTTATGTAAATCCTTTAATCTTATTTGGTAAAGAGATGCAATATCCTTTTAGACTGGAAGCAAAAATTCTTCAACAGATAACTGTTTTCAACAATATTAACTGTCATGTTGAAATGTGGATCATACTTACTTTGGTTTAAAGTAAGCACAATGTTTTTTTATGTCTCATATTTATCACTAAAGAAACTCAGAATAAATTAGGATTCTGTTAGACTACTGTATTATTAGCCAGCTTTACTTGTAAGTTCTTGAAATATCAAGGAATAACAAGGAAGTTGGTGACAGTGACAGCATTTTATACATAATCACTTGATAATATATCTATTTTGATCAGGATTCTTATGATTGACAATAATTTAATTGTAATCAGATGCACCTGGGTCCTAAAAAAGGCATATTCGTGTATTACAAGGAGTTCCATTGCAGAGGGATTATTTGTCTGGTGAAGTCTATGAAGAGCTAAAAAAGCTGTAGGACAGAGGCACAGGCAATTGCTGCCTCAGTAGTTGTACTCATTGTTCAGCAGGAGAAAAAAAAGTCACCACAACTTTTTTTTTTTTTTTTTTCTTGTTAAGGAAGATTTAAAATATAAATAGTCTTTTATTTATAGGAAGCTGCAGCATACACTGAGTTTGAATTATTTGGATTCTTTATAAATATTCTATTTAACAGTATGTCTTGAATAGGAAGATGTCATGATCTTTTCGTGATTAAAGAAGATTGTCTGAGCAAGACTTTCCTTTGGAGATTGTCTTAGCAAGACTTTCCTGTGTGTATCCTGTCCAATACCACTTAAACTACAGATGTGTCAAGTAAGCAGAATAGTTAGGAATTCCAAGTCTACTTCAAGAAAATTCTTACAGATGCCAAGTAAATCTAGATTCGCTTCAGGTTTTTAGCTTCAAAGCTGATTCAAGAAGTGCAGCCCTGTTGCCTAAATCCAAGTGTAACTACAGCTTTGATCTTCCTTTATTTATCTAAATTATCAATACAGAAAACTAATTACAATGTAGGAGTTAGATGCTTCTTCTCTTGGCTAGTTTCAGATGACTTAGTGATACCTGTTGCACTTCATCTCTTGAAAAGAAAAAAAAGAAAAAAGAAAAAGAATACCCTGTGAAAGCAATTTATCCAGCAAACAGAAAAAAAAACAGAGAAATAAACAAAAACAAACCCAACACAACAAACAAACAAAACCCCCGAAACAACAAAGAAACAAAACCCACACAAAACCCACAAAAAAAAAATAAAACACACACAAAAAGAAAACCACAAATAAGGGAAAAAAAAAACCATACAAACCAAGCCTAACTAACCAACAACAAAACCAAACCAAAATGACAAAAAACCAAAACCAAACCAAACTCACAACCCCCCTAAAAATTCTCAAGAGGAGTTCCTGTTTAGGATAATTAGGAATTTTTAGACGTAGTTTGGGTAGGTGGAGAGTTACTGCCATCTGCTGGACCAATTCTATCCCTGACATAACTTTCACAGAATCACAGAGTCACAGAAACATTCAAGTTGGAAGAGATCCTTGGGATCACTAAGTCCGACTGATAGCCCTACTCTACAAGGTTCACCCATAAACCATATCTTCAAGCACCACATCCAAACGACCCTTAAACCCATCCAGGACTGGTGACTCAACCACCTCCCCGGGCAGCCCATTCCAATGCCCTACCACTCTTTCCATGAAAACATTTTTCCTAATGTCCATTCTAAATCTACCCAGTAGCAGCTTGAGGCCATTCCCTCTTCTTCTATCACAAATTACCTGTGAGAAGAGACCAGCACCAGCCTCTCTACAATGTCCTTTCAAGTAGTTGTAGACAATGAGGTCTCCCCTCAGCCTTTTCTTTTTCAAACTAAACAGCCCCAGCTCCTTCAGCTGCTCTTCACAAGATTTATTCTCCAGGCCCTTCACCGGCTTTGTTGCCCTCCTCTGCACTTGCTCCAGCACCTTGCCATCTCTCTTGTATTGTGGTGCCCAAAACTGGATGCAATACTTGAGGTGTGGCCTCACCAGAGCTGAGTATAAGGGGACAATCACCTCCCTACTCCTGCCGGACACAGCATTTCTAATACAAGCCAGAATGCCATTGGCTTTCTTGGCTAGCTGGGCACACTGCTTGCTCATATTCAGTGCTTGTCAATTAGAACCCCCAGGGCCCTTTCTGCCAGACAGCTTTATAGCCACACTTACGGAAATCATAGCGTTTCTTGTGGTTGTTGTAACCCAAGTGACCTGGCATTTGGCCTTGTTGAAGCTCAAATGGATGAACAGATCTAAACAGATTAATTACAATATAACTTTCTGCCAGACAGCTTTCCAGCCACACTTCCCCAAGACTGTAGCATTGCTTGGAGTTGTTGTGACCCAAGTGCAGGACCTGGCATTTGGCCTTGTTGAAGCTTGTCCCAGTAACGTTGGCCCACCGATCCAATCTATCCAAGTCCCTCTGTAGAGCCTCCCTACTCTCATGAAGATCAACACTCCCAGCCAACTTAATGTCACTTGTAAACTTACACACTCTATGTCTTCCTCGAAGTCATCAAGAAAGATGTTAAACAGAAGTGGTCCCAACACTGAGCCCTGCAGGACACCACTTGTGACCAGCTGCCAGCTGGATTTAACTCCATTGACCACCACACTCTGGGCCTGTTCACCCAGCCAGTTTGAGTGAATGGGTTTTTTAATAGCAAAATAATGAAAGATTAAAACTCTTACCAGTCCTGACATTTAGGTGCATCTTAATGCTCGTTATTGTAATGGCATAAAGACTGCAAAATTAAGAAAATACGGACCTAAACTGCTTACAATCCAATGTGTGAACTGAGGAATTGGTAACTGAACCAGATTGAAACATATGAATTAGAAGGTATAAATGCTTCCAAAAGTGAAACAGAAGAAAGTCCAAAAGGAAGAGGGAATTAAAGACAAAGAGGTCTCTGTGGACAAGAATTTGTTCAATTTTATAACATAAACGTCATTACTATTGTTTTATTGATGACATAGAACTGTGAAAGAGAAAAGACCTCTAAGACCATTGAGTCCAACCACAGACCTAATACCACCATGTCCCATAGTGCCACATTTACAATTTTGTGCCACATGCTTTTTGGACACCTCCAGGGATGGTGACTCTACCACCTCTGTGAACGCCCTGTTATGGTGCTTGACCACCTTTCAGTAAAGAGTGCTTTCTAATATCCAATATAAACCTCCCCAGGAACAGTTTCAACCCATTTCTTCTAGGCCTATCACTTCATATTAGGGAGAAAAGATTAAAACCCACCTCTCTACAAGGTAGTCAAAGAGAGTAACATCTCCCCTCAACCTCCACTTCTCCAGACTAAACGATCCCAAAAAGTCTTCATAAGACTTGTTCTCCAGACACTTCACCATCTTTGTTACCCTTCTCTGGACATATTCCTGCGATTACAATGTCTTTCTTATAGTGAGGGGCCCCAAACTAAACACTGTACTCAACATGTGGCCTCACCAGTGACAAGTGCATGATCACTTCCCTACTCCTGCTGGTCACACTTTTCCTGACACAGGCAAGGATGCTATTTATCTTCTTGGCCACCTGGTCATACTGCTGGCTCATGTTCAGATGGCTGTTAACCAGCAAGCTAATATCCTTTTCTGCTGGGGAGCTTTTCAGCCACTCCTCCTAAGCCTGTAGCTTTACAGTGGCTTATTGTGACCCAACACTTAGCCTTATTACCTGATGTAATTTACTTCACTCCACCAATCCAGCCTGTCCAGATCTGTTTGCAGAATCTTCCAGCCCTCCATCAGACAAACATTCCCTCCCAGCTTAGCGTCATCTGAAAACTTACTGAGGGTGCACTCAATTCCTTCAACCAGATCACTGATAAAGATACTAAGCAAGACTAGCCCCAAAACTGAGCCTTGGGCAAGAGCACTTGTGACCAGCCACCAGTTGAATTTAACTCCGTTTGCCACCAGATTTTGGGCCTGGCCATCCAGCCAGTTTTTAACCCAGTAAAGCATCTACCCATCCAAGCCATGAGAAGCCAGTTTCTCCAGGAGGATGTTGTGGGAGATAGGGGATTATGGGGGGCTTCATTCTATTACATATCCCTGTTTTGAAATTCAGGGCATTAGGTATCCAGCAAACCACTGGTTTTACTACTAAAGACTGAGGAAAAGAAGGTACTGAGTACCTTAACATTTTCCTCATCCTTGACCACTATCCAACAATTGACTGAGATTCTCCTTAGTCCCCTCTTTTTCTGCTAATATACTTGTAGAAGGATTTTCTGTTCTATTCATCAGCAGAAGCCAAATTAATTTCCAGATAGGCTTTGGCCCTTCTAGTTTTCTTCCTGCATAACCTCATGTGAATCTTTTGGTCTTCCCGAGCGGCTCTTCTTCCAGCCACCATTGACTCTCCTGCCTGCCAAGGGACCCTGTTGACCAGTCTCTGAAAAAAGCCAAAGTCTGTCTACCAGAAGTTCAAGGTGGAAGCTCTGCTGACCCTGCATTACTTCTCCAGCAAGTGAGACCCCTATCATCTTCTGATCACTATGCCCAAGACAGCCCCAAATATTTACACCACCCACAAGTCCTTCTATGTTCACAATCATCATGTCCAGAAGGATGCCGCCTTTAGCTGCTTCTCTCACCAGCTGTGTTAGGAAGTTATCCTCCACACACTCTTAGGAGCCTCCAGGAGTACTCCCTCTCTCCTGCATTATGTTTCCAGCAGACATCAGGGAATTTGAATTCCCCAACAAGAACAAGGTTTAGTGATCATGTGACATTTGTGAGACATATAAAGAATATTTTATCTCTTTCTTCATCCTGGTTGGGTGGTGTGTAACAACATACTACCACCACAATATCTGCTTTGCTGGCTTTCCCCCTGATTTTTACCCATAAACATCCAACACTGGTGTCATCATTGTTAACCTCAATACAATAAAAACACTCCCATGATACTTGCATTATAGTGGATGCACTTTAGTTGGATTAAAGGGAAAAGGTTTTTTTGCAGGGAGAAGTTCTAATCCCTACCTGTCTGTTCTCAAGCACTCCTGTGGTTACTAATTCATCAGTGACCCTAATGTCTTTGCTGCTGGTCTATATTCCCTACCAACAGGAGACTGACACACATTATGGGTAGGTAGCAAGGACCTCACAGTGAATAACTAGCTTTCTGTAAGAGTTCAGAGTTCCAGAAACAGGGAGGAAAAGAAAGACAAACAGCATCAAAAAACAGTAACAAACAAACAAAAACATCCAACCAAGCAAATCAAACCAAACCAACAAAAAAACCCAAACCAAACCAAAACCCCCACACATTCACTTTGTCCTCCCGCTAGCCTGCCAGGAGTCTTCTGTTTAGGTCATAAAATAAATATCAGTAGTTGGCACTGCAAAGTCACATTGATGATGAATGTAAAGCAAGCAACAACTTGTAGCTTACATATTATTGGGGACTTCTGAAGAGGTTTCCTGTCTTCATTCTTAGTTCTGTTTTAGCTATATTAAGTCCAAAGTCCAGAACACTGTGTATTGTTTTGCAGCTAAATGCTGAAATAAAGTATTAATTTTATATCTCCCTGCTGAAGACTTCAAGACAACCAAGCAAGATGTTGAATGGTTCAGACATCAGTACCTCTGCGATTTTGTGTAACATTGTAGTGAATCTGTGACACACTTCTGCAAGAAATTAAGAAACTCAGAAAGTCAGTCTGGACAAAACCATTCCTTGTAAATAAATGTGAAAAATGTGCAAGGCAGGTTCAACTTAGTGTAGTGTAAATAACATGTCAGCTTATTAAATAACTCTTCAGATCTATTCTGCAAAGTGCCCAGAAGCATTTCCATTTGTTCATACGGTGAATATGTGTACTTAAATAATTTTTTTAAAAAAATTATTTTCAAGACTTGTTTCTTCCCCTAAAGGAGATTCACCTCTAAACAACTGTCCCTTGCTTGTTAATATAGTAGAAGCACTAGTTTGTCATACTTGCTTCTGTAATGTCCTTCTATCTACAGTCAGATTTTCTGTACACTTGGATCTTAGCTGTCTTCTATCACGATTAATGAGAACAAGGCAAACATGTTGACTTGCTAAAGCCACTAGTCTGTGCTATTGTATAAAAAATATTTACTGTAAATACTTTCTTAAAACCATAATGTTTTGCACTGCTAAATAATACCCAGTAAATATTTTATGTCTTAATTGAGGTTTTTTTTTTACTTTTATTTCCCAGAAAATGCTGTATTATAGCAATCTTTAATTACAAAGTCTATCATACTCAAGGCATTAAATATGTTTTGTTCTCCTTTGACATTTTATTAGAAATAAAAATTTTATTAGGATAACTGAGGTACTAAATCTTTATGTTCTCAAGATTAGGTGTTCTCTTTAACAATTAAAATGTGCAATGAGAATATTTTTTTTTCCAATATAGAAGTTCATATAGAAAAAAAGAAAGGAAAAAAAAAAAGTGAGCAAACACTAGTAGACCAATTTGTACTGTGAGTGTTATATGCAGTCTATGCTTAAGTAGTCTTTGTAGACTACTTAATGAGTATGGATAAGGATTAAGCTTCAAAAGGGTGTTAATGCTATTTGGATATTATCTTTCATTACAATATAGGTATTTTCAAAAGCAGGGATAAAAAGAAGTCCCTAAAGTATATGCCTAGTACATTTTAATGGGATCAACCACATCCCAGAGGTAAAAAAAAAAAATATTAGCACCTTTGTAATACTAACATATGGATAACATTGGGGGTTTCCGTGTCTTTTCAAAAACTCTAAACTGATTCCAGGTGCATTTTAAGAAGTTTTGCTGGGGTGACTGTTTGCTTTATGCTTTCTTTTTCTCTATATGGACTTACATTATCTGCATAGGGAACTAGACATCATAAAAAAAGTTATAAATCTGAATTTCTACCACAACGTAAAATCTTTGCAGCTGGATTTGGTTTTCATAGACATCTGTAAGCAACTTCACAAAAGAGGTGGCCTGTAACTGCTTTCTATTATGTCCTTCACTCAGAAGATAAAGATAACCCTTTCTGATGCAATGGATTGTATGTCTACAATATTTATATTCTGTTGCTGTTTCCACTTATTCTGTGAAATCCTTTAGCTTTGCCAGTGCAAAACACAATTCATAGAGTATAACAGAAGCATTTAATTTATGTTTTAATCTTTAGTTTTGAAAGAATAAAAAGGAAATATAACCTTTTAAGATGGTTATCCCAGAAAATATGTGCGCATCTTAGACGCATATCAATTCAGCAAGACAATAAGATTTTTCTGTCACATTAGCATTTCTATTCCTGTGTCACAGACATAATATCACAGGAAGTTTATAATCCTGATCTAGTTAAATGTTATACATTGTACAATTCTTTCTTTATTTTCTTTGGGGGCTTTTTGTTGTTTATTTTGTTTGCCCTTTATTCTTTTTTTGTTTTCTTGTTCTTTGGACTTTAATAAGCTCAAATTAGAGGCAACCAATATGATGCATTTTGCAGGTAATAAACACATCAAATACTCATGAAAATGGTTAATTAATTTTTAAATATCCATGTACTGTTTGTTTCCATGGATGTTTTACTACCCACACACTTATGAATGTGGTGTGAGCGAAAGAAGTGTTTAATCATTGTATAGTAGCAATGTGATTTGAATATAGCAGTGGAAATTGAATTTGCATATGATTTGGATACTAGCAGCTATTTAATAGTTGTACTCATGCTATACATACAGGAAGCTCATTGCAATTAAAGAAGTAACCTAAAATTAAGTGATGGATGAATTTTTCTGTTTGCTGAATTCTACATGATATTTCTAGTCACTTATAATATGACTGGACTATATATCCTATAATATCACAGGACTGAACTACAAATGTATTTATTATAAAATGAAAGTATAGGTTTTAATGTTTTGATTGATACAGAGTATAATGGAGAAGTCAAAACCACAATTCCCAACCTATCTCTTGCCCTCCATCAATTTTATGGCAGGAATACCTACAATCTTCCATTTCCAAATCAGGAAATCAAGGAGAAATGTTAACATAAGGAGAGGCCTACATGAATCCCATTCATTTTAAATATATCATGCTGGAAAAATTCTCAGTTTCAATTGGCTCTGTAACTTACTTACTGGTGGCCAAGGCCAGATCCATCAGTGATGGTGGAAGCACCTCTGATATAACATGTTGAAGAAAGGAAAAAACTGTTGCACAAAAGCAGTCAGAAGAGAGGAATGAGATTATGTGAGAGAAACAACGCTGCAGACAGCAAGGTCAGTGAAAAAGGAGGGGGAGGAGGTGCTTAGGTACTTGAGCAGAGATTCTGCTGCAGCCTGTGGTGAAAACCACAGGAGGCTGACTGATCCTCTGCAGCATGTGGAGTTTATCAATGCAGCCCATATCCACCTGCAGCGCATGGAGGACCCCATGATGTAGCAGCTAGGTACCCAAAGGAGACTGTGACCTTGTTGAGAGCCTGGTAGGAACCATGATGTCATGGAGACAGGAGCCCACGCTGAATCAGATTTGTTAAGCAGAAATTGTCATCGTATGGGGGACCCTTGTTGAGGGAATCTATTCCTCAAGGACACCACCCCATGGAAGTGACTCACACTTGAAGCATTTTGTAAAGAATTGTAGTCTGTTGGAAAGACTCATATTGGAGAACTTCATGGAGAACTGGACCATGTTGGAGGAACCTCACATAGAAGCAGGGGAAGAGTGTGAGGAGGAAAGAGCAATAGTATATTGGGTTTGGCTGAGCTGGAGTTAATTCTCCTCAAAACATCTTTCTAGTGCTGTGTTTTGCAGTTTTGTCCAGGCTATTGATAACACACCACTGTTTTGGCTACTACTGAACCAAGCACCGGTGCTATACTTTTCCAGCATTTCCCCACCCCAAGCGTATGTGGAGGGGTGTCATGGAGAGGGGGAAAGGGATGGAGGATGGTGATTATTAATTATGAATTATGAAAACATGAATTATGAAAATTATTATTAATTATTATGATGATGATGAATATTCAATTAATAACTTTATATATATTGATTCAGATGCACGGTTGTAATAATATAGACCATAACTGATTTAGTATTTACAATCATACCCAATTATAATATTTACTTTCAATTTCTAGTTAATGGAACGAAAGGGTGCAGTTCCGCCGCTTGTCCACTAAATGGAGACTCGACAAGACACTTGCAGCTGCTAGCTATGTATAGAGATATTTATGATGTTATCATGAGGCAAGTTAAGCTGGAAATATCACGCAGCTAGGCGTGGGCACTTTGAATAGAAGGTTGCTGAATGTTATACACATGAAAGATACATTCTTTCTATGCAGCAAGACAAGTTGCTGGATCACGCAGGCTCGCTGGGTATCTGCTTTCTGCCCAAGGCTAGCCCTGTTTGTGTGGCGACTTTCTTTCTCCCTCCCGGCTCTGTGTGTGTGTTGGGGGGGGGGGGGCAAGGGTTGCTTTCTCCTCCCACTGTCTGCGGGAAGGGGCAGTTGGCTTTTTTGTCCTTCCGCAGTCTGCGGGGAGGGGATGGCTCCTGACCGGAGGATGGGCTCAGCAGGGCCAGGTCCGTTCAGTGGTCAGCCCTCACGATCGACGGCGATTCCCATAGGCGGGGTTCAGTGGGGGTGCGGTGACGCGATGCTTCCCCCCTCGACTCAGCTCGAGATGAGCTGACTGCAGCTTCTCTCGATGACTGCTTTCTGTTTAAATTATAATGGTACATTCATTGCCTTAACTTCAATGGAGAGGCTAATCTTTTGCTCTCTCTTTCCCTCAGGGAAATCCCGGGTTCTTTGCCCTGATACAGGCTGCGGAGAGGCTACAGTGGGCAGCTTCCTTTCTCTCCCGTGGATGGTGGGGGCTATGCAAGATGTGTTTCTGCTTATTTGGCTGCTTATGGCTACTTAATTAGCTTGCAGAAAATGTGGACTGCTGGGTTTGGGCTAGTCCTTCCCCCTTTGGGCCTTCTTACCCTCTCTCAGGGGTACGACGCTGATGTTCTCTACTAGCGAAGGGGTCTCCTTTGCGGGTCCTCGAGGCGAGCTTGATGGGCTGGCTTCTATATTCACAGAGGCTTCCAGTATACTTGCATGTGAAGACTTACAGCTGACACATCACGAGTTGCATAACGAGTGAAAGCAAAAGGAGAGAGCAACGTGGTAACAAATGGAGCAATACTTATAGATACTCGAGGCTGGAGCTAGCCAATGGGCACACTTGCCAACAACCTGCTTCCACCTATATAAAAGGTGAAGCTAGAATTATGCCCTTAGATGGACAGAGCGTAGGCACGCCATTGAGATGGGTGCCTGCAGTTGTTTATTCCCTTAGGAGACAGGCTGGCACCTGAGTCTTTTGTTCCTCCTCTCCTGAAAGGAGGGTGGAGGGGGTACTTACAAGAACATGTTGGGACAAGTTAGCTGGTATCTGGAGGCATAATTCTGGGCATGTGATGCCTTCACTACAGGGGTGGGCAAGATCTTGGGAGAGGACACAGCTGGACCAGCTGACTCAAACTGACCAAAGTGGTATTCCATGCCTTACATGTGACGTCAGCTCAGATATATAAGCTAAGTGAATATGGGGACATTCACTGATGGCATCTGTCCTCTGAAGCAACCACTATGCATATTGAAGTCCTGCTTCCAGGGAGTGACCAAAATACCATCTGGCTTGATGGGAAATGGAGAGTAAATTCTTTGTTTATTTTTGCTTCCACACATGGCCTTTGTTTTTGCTTTGCATTATTAAAATTGTTTCTATCTTATTACTGCCTTTTGTTATATTTTCCCCTCTCCCCTGCCCATCTGAGATGGGAAGTGATAGAGCAGCAGGGACAAACCACCACAAATGGAAACAACATGTTATGAACTGATCACAAGCCCTGTTCTCCATCCCTTTGTGCTGCTCAGAGTTTGAGAATGAAGTTGAGCCTGGGAAGAAGGGAGGAGTGGAGAGAAGGTGTTGTTAAGATTTGGGTTTATTTCTCATTATCCTGCTATGATTTGATTGCCAAAAAATGCAATTAATTTCTCCAGCTGGAGTCTGTTTTTCCCATGATGGTAACAGGTGAGTATTCTCTCCCCATCCTTATCTTAACCCCATGAGACTTTCCTTATATTTTCCTTCTCCTGTTTAGCAGAGGAGGGGGAGTGATGGAGTGGCATGGTAGGCACCTGGTGTCCAACCAAGGTCAACCAACCACATTACAAATACCACTATCTTTTTTATAGGGCTTAGATGTTAGTTCAGTATCCTTTTTGAAGGGCTTAAACTGCAGATTTTTAACACCCATAACTGAATGGGAAACTTCATAGGTTTTCTAAAGATTTCTAAAGATTCACTAGACTGAGATCTTAGACCCCTCAGTTTCCTCTGAAGTAAATGAGTGTATAAGACTTTCAATTCTGTATGAGGTCAGGAGCTACAATGTTGTAGTGGAGCAAAGAACTGGTTATAAGAACACTACTTTGGTTTGCCTTGACAATCTGCATAATTCTAAGCAAACCTAAGTTAGAGAGGTGTGCTTCTAAATAATCTAATGCATGATGATAAAGTGTTACATGCAAAATATGCCAAAAAACCACACAGATTTTACCCAAGCACATTTTACCAGTTACAGGTCATATTCTAAGTCAAGTAACTGTGAAGTACAGTCAGACCAACTGAGCTGATCTAGCAATTTTATGTTGGGGGGAATTTCAACCCACCACACCTTATTACTGACTTTTCACCTCCAAGATTCATAACTAGCAATGAGAAGTAATGAAATCCATAATATAGTGGCATAATAACATGATCTGACACTATCCAGATTTTTCTATCATTAGATACTATGCTGTGTAAGCTGCTGCTTTTCTGCATTACTTTTTTCACTCCAACACTAACCTGCTTATTTCTCCAGGTATAATATATTGTCCATGCTAAACCATTCTTTTGGGATCAATTCCATAGTTAACCCTGCATCACACAACCTTTATGTATCCCACAGCTAGTTACTAGCTCTTAATTGCTAATTGCTAATTTTTAAAAGGGTTTTTGTATATATATATATATATACATATATATATATTTTGTATATATATATATATATATTCAGAAGTATTTGTATGTCTTTCACAGTTCTCCAAGAGCGGAGAACAGAGAAAACAAAAAAACCAGCAAACAGGAAATTGATGAAAAAAAATAGTGAAATAGAGTGGCCTCGATGACAAAAAAACCCCAAAAAGTACTGTATGTTTTACTGACACCAAGATTCCATCTTTAGCCTTAGGAAGTTGTACCCAAAGGAGTGAACTATAGGAAGATAGGTGCAACTCTGGTGGCAGGAGCTAGAATTTACAGAAGCAGTTTTAGGATTGAAGTCCTAGAACTAGGAGACTTCTGTGTTATTACAGTTGTTCAGCATGTCTAGGGGAAAAACTATATCTTGGGTAGATCAGAAAAATGCAGCCTTATAACAGTGACTGTGCCTCTACAGGAGAACAGTTCACTGTCCAGTCCCTAAAATAGGTGCAAAGCAGCAATTGCATAGTTCACAGTAATAAAATTCCTGCATTCTATTTGTTATTTCAGCTCTATGTAGCATAACAAATTATGTCAACATTACCATGCTCTATGGGGTTGTTTGCCTTTTTTTTAATATCAGGTAGTATTGCTCTCATTTTTGTGCATGGGTTAAATAAAACTTGGCCTGAGAAACACACTCAGCAGAGAAATTTACCTTGTACTTCTGGGAATTATACTCAGTGTGGATTGGGTTCCTATAGAGTAGATCAAGATTAAAGTCTTCTTTTATCATTAGTGTTCTTTTCTATTGTAGTTGTGTGTGTAGTAGATCTGATACAGCACTGAATGCTGAAGGCTTGGTAACATTAACCAAATTGGAGTCTGGTGGTTAATGACTTCCAAATCTCTTGCAATATTAATTCCTTTTCCCCTCCTCTCCTGCTTTTTTATCATTTGTTCCAAGATTCTTAAGCTATTGTTTAAACTGCTTTCCTTCTTTTAATCAGGATCTAGGGAAAAATGTTTGCCCTTTCTTACTAATATGTGTGATGTGCTCAAGATACACAAGATCTGGTAACAAATCTACAAAGATTACTTTATCCATAGAGAGGATATCCAGCACATATACCTCTTCAAAGAATGCTTAATATAAAATTATTTCCTAGAGTAGGGTTATTGGTTGGACTTGGTGATCCTGAGGCTCTTTTCCAACCTGAATATTTCTGTGATTCTGTGAGATTGTGCTATTCTGTGATTTGCTTTGTGAAGGGAATAACGGAGAAGCATGAGCAGCTATGAGATTTTATTTTCCTACTTAACAGTACAAGAATGATAAAATAATTTTTGTTGGAAGGAACTTCAGGAGGTCTCTAACCTAACCTCCTGTTTATAGCAGGGTTAATCCTTAATTCAGACCAACTTCTTCAGGGATTTGTTCAGCTGTCTTGAAAACCTTCAAGGATGGAAACATGTCGTGAAGGCACCATATGCCCAGAATTATATCCCCAAATACTAGCAAATTTGTCCCAACATGTTTTGGCAAGCCCCCCACCCCCCCACTTCCACCCTCCTTTCAGGAGAGGAAGACAAAGGCCCAGACAGCAACCCGTCTCCTAAGGGGTAAACAACTGCATGCATCCATCGCATGGCATGCTTATGGTCTTTCCATCTAAGGGCATAATTCTAGCTTCACCCTTTCTATATGTGGAAGCAGGTTGTTGACAAGTGTGCCCACTGGCCAGATCCAGCCTCGAGAAATCTGTAAGTATTACTCCATTTGTTTACTACTTTGCTCTCTCCTTTTGCTTTCTCTCGTTTTGGCCGAGCTACAGAAGCTCACAACCCCTAAGTCTTCTCACTCCCACATGCAAGCATACTAGAAGCACCACGGGAAGAAGCCAGCTCATTGAGCTGCTTGAGGAACCAGCAAAGGATGATCCCTTTGCTGAACCAGAGTCGTAAGCCCAGTCAAAAGGACTGAGGAAGCCCCAAGAGAGGGTAAGCTCTAGCCCAGAAGGGGTAGGACTAAGCCCAAGCCTGGCAGTCCAGATCTGCTGCAAGCTAATTAAGCAGCTAGTCAAGCAGAAACGCATTCTGCATGACCCTGCCATTTGCGGGAGAGAAAAGGAGCTGTAGCTGCTCCAGAGCCCTGTTTCAGGGTAATGCAACCAGGGATTTCCCCAAGAGAGAGAGAGAGAAAATATCCTCTCCATTGACATCAAGGCAAAGACTGCAGCATCGTAACCTAAAAATGGAAAGCAGTCGCTGATCTGGCATAGTCAACTCACTTCGAGCCAAGCCGAGGGGGAAGCACCGCGTCACTGCACCTCTACCCCTGCCCCAGAACCCATCTCCGAGATTGGAGACGACCGGCCCCGCCGGGCACCGTCACCTCCCTGCAACCATGGGAGGAGAAAGCAAGCCTTCCCCCACCCGCGGAGGTGGGGGGGAGAAAGAAGGGTACCACCCGGATGAGACCAACCTGGGCAGATAAGCAGCAACCAGCCTGTGTAATCTAGCAACTTGCCTCGCTACAAAGACAGAATGTATCTTTCCATGTGTGCAACATTCAGTAACCTTCTATTCAAAGCACCCGTGCGTAGCTGTGTGATATTTCTAGCTTAACGTGCCTCGTGATAACTTTATAAATATCTCTGTATATAGTTGCAAGCCACAAGTGTCTTGTCGAGTCTCCATCTAGTGGGCAAGCAGTGGAACTGCACCTTTCTTTCCCTTAATTAGAAACCAATTCTGTAAATATTATTATTGGGTATAATTGTATATACTGAACCAGTTATGGACTATATTTTTTTACAACTGTACATCTAAATCAATATATATATGGTGATTAATTGGTTATTCATAATTTTAATAAGTAATAAATAATAATTTTAATATTCCATAATTCATAATTAATAATTCATAATCACCACCCTCCCACAACATAGCACAATGCCTCTGGGTAATCTATTCCACTCTCAGGCTGTCCTCCTGAAAAAAAGGCTTCTCCTTATCTCCAGCCTGAGATTCTTGAGTTTAGCTTGTACTGCTGCCTTTCAAGCTCCTGCCATGCACAACTGTGGAGAGATGCAGCTCCTCCATCCCCTCCCAATACTGCTTGTGGGTACCCCTGAAGTCATCCTTTTGCACAGTTGAACCAGCCCCAGTCCAATAGCCTCTTCTTGCAGGGCAAGGGCTCCAGATTCACTTTTATCCCAGGGAAATCTGAACTCACTCCATGGGGAGAGTTTGTCCATGTCATTCCCATATTTGAGGGTCAAAACTGAATGTAATATCCAGATGTTTTCTAATTAATGTGAAGTAGATAAGGATAATCCCTTCCCTCATTATCTTGCCTGTGTCCCTACTCATAAAACCCAGTATACTGATGTACTTTGCTGCTGTGGTACACTGCTGACTTTATATTATTGTATCACAGCATTAGTTTTAAAATATTACTGTGGATGTCATCATCAAACTTTTTCATTGTACTTTTTTTTCCTTGAAGACGTGAAAGTCAATCCTTCTGTTACACAGAGAAATTTTAATAACTTTTCTTCATTGTTAGAAACACTGCAATTATCTCTCCCTATGTCAAGGGATTTCCTATTACCTCTACCTCACAAACTCCATAATCTTTTCCTAAATGTTAAGTTACAGGGATCTTTACTCCCTGTAGTGGTTTGAAACACACAAATATTGCCCACTATCAGAAATCATGATTTTATGACATTTTCTAACTGTAGGGCATTACCATCCTGGACAGGCGATTCAGTCACTCTTGCTTTCCAGGTGTCAAGCATGTAGGTGCATCCTGCCTTGTTTTGTCAGATCCAGGTGCTATTTTTTCCTTTCCCTTTCTTTCCTTTTCATATATATACTGATGTAATCTGATACTTTCATAGTGGAGGAGTAAAATATTTTGTGTAAATCAACCAAGAAAACTCTCCCTGCCTTTTTTGCCTCCCTGTCTTACCCCTTGGTAAGAGGGAAGGGAGGAGGGGGGGAGGGGGAAGAAGAAGTGAGACAGTTCTTTAACTCTCACACTGAAACCACGACACTCTCCTATATCAGTTGTACTATTTCAGTTTCATCTACTTCACTGTTATAAAATCATCCTTTTTTTCCCTTTTAAGAGCATTATAGATATTCTGAAGTATTTTCCAGTTACTTACAACTTGCAAAGTCATGCCATTTTTCTGTGTGAAAAAACAATCTTGTTATGTTATGGCCACTTGCCACTCAATAAAAACATCAAAATCAATACCACGTGTTAAAATCTTGGTAAGAACAGTATGTGGAATGAAAAAAATAAAATAAAAATAAAAGAAGAAAAGCTGTAAAGAATAGAGTGAAAACTGAAATAAACTCAAAGCAGAGTCAGCATGTATGTTATGTCCATCTACAAAAAAGAATAATATAGTCAATCTCTGGTTTTCACAGAATTCAGACATAATTAATTTTGCTTAAAAAATTACTTAATAATTGAAGTAAAAATCTGTGATTATTTAGGATCTAACATTTATACCAGTGAAGATTCAACTACCTATTTAAGAATTTCAGAAAGGTATTCACATAACCAGCACAACATCTGGGGAGATTGCTTGAGGGTTTGGTAGCACAAGTGGTGTTCTCCTCCATCCCTGATACTGGGGACCCAAATATATTGAGGGAGACCCATAAGATTAATTTCTGGATTCGAGCTTGGTGCCACCAGCAGAACTTTGGGTTTTTTGATCATGGATCAATTTACAGGGCCTGCTGGCATCAGATGGGGTACACCTCACCCAAAAGGGGAAAAGGGTTTTATCATGGGAGTTGGCTGACCTCACTGACAGGGCTTTAAACTAGATTGGAAGGGGGAAAGGGGAAGGACAGGGCTTGTTGGAGAGTAGCCTGGAACACCTGTGGGCTATTGTGATGGCTCCACTTCTATGTCAGGGGAAGCAGGAGATAATGGGCCATGAGATAGGGAAGATGCAAGGGTCCTTGACAAACTTGGACTCACAATAGTGCCTGGCAGCAATCAAGCAGGGAACAGACCCCTACCCCTCAAAAAGACACCAGAACTGAAGTGTATCTATGCCAACACACTGAGCATGGGGAACAAACAAGAAGAGATAGAAGCTATGGTCCAGCAGGAAAACTGATATTATTGCTGTGACAGAAACATGGTGGGATGAATCCTATAGCTGGAGTGATGCTTTGGACGGCTACAGACTCTTCAGAAGGGATAGATCCAGAAGGAGAGGTGAGTTGGCCCTGTATGTCAGGGAAGGCCTTGACTGTCTCAAGAATGACGATGATGGAAATGATAGCATCAAATGCATGTGGGTAAGAATCAGAGGAAAGGCCAACAAGGCAGATGTCATGGTGGGGTCTGCTATAGACTGCTCAACCAGGCTGAGGAAATTGATGAAATGTTTTCTAGGTGGCTGTGGAAAATCTATGAATAACTACCTCTGGTTCTTGTGGGGGACTTCAATTTGCCAGATATCTGCTGGAAATATAATACAGCAAATAGGAAGCAGTACCACAGATTCTTAGAGTCCATGGAAGATAAATTCCTAACACAGCTGGTGAATGAGCCAACAAGGGAGAGCTCGCTCTTTGTAATCAGAGAAGGACTAGTAGGAGATGTAAAGGTTGGTGGATATCTTGGACAAAGTGATCACGAGGTGGTGGAGTTTACAATTCTTAGTGAAGTTAGGAAGGGAGAAAATAGAACTACATCTTTGGACATCCGGAGGGCAGACTTCAAATTGCTCAGGAGACTGGTTGATGATATACTCTGAGAGGTAGTCCTGAAGCACAAAGGAATCGAGGAAGGCTGAACATATCTCAAGAGGGAAATCACCAAAGCACAGAAACAAGCAGTCCTGTGGATCAGAAGATGAAGTGGCAGGGCAGATGACCAGCATGGCTAAATAAAGAGCTTTGGGTAGAACTCAGGAAGAAAAGGGAAGTCTACTGGCTGTGGAAGAAGGGGCAGGCAACTCAGGAAGAGTAAAAGGCTCTTCAAGGATATGAAGAGAGAAAATTAGAATGGTCAACATTCAACTAGATCTCAATTTGGACAGTGTCATTAAAGATAATAAAAGCGCTTTTGTAAGTATGTTAACAGCAAAAGAAGAGCTAGGGAGAATGTCCACCCACTACTGGATGAAGGAGGGAACCTAGCAATCAAAGACAAGGAAAGGGCTGAGGAGCTGAACAGCTGCTTTGCCTCAGTATTTGTCAGTGACATCAGGGTTGAGCCCCTGGAAGTGGAAGACAGGGATGGGAGCAGGAAAGCAGCCCCCACAGTCCAAAAGGCAATGATCAGTGACCTATTGTGCCACTTAGATGTGTGTGAGCCTATGGGACCAGATGGGATCCCCACAAAGGTACTTAAAGAGCTGGCAGATGTCCTCATTAAGCTGCTCACCATTATTTGTCAACAGTCCTGGCTAACCAGGGAGGTCCCAATTTGCTGGAGGGTAGCAAATGTGACACCCATGTACAAGAAGGTCCAAAAGGATGATTCAGAGAACTACAGGCCTATCAGTGTGACCTTGGTGCCAGGAGAGGTTATGAAGCTGGTCATCCTGAGTGCCATCACATGGCACTTAGGAGACAACGAGGTGATCAGGCCCAGTTAGCACGAGTTTATGAAAGGCAGGTCCTGTCTGACTAATATGATCTCCTTCTACAATAAGGTGATAAACCTAGTGGGTGAGGGAACCATGGACCATGAGGGAACCATGAGCCATGAACATTGTCTACCTGGACTTCAGTAAAGCCTTTGACACTGTCTCCCACAGTGTTCTCCTTCAGAAAGTCACGTCACAAGGCTTGGATAAGTGCACTCTGCACAGGATAAAAAACTGTCTGGATGGTCAGGCCCAAAGATTGGTGGTGAATGAAGCTAAATCTGGCTGGCACCCATTCACTAGTGGTGTCTCCCAGTGTTCAGTACTGGGGCCTCTCCTCTTTAATATCTTTATCAATGGTCTGCATGAAGGGATTGGCTGCACCCTCAGTAAATTTGCAGATGACACCAAGCTAGGCAGACATGTTGATCTACTAGAGGGTAAGAAGGCTTTGCAGCAGTACCTGGACAGGTTAGATGAATGGGCCAAGGATAATTGTATGACATTTAACAAGGCCAAGTGCCAGGTCCTACCTAGGTCCCAACAACCCCATGGTAAGCTACAGAACTGTGGATGCGTGGTTGGAAAGCTGCAGCTTGGAGGGTATGGGTTGATAGTTGACTGAACATGAGTCAGTAGTATGACCAGGTGGGCAAGAAAGCCAATGACATCCTGGCTTGTATCAGAAACACAATGACCAGCAGAAACAGGGAGGTGATTATCCCCCTGTATTCAGCATTGGTGAGGCCACACCTTGAGTGCTTTGTTCAGTTCTGTGCCCCTCACTGTAAGTGGGACATTGAGATGCTGGATCATGATCAGAGTAGGGCAATGAGACTTGTAAAGGGCCTCGAGCACATGACCTATGAGGAGCATCTGAGGCAGCTGGGATTGGTCTGTCTGGAGAAGAGGAGGCTGAAGGGAGACCTCATTGCTTTCTACCACTACCTGAAGGGAGGTTGAAGCAAGAAGGGGGGAAGCCTCTTCTCCTTGATGGCAAGAAACGTGACTAGTGCAAATGGTTTCAAGTTGTGCCAAGGGAGGATTAGGATGGATATTAGGACATACTTCTTCACAGAAGGTTATCAAATATTGGAATGGTCTGTCCAGGGACGTGGTGGAGTCACTGTCCCTGCAGATGTTAAAACTGCGTGTGGACCTGGTGCTTAGCGACATGGTTTACTGTTGAACCTTTCAGTGCTGGTTCAAGGGTTGGGTTGGACGATATTTGAGGTCTCTTCTAACCAGATGTTTTCTGTGATTCTGTGGTGTTTACATTATATCACAGAGATAATACTAATATTTAGTACAAAATTCTCAGTTTTGATAATTGAAAGATACTATTTCCCAGCACCTGAACAATCCAACACTTCCTAGCATTTTGAACAATCAATTTAGAGCTAAATGTTTGAGCTCATCATAGGTTCGAATGTCTCTTCTCTTCTGAAGGACAAGAAAGCGTGACTTCGTATCAAATGTTCTGCAATATTGTTTAGCTGCCATAAATATTTTTAATCTTTGTAAAGGGAATTTGCATTAGTTCTGTTTTTCTTTCCCTTCTATTTGGTTTGCTCAAACAGTGTACCTTAAAATTCATATAGATTCATTATCATGGAACAGATTGCTATATATCCCCTGCTCTGGCAGGGACCTGATGATCTCTTGAGGTCCCTTCCAACCTCTGATATAGTATGATACTGTGATACTGTGACATCAGAGTGCTTCTAATAATTAGGCTTATGGATTCACCTGAAACTGACAAATGTAATCAAGCTGCTGTCACAAGCATTCTGAAATCGTATGTGACTGAAAAACTTCTCATTGAATACTGGACAGACTCTCTGCATTTCAGTAATATCCCAGGACACTCACGACTTGATTAAATACAAGGGTAAGAAATAAACCAAACAGTAGGCTGAATACTAATATAATGAAAGGCTTTCAAGTGTGAGTAGACATCAGCATTGAAGATTAACATTCCTTATTGCTGTATTACACAGTACT
The DNA here is from genome assembly GCF_027791375.1 of Indicator indicator. Lineage (NCBI taxonomy): Eukaryota > Metazoa > Chordata > Aves > Piciformes > Indicatoridae > Indicator > Indicator indicator. The sequence goes on from NC_072053.1 coordinate 41,682,460, forward strand.
GTTTCTCCTATTTTTAGTATCTATAACATTTTCAATTATACTTCGAATCATCTCCATCTTCCATAAAGCTACTCTGAGTCATATGTGTGAAAATATTCTCAGTCTCTATCTTCCTTAGGCTCATGGAGTCTGTGCATGTAGGTAATTCTTCAGAGAAGGGCAATTTTCAGACAATTTTCTAGCTGTTCAAAAGATGTAAGTGCACTGAGCCTTAGAACAATAAGACTAGTAGAAAAATGTGATTCCATCAAAATTTTATTGTATAAAACATTAGCTATAATGTCCTTGGTTGCGTAACAATTCCTTTGACCCAGTACATTGCCATGCCGTCACAAAATACTGTCCATGCAGATTATATTTCAGGAGTCAGAAAAGTGTCAAAAACCTTCAGGAAGTACATTTCCACATTCTTTATTTAAGCAAAATAAGTATTTAGTGGATTTACTACTATTCTGATTTTGCCTGGGTTAAGATTAAAGGGAAGATAGAGGAAGGTGATGTTACAGTAGAGGTGTGTTACAAGTCACCCAACCAGCAGAATCAAACAGATGAGGCCTTACATAAGAAGATAGAAGTGGCTTCATGTTCACGGGGCCTGGTCTTCATGGGGGATTTCAATCACCCTGACATCTGCTGGAGGGAAAACACAGCAAGGCACCAGCTGTCCAGAATATTCCTGGAATGCACAGATGACAACTTCCTCCTCCAAATGGTGGAGGAACTAACAAGAAGAGGTGCTATGCATGACTAACAGGGAAAGGCTGGTGACCACTATGAGGCTCAGGGACAGCCTGGGCTGCAGTGACCACGATGCACTAAAATTGAAGATCCTCAGGGCATCTAGGAAGATATATTCCAAGCTTACAATCCTGGACCTTAGGCATGCAGACTTTGATCTCTTCAGATATCTGCTGGCCAAAGTATTGTGGGACAAAGCCCTAGAGGGAAGGGAGGCCAAGGACAGCTAGTCCATACTCAAGGATCACCATCTCTGTGTCCAGGCTGGAGGTGGCAAGAAAGTTCTTCACAGAAAGAGTAATTGGTCAGTGGATTGAACTGCCCTTGGAGGTGGTGGAGTCACCATCCCTGGAGGTGTTCAAAAAAAGATTGGATGTGGCACTTGGAGGCATGGTTTAGTTGTCAAGTGGTGTTGGGTAATTGTAGTGAAGGCACCATATGCCCAGAATTATGCCCCCAAACACCAGCAAACTTGTCCCAACATGTTTTGGTAAGTCCCCCTTTCCAACCTCTTTTCAGGAGAGGAGGACAAAGGCCCAGGCTCCAACCTGTCTCCTAAGGGGTAAACAACTGCGTGCATCCATCACATGGCATGCTCATGCTCTTTCCATCTGAGGGCATAATTCTAGCTTCACCCTTTCTATAGGTGGAAGCAGGTTGTTGACAAGTGTGCCCATTGGTCAGATCCAGCCTCGAGGAATCTATAAGTACTACACCATTTGTTTACTACTTTGCTCTCTCCTTTTGCTTTCTCTCGCTTTGGATGAGCTACGGAAGCTCATAACCCCTAAGTCTTCTCACTCCCATATGCAAGTGTACTAGAAGCCTCTGCAATACGGACAGAAGCCAGCTCACTGAGATGCTCAAGGAACCAGCAAACAACATGATCCCTTTGCTGATGCAGATAACAGCGTCGTAAGCGCAGTCGAGAGGACTGAGGAAAACAGGCCCAGGGTAAGCTTTAACCCAGAAGAGGTAGGACTAAGCCCAAGCCTGGCAATCCAGAACAGCTGCAGCAATAAGCAGCCATAAGCAGAAACGCATCTTGCTTGACCTCCGCTGTTTGCGGGAGAGAAAAGGAGGCATAGCCGCTCCACAGCCCTGTGTCATCAGGGCAAAGCACCTGGGATTTTCTGGAGAGAGAGTGAAAGATATCCTCTCCATTGAGATCAAGGCAAAGACTGCAGCATTGTAACCTTAATGGGGAGCAGTCACCGAGGTTCGTCAGAGTCAGCTCACATTGAGCTGATCTGACGGGGAAGTGTTGCTTCACCGCACCCCCCACCAAAACCCTCCTACCAGGACCGTCACCTCTATTGCGAAGCCAACCCCGTGAAGGGAAACTGCAGATTGTCGGAAAGCAAGCCGCCCCTTCCTGTGACTGCGGGAGGAGAAAGGAAAGCTTCATCCCTCCGCGGCTGCGGGAGGAGAAAGAAAGCCTTGCCCCACCTGCAGAGGCGGGAGGAGAAAGAAGGACACCGCCCAGATGGGACCAGCCCAGGCAGATAAGCAGCAGGTAACCAGAATAACCCAGCAACTTGCCTCGCTACAAAGAAAGACAAATGTATCTTTCCATGTGTGCAACATTCAGTAACATCTATTCAAAGAGCTCGCGCGTAGCCACGTGATATTTCTAGTTTAACTTGCCTTGTGATAACATTATAAATATCTCTGTACATAGCTGAAGCTGAAAAGCGTCTTGTCGAGTCTCCATCTAGTGGACAAGCGGTGGAACTGCACCTTTATTTCCCTTAATTAGAAATTGACTTTGTAAATGTTATAATTGGGTATAATTGTATATACTAAACCAGTTATGGACTATATTTTTACAACTGTGCATTCAAATCAATATATATACGGTGATCAATTGTTATTCATAATTTTAATCATTGATAAATAACAATTTTCATAATTCATAATTAATAACCATCATCCTCCATCCCTAATCACCCCTCCCAAGACAGTAACAGGTTGGCCTTGATCTCTGAGGACTTTTCCAACATGGTTCATTCTGTGATTCTGTGAAAGTACACCAACAAAGTGGAAGGCAGGAAAGAATATTAAGAGACCTGTTTGGATGAGCAAGGAGCTCCTAGACACACTGTCACACAAAGAGAAACTGTACAAGGAGTGGAAGAAAGGGTAGTTTAGTATGGGGATCATATAAGGAAGCTGTCTGAGCAGCAAGAGACCTGGTTAGAAAATCTAAATCTCAGTTAGAATTAAATCTAGCCAGGGAGGTCAAGGGGAATAGCTAAGTTTCTACAGGCACATTAATGCCAAAAGGAACACTAAGGAAGATGTGGGCCCCCTCAGAAAGGAAATAGAAGAACTGGTGACAAGTGATGAGGAGAAGACTGAGGTTCTCAATGACTCCTTTACCTCAGTCTTCACTGCCAAGGGTTCCAGCCACACTCACAATATCAAAGATAATGGCAGGAACTGGAAGAAGGAACTGCGCATGGGACCAGATGAGATACACCCACGGGTGCTGACAGAACTGGCAGATAGGTCACTAAACCTCTCTGTATTATATTACAAAAGTCATGGCAGTCTGGGGAAGTCCCCACTGACTGGAAAAGGGGAAATATAAACCCCATTTTCAAAAAGGGAAAGAAGGATGATCCGGGGAACTAGAATGATCCAGGCCAGTCAGTCTCACCTCTGTGCCTGGTAAGATCATGGAGCAGATCCTCCTGGAGGCATTGCTGAGGCAGAAGAATAATGAAGAGGTAATTGGGTACAATTAACACAGCTTCACCAAGGGCAAATCCTGCCTGACAAACCTGGTTGCCTTCTATAACAAGGTCACAACATCGATTAACAAGGCAACCCATGTCATTTATCTGGACCTGAGCAAAGTCTTCAACACTGTCCCACACAACACTTTGATCTCCAAGCTGGTAAAATACGGGTTTGATGGATGCACCACTTGGTGGATAAAGAACTGGCTCAATGGCCACACCCAAAAAGTGGCTGTCAATCGGTCCATGTCCAAATGGACACCAGTGACAAGTGGAGTCCCTCAAGGATCAGTGCTGTGACTGGTCTTGTTTAACATCTTTGTCAGTGACATGGACAGTGGCATTGAGTGCATCCTCAGCAAGTTTGCCGATGACACCAAACTGTGTTGTGCAGCTGACACCCATTGGAGGGAAGGGATGCCATCCAGAGGGACCTTGACAGGCTGGAGAGATGGTCCTACACCAAGCTCATGAAGTTCAACAAGCCCAAGTACAGGGTCCTGCATCTGGGTTGGGGCAATGCCAGGCTCCAATATAGGCTGGGCAGTGACTGGCTTGAGAGCAGCTCTGAAGAAAGGGATGTGGAAGGACAGGTATTGAAAAGCTAATTATGAGCCACCAGTTTGCACTTGCAGCCCAGAAAGCCAACCTTATCCTGGGTTGCATCAAGAGAATTGTGGCCAGCAGGTTGAGAGAGGTGTTTCTCCTCCACTACACCACTCTTGAGAGACTCCACCTGGCATATTATGTCCAGTTCTGGAGCCCCTATTACAAGAAAGATATGAGTGCACTGGAATGTGTCCAGAAAAGGGCCACAAGGATGATCAGAAGGCTGGAACACAGGTTGAGAGAGTTGGGGTTGTTCAGTTGGGAGAGGAGAAGGCTCTGAGGAGACCTTATTGTTGCCTTCCAGTATTTTAAAGGGGGCTGACAAGAAAGCTGGTGAGAGACTCTTAGGATGTCAGGAAGTGATAATGGGAATGGAGCAATACTGGAAGTGGGTAGATTCATGTTGGATGCCAGGAAGAAATTCTTCACCATAAGGGTGGTGAGACACTGGAACAGGTTGCCCAGGGACGTGGTGGAAGCCCCATCCCTGGAGACTTTTAAAGCCAGGCTGGATGTGGCTCTAGGCTACCTGAGGCACTAGGGCATATTGCTGTCCCATAGATAACTTGTTATCCACCAGGACTCCCAGGTCCCTCTCCACAGGGCTGCTCTCCAGCAGATCACGTCCCAACCTGTACTGGTACAGTTTATTACTCCTCCCCAGATGCAGGACTCTGCACTTTTCCTTGTTGAACCTCATCAGGTTCCTCTTTGCCCAGCTCTCCAGTCTGTGCAAGTCATGCTGGATGGTGGCACAGCCTTCAGCTGTATCAGCCAAGCCTCCCAGGTTGGTGCCATCAGCAAACTTGCTGAGCAGACACTCTGTTCCCTCATCAATGTCATTGATGAAGATGTTGAACAACACCAGACCCAGCACTGATCCCTGGGGGATCCCTCTAATTACAGCTCTCCAGATGGACCTGGCACAATTAACCACCACTCTTTGAACTCTATCTTGTAACCAGTTCTTAATCCACCTCACTGTCTGTTCTTCCATCCCACACTTCCTGAGCTTATCTTGTGGGTGATTAGGGATGGATTATAATGGTTATTAATTATTATTTACAAAATATTAATTATGAAAATTATTATTTTATTATTATAATTATGAATATTAGATTAATCACCTTATATATATGGATTCTGATGAATGGTTGTAACAATATAGTCCATAACTGGTTCACTATTTACAATTATACCCAACTATAATATTTACAGAATCGATTTCTAATTAAGGGAACTAAAGGTGCTTGTCCACTAGATGGATACTTGACAAGATGCTTTGCGGCTGTTAACTATGTACAGAGATATTTATAATGTTATCACAAGGCAAGTCAATCTGGAATATCACGCGGCTATGCGCGGGCGCTTTGAATAGACTGTTACTGAAAGTTGCACACATGCTATGATACATTCTGTCTTTCTTTGTAGTGAGGCAAGTTGCTGGGTTATTCTGGCTACTCGCTGCTTGTCTACCTGGGGCTGATCGCACTGGGCAGTGCTCTTCTTTCTCCTCCTGCCTCTGCAGGTGGGGGCAAGGCTTTCTTTGTCCTCCCACCTCTGTGGGTGGGGGCAAGGCTTTCTTTCTCCTCCTTTAGCCATGGAGGGGCGAGGCTTTCCACCGATCGGTGGTTTCCCTTAGCAGGGTTGGAGTGACTCCCTGAACAGAGGATCGACCCGGCAGGGCCGGTCTGGAGAAGTAGTCTTATGCGACAAGGTGACGGTTCCCAGTAGGCAGGGTTGGCAACCTCCGATCCTGGAAACAGGTTTTGGGGGAGGGGTGCGGTGAAGTGGTTCTTCCTCCTTGGCTTGGCTCAACGTGAGCTGACTATGCCGAATCTCTGGGCAACTGCTCCCATTAAGGTTACAATGCAATCTTTGACTTGATCTCAAAGAAGCGGATATTTTTATCTCTCTCTCTCTCGGGGAAATCCTGGGTTGCATTACAGGGCTGTGGAGTGGCGACAGTAGGTGGCTCCTTTTCTCTCCCACAAACGGCAGGGTCACGCAAGATACATTTCTGCTTATGGCTACAGCAGATCTGGACTGCCAGGCTTAGGCTAGTCCTTCCCCTTCTGGGCTAAAGCTTATCCTCAGGGCTTTTCCTCAGTCCTCTTGACTGGCCTTAAGATGCCGGCTTCCTGTAGCTCAGCAAAGGGACCTCCTGTTTGCTGGTTCCTCAAGCAGCTGGGTGAGCTGGCTTCTTTCTGTGTTGCAGAGTCTTCTAGTATGCTTGCATGTGGGAGTGAGAAGATTTAGGGCTTGCGAGCTTCCATAGCTCGACCAAAGCAAGAGAAAGCAAAAGGAGAGAGCAAAGGGAGTAGTACTTGTAGATTCCTCGAGGCTGAATCTGGCCAATGGACACACTTGTCAACAACCTGCTTTGACCTATAGAAAGGGTGAAGCTAGAATTATGCCATTAGACGGAAAGAGCATGAGCATGCCATGCAATGGGTGCATGCAGTTGTTTACCCTTTAGGAGACAGGTTGGCGCCTGGGCCTTTGTCCTCCTCTCCTGAAGGAGGGTGGAAAGGGGGGACTCACCAAAACATGTTGGGGCAAGTTTGCTGGTATCTGGGGGCATAATTCTGGGCATATGGTGCCTTCACTACAGCTTACTCAGTAGGATGTCATGGGAGACGGTGTCAAAGGCCTTGCTAAGGTCCAGGTAGACTACATCCACTGGTCTCCCTGAATCTACCCATTCAGTTATAGCATCATAGAATGCTATCACATTAGTCAAGCATCATGCTGAATACTACTGATAACCTTCATCTCTTCCAAGTGCCTTCAGATGCTCTCCAGAAGGTGCTTCTCCATCATTTTTCCAGGGATGGAAGTGAGGCTGACTGTTCGATAGTTCCCTGGAACCTCTTTCTTGCCCTTTTTGAAGACTGGAGTGACCTACTATTTTAAGTTGTTCAATATTATTGACAGTTTTATAAGAGAATTTCTCTTTAGTGAATGATCAGCTTGTTATATCTTGTATTTCCATAGCTTGATACAAAGACTGTTTTATTCTGTTAATAAGACACAAAGCCAGGAGCTGTGCATTATCCCTAGGCCAATTTGAAAAAAGTTGCTGCAGCTAGCATTGGTATACTTGAAATTGCATCCTATATTTTTAGTTCAACACTCTTCTTTACCTCTAATTAAAAATAAATGAATATCAGACACATCTTTCTTTAATAACTACAGTTAAGTTCCCTGGATCAAAATAAGTTTCACTTTTCAAGATTTTTATGGTTTTCTATGATTAATTTTGAAACAGAAATTCTCTACAAATTTGTGGATTTGAAAATAATAGCAAAACATTCTAATTCATCTAATAGCTAATGAACTTATATGTAAACTGCTATTGTTAAAAAAAAATACTCAAAGTCTAGCAGGTAGGCATTCCCTTTAAATATGAAAATGGGCTTCAACAGCAAGTTTGCAGATGACACCAAGCTGAGTGGCACAACTAATATGCTAGAGGAACAAGATGTCATCCAGAGGGACCTGGGCAAGCTTAAGGACCTCATGAGGTTCAACAAGGCAAAGCACAATGTTCTGCACTTTATCAATGGTCTGCATGAAGGACAACCCTCAGTGTTAATGCAGGCTGTAGGATGAAGGGTCTGAGAGCAGCCCTACATAGATGGACTTCAGGTTAACTGGTGGACAGGAGCTACCAGTGTGCACTTGCTCCCCAGAAGGCAAATCACATCCTGGGCTGCAGCAAAAATGTCATCATCAACAAACCAAGGGAGATGACTCTGCTACTCTGCTCTGGTGAGAACCTGTCTGGAATAATGTGCCCAACTTTAGAGTTCACAGCACAAGGATCTGTTAGTGTGGGTCCAGAGAAAAATGACCACAGGGATAAAACAACTCTCCTATGGAGACAAACTGCATGAGTTGAGATTATTCAGCTTGGAGAAGAAAAGGCTCCAAGGAGACTTTATTGAAGCATTGCAGTACTTAAAGAGGGCCTACAAGAAAGATGGGGACAATCGTTCTAACAGGACCTGCTGAGATAAGATGAGGGGTAATGGTTTACACACTAAAAGTGTGTAGATTTAGATTAGAAATAAGGACAAACAAAGATGGGAAAACATTGGAAGAGGTTGGCCAAAGACATGTGAGAAGACCTATTCCTGGAAATATTTTGGTGAGGCTGGGTGGCACTCTGAGGATCTTCATCTAGTTAAAGATATCCCTGCTCGCTGAAGGGGGGTTTAGACTATATGATCTTTATGGGTTCCTTTCAACTCAAAACATTCTGTCTTTTTATGATTGAGAAGATCATGGTTTCTTTGCACACTTCCTTCAGATATCTGCACACATTGAACAAATCACCTCAGGGTTATCCTTTCCTCTAGAGGGTGAAAGCCCCAGCTTTCTCATCCTTTCCTCACGCAAAAGATCTTCCATTCCATTCAGTATCTTCATGGTGATTCACTGTTTCTCTTCAGTATGTCCAACTCTTTTGCACTGGAGAGCCCAAAAGTGGACACTCCACATACATCATGTGCTCAAAGCCCTTTACAAGCCTCATTGCCCTACTCTGATCATGATCCAGCATCTCAATGTCCCACTTACAGTGAGGGGCACAGAACTGAACAAAGCACTCAAGGTGTGGCCTCACCAATGCTGAATACAGGGGGATAATCACCTCCCTGTTTCTGCTGGTCATTGTGTTTCTGATACAAGCCAGGATGTCATTGGCTTTCTTGCCCACCTGGTCATACTACTGACTCATGTTCAGTCAACTATCAACCCATACCCTCCAAGCTGCAGCTTTCCAACCACGCATCCACAGTTCTGTAGCTTACCATGGGGTTGTTGGGACCTAGGTAGGACCTGGCACTTGGCCTTGTTAAATGTCATACAATTATCCTTGGCCCATTCATCTAACCTGTCCAGGTACTGCTGCAAAGCCTTCTTACCCTCTAGTAGATCAACATGTCTGCCTAGCTTGGTGTCATCTGCAAATTTACTGAGGGTGCAGCCAATCCCTTCATGCAGACCATTGATAAAGATATTAAAGAGGAGAGGCCCCAGTACTGAACACTGGGAGACACCACTAGTGAATGGGTGCCAGCCAGATTTAGCTTCATTCACCACCAATCTTTGGGCCTGACCATCCAGACAGTTTTTTATCCTGTGCAGAGTGCACTTATCCAAGCCTTGTGACGTGACTTTCTGAAGGAGAACACTGTGGGAGACAGTGTCAAAAGCTTTGCTAAAGTCCAGGTAGACAATGTCTATGGCAGTTCCCTCACCCACTAGTTTTACCACCTTATTGTAGAAGGAGATCATATTAGTCAGACAGGACCTGCCTTTCATAAACTCATGCTGACTGGGCCTAATCACCTGGTTTTCTAAGTGCCATGTGATGGCTCTCAGGATAACCTGCAATGAATGCAATGCCTTAACACTCATCAGAACAGCTCACCAAGACCCTGGGATTTATACATAGGCAGGTTTCTTAAGCATTTCCCTTTTGATTCTTTCTCACTAACAGTATGCCTTCCCTATTCCAGACATTTTCCATGGTTTCATCTATCTGGTAAATCTGAAGGGAGTAAAGACAGAAGCAAAAGAAGGCATTCGATACCTAAGTCTACACCATGTCTTGTTTCACCCAGGCCCAAACCTCATTCAGCAGTGGGGCCATATTTTCCAGATCTTTTTTTTTTTTTTTTGCCAATGTACAAGCTCTTCTTTCTGCCTTTGACAACCCTCACTGGATTCTGTTCCTGGGCTTTGACTTTACTACCTGCATCTCTGCATTCTTAGACAATGTCTTGGAATTCCTTCTAGGTTACCTCTCCCTCTTGCCACCTTTCATATACTCCCACTTTATATCTGAGTTTGCAAAAGTGCCTTGTTCTTAACTGCAGCCCCCCTGACATTTTTTTCCTGGATTCCTGTTTGTTGGGACAAACTCCTCTTCAGCTTGCAGGACATGAGCCACCAACATCAACCATTTTTTTTTTGGAGACTTCTTCCAATCAAAGCTTTCTTCCACAGGATTATTTCAAGCAGAACCTTGAAGGGGCTAGTGACTGATCTCTTGAATTCAAGAATTGTTACCTTGTTCTTTGTCCTGATCCTTCCTCTCATGATGTTGAAAAACACTATCTCATGGCAATGGCAGCCAAGGCTGCCTTCAGCATTCACATTCCCAGCAACCCTTTCCTCATGAGTGAGTATGAGTTCCAGCAGAGCACCTTTCTGCTTTAGCTGCCTTGTCACTTGGGTGAAGAGGTTGTCATTGAAGCTGTCCAGGATTGTTTATACCCAGCCATGTTGTCCCCTTTTTCAGAAGATATTGCAGCAGTTAGTATGCTGTGAAAACCAGGACTTGAAAATATGAGGATCCTTCCAGTTATCTGTAGAAGGCCTTATCTACTTGTTCTTCCTGATCAGGTACTCTATAGCAGACACACACTATTATGTGACCCATAATAGTCTGCTCTTTAATCCTTGTTCTAAATCTGTCAGTTGGTTATCACCCATCCCCAGGCAGAGCTCCATTCATTTTTGCTCTTCTCTCACACAAAGAGCAATTCTACCTCATCTACCTGATCTGTCCTTCCTAAAACGGTCTACATCCCTCCATTGCAGCACTTCAATCACATAAGCCATTTCACTTCATCACCATGATTCAAGGAAGACATAAATCCTGTAACACTACTCTGATCACTAATTTCCTATGTTTCTTCCCTATTCTTCATGCACTGGTGTGTAGGCACTTCAGACTGGCACCTCAGAATGCTCATTTCCCAGAAAGTGCTTAGACGGGAAAAATATTTTTAGTTACTTCGTGTATTGTTTTCAAAGTGAGTCACAATGTGTTTAAGACACAAAATGTTTAAGACTATTTTCCTAAGGTTTTTATTTGATACTACTATACAAATCCGAACAGAAACATGAGACACATCTATACATCAGCCAACTACACAATTAACTATATCAATGCGAGCAGAGCGAGAGAGAGAGCGAAATATGTATCTCTCCTAAATCAAAACATCGATCCACTCTCAAACATTCTACACGAGCCATTCTTCGCGATCACCCAGAGAGACCCGAGTACAACATTCTGTAAAAATCTCTCTCCTCTATTCATCCCTATATCACACAACATGTCACTATCACACTCTCTCTTCTCTAGACGACACTCCACAAGAGAAATCTACGACTAAGAGAGAGAGTGAGCCCACTACAAAAACAATAATTGAATGTGGTGGATGTCATCTATAGGTCGCGAATTATAATTAATAAAATAAAAGGGGCACAGACACTAGCATCAATCCGTATTTGCGCACACACAGATGAGCAACAAGTCTAGAGCTATTATTAATATAGTAGTAGAGCAACAATCTACAGTCACATGTAGTACTCTCCAAAAAAGATCATCAAACTTCTCTATCACTGAGACACACCGATGATTAATCTGCAGTCTAGAAGATCACTAGCTCTATATAATACATATACATGAGAAAGCAGTAAATAATCTGACTTGTAGGTCTATTCTATTTAGAGGGCTCTTATGTATCATATCACAGAAAGACACAAGAGAGATATAATAGAAATATATTGTGAGAAGAGAGTGGAGAGGAGATCTGTTCGACACTGACTACACTGGAGTGTGCGTGCACAATCTCAAGCGAGTGTAACGAGGCGTGCGACATCAGAGCGCAAAAACCCTCATAATGTATAAGAGATATTTCAATATTGAAATATTGACTAGAAAAATCATGAGGTGACTGAATATAATCAAAATATACGCTAACAATTCAATGAAAGTAAATCTTCAATGCGTATGAGGAGTGAATTAGATCATGAAGAGAGATAGGGTAATTCTCTGGGCTAAGATTGGTGGATCTCTCTATATATTAGGGCAGTGGTCTCTCTCATCAAGACATAATATGAATGCTATCTCATGGCGTAGCATTCTTATATGAGTGGTATGGTATCTTGCTATAATTATATCTATGTTTGGAGTCTGAGAGTAGCAGTACAATCATGGCTGGAGGTACAAGAGTATGATTCGTAAGAAGTAAGACGGACTATATCTTACATAAGAATTATGAGAGAGCAGTGAGAGACACACTAGGTATCTATATATGAGAGGCAATACAGATTATGGTGAAGTATGAGAGCTGAAGTAACAAGTTTGGGTGGAATATGATAACAGTTTGCGCGATATTTCTGAATATATACCGAGAGTGCGTAGTCACTCTATACATGTTATCTATATGAACAAGTGTAGAGGTCACTATTGTAGAGGAAGACGTGATATGAATTATATTGAAGATAAATATTCATAAGATAAGATAGATATTTAAGAGTAGAGATTAAAGAACACATTAAACATAATATAGAGTTATAGCATTAAAATCCTAAAAAAACAAAAAAAAAAAACTATACATGATCCTCCTCTTAGAAAGTATAAAAGTACGAGCGATAGCGTAGAGACGTGACATGAAGAGCTTCAATCTATATCTGAATGCGTGAAGTTTATATAAAAAAAGCACATGAACAGATAAGAGAGAAAACGGCTTTCTATAAAAAAAATAAAACAATAATTAATGATACATCAATCACAATATTGATCTAAATTAATTTATATTTTAATATGCTTAATTATATATACAAATACAATTTGTAAAAAATGAAATATAAAATCTTATTGAATGTACAACATCGATATTTTAGAATTTAAATTATAATGAACAAAGTCACATCATAAAAGGGATGTTAAATTGTTTATGGGAGTGATAGAGATGTGTGGAAGATAGAATTATTATGGGGGTATTTGGGATGGGGGAAGGGGTTAGGTTAAAATTGATGATGGACAGATGGTGTTTTTGTGTAATTTGTGTTTTATTAATTTGTGGGGAATATCTTTAATTGATTTGTGAGGGTTGAGGTGAAGTGTGGTTTATGTAGATGTTTGTCGTTGGTGATTTTTGTTATAATGATAATGGTTTTTTGATGTAGATGTTGGTAATATGGTATGGTTGAATTTAATTTTGGTAAAGTAAATATTTTTGTAAATCTTATTGAGTTTAATAATGTAAGTATTGGGATTTGTTTATTAGATGTTTGGAAAAAAATTTAATTGTAGTGTAACAGAGAAATTTTTAACAGTGAGAACAATCAGTCACTGTAACAACTTCCCCAGGGATATGGTTGATTCTCCATCACTGGTGTTTTTCAAGATATGCTTAGTCAGGGTGCTATATACCTGCCTTTCCCACAAAAGGTTGGACCAGACAGTCTTTGAGGTCCCCTCCAACCTGAAATGTTCTGCAAATCAGTGAATTTCTTAAAAAATAGAATTTCACAAAATCCAAAATCTAATGGATGACGATGCTGAGACTTACCTTGTTAGGGAACAAATAAAAAGGATATCTATTCTCCAGTTTAAGTTGACATTTGCTAACCAGTTTGCTATGTAACATATGGTATACTCCAGCATAAGTGGAATGTAAAATAGGATTGATTAATTCTCAGTCACCTGCAGCAAACTAATTGTGCCATGTAATTGACTCTGAAATACAGCTTTTGGTCTGATGAAATTCATTGGTTCAACTACAGCTTAGTTCTTAGTTGTAGTGTTAAGGAAACATGTAGAACATGAACATGGAGTGATTCAGAACCCTGGAGGTAAAAAGATATCAAAATGGATTGTAATAGCTAGAAAAACATGACAAAACTGTCATTGAACTAAGCTGATAATTCCTGAGTTGTCTCTTGTACCTTACACATTTGTCATAATACTGGGATTCTACTCTTCTCTTGGTTTTGGTTTTTTTGTTTTTTTTCCCTCATTAGTCAGGGCATGAAAATCTGTTTGACTTCAGTCAGGGGAGTTTAGTATTTCATGCTAAATCAGAAACAAATAAATCCATTCAGAGAAAATCTGACTTTTGTTTTCTGTGATAGGTTGAGTGTTCTCAGATACAAAAAAACCCTTTAATATTCCATTTCTGGTACTAGTAATACTTCTCACATTATAAGGCATATCTATAATCATATTTGGTTTATGTAAAATAAGTTGGCATATCTAGTTTCTCAACTGGAACTGCAGTAAGAAATTAAAATAATGGGTCTTACAGCAGCAGACTGCTGTGATGACAGTAAGTTAATTTCCAAATCTTGAGAATTTAAAAAATATTTTGACAACTAGCAGTGAAAGCTTTCAACTCAATTCTACTTCCATAAAAGCTGTCACAATTTTTTATTATGCCTACATAATCATGGACTTTTTCACTTGAAGGGGAGTTAGTGATCTCAATGTATTTTTTCTTACAAAGGACTGCTACGATTTTAAAATATTATGCTTTATTTCTGTACTCACTTCACTGCTAAACACAGTAAAGAGTTTATATTTAAATATTCCCATACTGAATAAAAAGAAGGACTAGCCACATTTCTAAGCAAATTGATACATAGTTTATCCAGTGAGTACACAGGCATCCACATACCATATACAATCTGAGATACTGTAACTTTCATCAGGCAAATAGCCCAATTCATTTCAGCACCAACACCAAAAAGTTAAAGCTGATCTTAATGTTATACGAAAGCTCAAATGTACTGATGATTTCTGATATTACCTTCTTCAGCTCAGCTCATTGCAACATTACTGGATGTACCTGCAGTACATCTTCCTATGACCACTCTTGCCTGCGTGTGTTTGGAACTCTGGTGCATATGAAATGCTTATTGATGGGAAGTGAGATCCCATTTCCTGTTTCCATAATTTCAACTTGTTTCTTCCTCTACTAAGCAGTAGCTGAAAGAAATTCTTTAGAATTGGACATTCTGTAGAATTGGAGATTCTGTTCTACTTAAGAATATATAACACTACCCCTGAGTTTCAGTACATTGCTTACCTGCAGTCAGGGTTTTATGGTTTTATTTTAGCAACTGCCTCCATTGGCAAACCTCATGAAATTCAATAAGGACAAGTGCAGGGTCCTGTGTCTGGGAAGGAATAACAGCAGGCACCAGTACAGGTTAGGGGTTGCCCTGCTGGACAGCAGTTCCATGAAGAAAGACCTTGGAGGCCTCAGGAATAATAAGCTCTCCATGGGACAGCAATGTTCCCTTGTGGACAAAAAGGGCCAATGGCATCCTGGGGTGCACCAAGGAAAGTGCATCCAGAATGTCTAGGGAGGTTCTTCTCCCCCTCTACTCTGCCCTGGTGTGCCCATACCTGGAGTATTGTGTCCAGTTTTGGGCTCCCAACTCAAGAGAGACAAGGATCTGCTAGAGAGAACAGAGGATGATTAGGGGATTTGAGCACCTCCCCTATGAAGAGAGATTGAGATCCCTGTGGCTGTTTAGTCTTGAGAAGACTGAAAGGGGATCTGATCAATATCTATAAATATCTGAGGGGTGGGCATCAAGTGGATGTGGCCAATCTTTTCTTTTTTTGGTGGTGCACAATAGTAAGACAAGGAATAATGGATGCAAACTTGAACATAGAAGGTTTCACCTCAACATGAGGAGAAACTTCTTTACAATGAGGGTGACAGAGCACTGGAATGGGCTCCCCAGGGGGGTTGTGGAGTCCCCTTCTCTGAAGACTTTCAAAACTCACCTGGATACATTCCTGGAAGTGCAGACTACCCTAGGTGATCCTGCTTTTGGCAGGGTGGTTAGACTTGATGATGACTGGAGGTCCCTTCCAACCTCTAACATTCTGTGATTCTCTGATTCTGTGAGTCAGATCTTTTGTGTAATTTGTTTGGAACCTTCTATTACAATTTCTCTAATGTAGAGAAACAATAGATTCTGCTCTTCTTCTGTAGCATGATGTCTGAGTATTGATTCACCTCACACTTTTTAATCCCACAAAAAATGTACTCCCTCAAATATTACAAATGTTTTATTACAAAACCTACAGGAATGTGCCAATGTCTTAAAACAACCAGTCTTCCCCTCAAGCTGAGAAACAATTTTTTTTCTCTATCTTAAATTACCAACAATGATCTGACATTTTTTTGGGTTTCAGTTTAATAAAATGGATTAGAGGTTTCTCACTCTTGCTTGCATACTGAAATACAAGCATACTCAAGGCATAACTAGTCCATATATAATTAAGGGATGTAGTTGACAATAGATTAGTTTAATTTTGGATATTGGGTCAGAGATGTCATGCAACTTGACTACTAAAAAGCATTATGAGAATGAAACTTCTGTTTCCAAACTCTGTTTAAAAAAGAAAAAAAGGAATATACATTTATTGGTGACAAACACAATGACAGCACTCAGCATATAAAATATATTATGATTTAGTTTTATCTGTTTAAGAATACTGGAATGAGATTAGGATCAAGAGAATCAGGGTAGTGTTCAGGATCATGTTTCCTCACTAATGGATGTCTAAGGTAATACTTACAAACAAAAGAGAATTTTCTGAGAGTGATTCATCTGAAATTCTTATTGGCAAGTTTCCCAGCCATTTATGTGTATATGTATAAACTACACTTTTCTATGAAATGATGAAAATGTAGAGCAATACAAGCCATTTTTAAGTATAACCACCTGAAGTATTTCCACAGCTCACAGATAGTACTTGTGAGAATATTTCCAGAGGATTTAAAATATTTTGTTATCTTTTGCAATTTACATGACTAGTTTGCTCTAAGAAAAAGGACATTAACATATTCGTCTTGAAAACATGATGTAATATGTCAATATGTGCTGCTTATTGGGATACATCTGATAATATTTTCTTTTTGATAGGAAAATAAAAACAAACTGCTAACAAAATTAAAATAGATGAAAAATACTTGCAATGAATTTTTGGGTCATAAAGACAGTACCCTAGAATCACAAGCAAATTTGGGGTTTAGATTGCACTACATTATATTAGAATTATGTTCTAGAATTTTACCAAACTTGTTTTATTTCTAGGTAAAATCTATTAATGGATTTTATTGTCATTGCTGTGGTTCTTACACTAAGTGCCCTGTTGTCTAAATAGCTTGTTTCTCTATTTAAAATTGAACTTCACCCTTTCTCTCTAGTCCTTCACTCTCTCTCTCCCATACCTAGAAAGAAATTATGTTCCCTTTCAATTTTTTGTTTATAGTGTTAACTAGGTACAATTTAAAATTTTGTCTTTTAAAATTGTCAATGCTAACAGCTTTTGTCTGTATCCCTTCTATTCTGAATTCTTACTTTTTAATATTGTGTACATTTAATGGTCATACAAATTCTTCAGAAAGATCGTGTTTTCTTAGGAATGTGTACCAGAGATTCCTGGAGATACTTGGTAATTCAGCAGTATGGCCAATATGAAGCATTTCATTAATCAATTTACTTGGTTTATTTTATATGTGCCACTATACTCTTATATTGATATGATTATGTACTATTCTGTTGAGTAAATAGCAAAATTTGTAACAACATTTTATGCAGTGTCTGATTTAAATTAGTATTTTTGGTATTATTTTTACAAATATATTTTACATTTTAATATTATTTAGTGTAATTGATATACCTATATATGGTTTCTTGGAAGCATTTTAACAGAACACAAATATTACTTGCCTAATCAAACCTGCCCAATTTAGAGTTGATCAAAAATTAAACCAAATTATTAAGGGCATTTTCCAAATGACTTTTAAACACTGACAGGCTTGGGGAATTGACCACTTTCCTAGGAAACCTGTTCCAATGTTTGACAATCCACCCCATAAAGAAATGTTTCCCTAACGTCCAGTCTGAACTTCCCTCGGCCAGCTTGCAACCATTCCCACACATTCTATCATTGGATCTCAATGAGAATAGATCAGTACCTCCCTGTCCACTTTCCTTCCTCAGAGAACTGTTGAGAGCACTGAGATTGCCCCTCAGCCTCCTCTTCTCCAAGCTAGACAAACTCAAAGTTGTCAATACAAAATTCATGAGAGTTGTAATATATGTTTTTGTTGCATTCCATGCTTCTTACAGTTTCCCTAGATGGTTTATTTCAGAGAGTTCAGAGGTTGAATAACTTCAGTCAGAGGATCTTAGCCATTGGCTCTTCCCAATTTGTTCTCCTAAAAATGTTCAAAAACTCAAAGGTTTCCATAAGGGAAGAAACTCATCCTCTAGTGGGTCTTTTCATAGGATACAGGAGTCATAAAATCAGGTCTAGCATTAAAAACTGCATTTAAAATAGAAAAAAATTAAAAGTCCTGTTAAGAATAGCCCTTTAATTATGATAAAACCACAACATGCTTTGAAAACCATTATAACAACTCTAACTTTTGAAAACCAGCACTGATTCATCTCTCCAATACCAGATTTTATTTATGATTCTCTCTGATAAATGTACATATTTTTAAAAAGATACACAAAGGGTCATACTGTGCTTACTTTATGTGCCCACCACCAGTGATTTAATGATATTACTTATGAAAATAAAATTGGTAGGACTGCAGTTTCCATATATAAATGCTGAGTATTTATTTTTTAGATGTAGAGCTGGCTTGAGATGCTCTATAATGATGGGAAACATATATTCAAAGAAACAGTACTGGCCTTCAGTCTGTACTTTTCTCAAGCTATTTTCAGCATCCTGCATGTTTACAGCACTCTGCACATTTACATTTTACAAGCAGGAAAGGAACATTTCTCTACATTGCTTTTTTAAAAATGGGGGCTGACTGGCTTCTGGCTGGCTGGAATAAACTTCCCGGAATAAACTTCAAAATCTAATCATTTATATCCTGTCTTTTGGCTTGTGGCAAGGATATGGTTTAGGTCAATCTCATACTATCAGTGCTTTTGTGGGGGGCTTAATAACAAAGTAATACCAAGAACATATAGTTCAAAAAAACAAGGTTAGAAGCAATTCCACCTATTGTAGAGCTCAGAAATACCCACACAGGCTTTACACTCACATATGTGTCAGTTATGGTCAAATCCCTGTTAAGCAAAAGAAGCAAGGTGCCTTCTCTGGGTAATAACCTGTATGCATTTATATTATTTCATATGGAAAAATAGCATTTTGAAGAATGTAGCTTTATCAAGTGTGCTAATCTTCTGATTACCACTTTTCAAATAAACTTAACATTATTATGGTCTGCTTCATATTGTATTATGTCTTTCCACTGTACACCTGCAAAATCAAGTAATTGAAAGAAGTAAGTAAAATCTTTTACACAACAATATGAGAGGACTAAAATCCAGCCTGATAATCACTGTAATAATAGAAGTTCAAATGAGGTCAAAGAGAACCCCCACAGGACATGGCAAAGAAATAGAACACTATCACAAATATCACAGCAACAATTGATTACCTTCAATTCAGGTACTTATTAACTTCTTATCAAGTAATGCCAAGCCTAGACATAACTAGTATGATACAAAAAATAACTCTAGATCTGATACAGGATTAAATTCTGAATAAGAAATTTTATAGCACACATAAACCCAAAGCAAGCTAGCAGCATAAATCCAGTAAATAAAACAAAGGAAGATAACAAAAATGCCTTATACTGCACTGTATTTAAAAATAGGTCATAGTAAATAGAAAGATAAAATTAAAATCTCAGTACTAAAAATCTTAGACATAGACAATTAAGAGGAGTGAAAAATCTCCACCACTTCATAATCATACTCATAACCATGAATCCGTAAATCAAAGATAGCAAAAAAATGCATTATGGAGCTTAGTTGAAAGACTAAAAGCTGTTAAAAATATAACATAATATTAATTTTCATACTGTGGTAGTTTTAGGCTTTGCCTATGTAATGAAGAAGATATTAATTTTCAATTTATGAAATTTTGAAATATGAAAATTAATTTTTATTAATATTAAAAATTATCAATAACCATTAATCATTATTTATATGCATATTCTAGTGCAGGATCATAAGAATATCCCATAAACTGGTACAATATAACAATTTGAACCCAATTAGAAAAATCATAAAATATTCAATTAAGACACAAAGGTGCAATTCCACCACTTGTCCACCAGATGGCGGCTTGTCAAGACGGCTGGCGGTTTTGTGATACAGACATGAGAAACAAAATGGGTCAGGGCAATACAATCAAAGGAAACTTTCAGAGACTTAAATCAATTAGGGTCACGCATTATAGTACCAGGCACTGCCAGGGAGGCTGTTTATAAAATTTAAGTTACAATTCCACGTGAGCTAAAGGTGCAGAGATTTAAACTGTACAATATCAGGTGCTGAACACATGAAAATGAAAAGATACAGTGCATCGCTTGTAGCTGAGCTAGTTGCCTAGGCTGGCTGCCAACGCTGGCTGGCTGCTGCTGTGGCCATTCGCTGATGGAGTTCAGGGTTGCAGGGCCAGTGCTTTCTCCCAGGGTGGTCCCTCCATATGCAGCAGTGGGGGCAGCTTTCTCCTTCCGCAGCTGCGGGAGGGGGATGAGGTGTAGACTTCTGCCAATGGGCAGGTTCACCTGGACAGGCTTGGGCAGCTCCCTCAGAGTGGTCTCTTCCAGACAGTGAAAGCTGTGGAGGGGAGGGTGGCACGAAGCTTTCCCCCAGCTTGGCCCAAAATGAGCAGTTGGAGCCAATTCTTCTTGGTGGCGACTGCTTTGCTGTTTCTATGATTACAGGGCAGTCCTTTATAAAGCTATATAGGATCCTCCCAGGTAGTGCCAGCTTTGGATCGCCCTGGGTCAACTTGACTTAGAAGGCTACAAAGCAGCACGGGAGGCTCCTCTTCTCCCATGATCACAGACTCACACAGGATGCGGCCAAGCACAATTCCTGATTTGTGAGCTGGTACACAAAGGGCTTTGTCTCGCCACTCTGCAGCTCAAGGCTGTAGCAGATATTTGGATTTGCTGAAGTTCAGGCTAGTCCTGCTCCTTCAACCCTCATTGGGTTAAAGATTACCCTCGGGGGTTAAGTCCCTTTTAAGATGTGGTGGCTTGTTCCCCGCCGGTAGGACTGACAGATTATGACATTAAGCTGTGGTGAAGTGAAGCGAAGGACTCTTTGCGGGCTTCTGGGTAGACTAAGGCACGATGGCACTTCCCAGGTTGCTGGCTTCTCTTTGGACTGCAGAAGCTGGTAGTATGCATGAGAGTGAACGGATCCTGATAGCCGAAGCAATAACAAGGATTTTGGCAGCTAAGAGCTTAAGCAAAGAGCAAAGACTGACTTGTGGTATACTTATACATTACTCGAGTCTTGAATTCGACCAATGATCAATCTCGATGAGATCTTTTCAGCCTGTGACCAAGCATGTGGCTAGAATCACAGAATCACAGAATCAATAAGGTTGGAAAAGACCTCAAGGATCATCAAATCCAACCTGTCACCCAAGACCTCATGACTACTAAACCATGGCACCAAGTGCCACGTCCAATCCCCTCTTCAACACCTCCAGGGATGGTGACTCCACCACCTCCCTGGGCAGCCCATTCCAATGGCCAACCACTCTCTCTGTGAAGAACTTTCTCCTCACCTCCAGCCTAAACTTCTCCTGGCACAGCTTGAGACTGTGTCTTCTTGTTCTGGTGCTGATTGCCTTGGAGAAGAGACCAACCCCCACCCGGCTACAACCTCCCTTCAGGTAGTTGTAGACAGCAATGAAGTCACCCCTGAGCCTCCTCTTCTCCAGTCTAGACAATCCCAGCTCACTCAGTCTCTCCTCATAGGGGTTGTGTTCAAGGCCTCTCACCAGCCTCGTTGCCCTTCTCTGGACACGTTCCAGTATCTCAATGTCCTTCTTAAACTGAGGGGCCCAGAACTGGACACAGTACTCGAGGTGCAGCCTAACCAGTGCTGAGTACAGGGCACAATGACTTCCCTGCTCCTGCTGGCCACACTATTCTTAATGTAGGCCACGATGCCATTCGCCTTCTTGGCCACCTGGGCACACTGCTGGCTCATGTTCAGCCAGCTGTCAATCAGTACCCCCAGGTCCCTTTCTGTCTGGCTGCTCTCCAGCCACTCTCACCCCAGCCTGTAGCTCTGCATGGGGTTGTTGTGGCCAAAGTGCAGCACCTGGCACTTGGACTTGTTGAATGCCGTCATGTTGGACTCTGTCCATCTGTCCTGCCTGTCAAGGTCCCTCTGTAGAGCCCTTCTACCCTCTAACTGATAAACACCTGCTCCCAATTTGGTGTCATCTGCAAATTTACTGATGACTGACTCAATCCTCTCATCCAGATCATCAGTGAAGATATTGAACAAGATGGGGCCCAGAACTGATCCCTGGGGGACACCACTAGTGACAGGCTGCCAGCTGGATGTGGCACCATTCACCACCACTCTCTGAGCATGGCCCTGTAGCCAATTCCTAACTCAGCACAGAGTGCTGCTGTCCAAGCCACAAGCTGTCAGCTTGGCCAGGAGTTTGCTGTGGGGGACAGTGTCAAAGGCCTTGCTGAAGTCCAGGTAGACTACATCAACAGCCTTTCCTACATACACCAGGTGGGTCACCTGATCATAGAATGAGATCAGGTTGGTGAGGCAGGACCTCACCCTTCCTGCCCTTCCTAAATCCGTGTTGGCTAGACCTGATCCCTTGGCCATCCTTCAGCTGCGTAGCGATTGCCCCCAAGACAATCTGCTCCATAATTTTCCCTGGCACTGAGGTGAGGCTGACAGGCCTGTAGTTTCCAGGTTCATCCATCCAGCCCTTCTTGTGGATGGGCATCACATTGGCCAGCTTCCAGTCATCAGGGACCTCACCTGTGAGCCAGGACTGGTGGAAAATGATGGAGAGAGGCTTGGTGAGCTCATCTGCCAGCTCTCTCAGTACCTTAGGATGGATCCCATCTGTTCCTATGGACTTGTGAGGATAAAAGTGGCTCAGCAAGTCCCAAACTAATTCCTCATGGAAGTTAGGGATACTACACTGCTCCCTGGCCCCATCAACCATTTCAGAAGGCCAGTTATCTTGATGTCCTCCTGCCTTATTGTTGAAAATTGAGGCAAAGAAAGTATTTAGAACCTCAGCCTTTTCTTCATGTTTAGTTACGATATTTCCCTCCAGGTCCAATAAAGATTTTATTAAAAAATAAAATCTTCTTGAGCCTCTTTTTAGCATTAATATATTTATAAAAATGCTTTTTATTATCTTTCACAACAGTGGCCAGTTTAAGTTCTAGCTGGGCTTTTGCCTCTCTATTTTTATCTCTGACATGTTCTAACAACATCCTTAAACGTATCTTGAGTTGCCTCCCTCCCTTTCCAAAGGTGATACACCCTCTTTTTTTCCTTTAATTCCTTCAAGAGCTGTTTGCTCATCCAGGCCAGTCTCTTTCCCTGCTGGCTCATCTTTCAGCACGTGCAAACTGTCAGCTCCTGTGCCTTCAAGAGCTCCTGTTTGAAGTAGGTCCAACCGTCCTGGACCCCTTTGTTCTTAAGGGCTGCAACCCAGGGTACTTTCCTAATAAGTTGCTTAAACAAGCTGAAGTTTGCTCTCCGGATGTCCAAGGTGAGGGTACAGTTACTGCTCCTCCCTGTTTCCCTGCATATTGAAAACTCCACTATCTTATGATGGCTGAACCTTAGACAGCCTCCTACCATCACATCTCCAACCAGCCCTTCACTATTTGAGAACAGCAGATCAAGCAGACCCTGACCCCTGGTAGGGTCACTTAGCAGCTGCATCAGAAAGCTGTCCTCCATACACTCTAGGAACCTTCTGGACTGCATCCTCTCTGCTGAAGT
The DNA here is from genome assembly GCF_027791375.1 of Indicator indicator. Lineage (NCBI taxonomy): Eukaryota > Metazoa > Chordata > Aves > Piciformes > Indicatoridae > Indicator > Indicator indicator. Next base: position 41,706,219 of record NC_072053.1, read on the forward strand.
AAGTTCCCAACAGATGTCTGGCAGGTTAAAGTCACCCACAAGGACAAGATTTGATGATCTTGAGATAGCTTCCAGTTACTTACAGAATATTTCATCTGCCTCCTCAACCTGGTTGGGTGGTCTATAACAGACTCCAATCGGGATGTCAGTTTTGTTAGGCCTCCCTCTGATTTTAACCCACAGGCATTCAATCCTTTCATCCTCAACCTCAAGTTCTGAGGCATCAAGAGATTCTGTAATGTACAGGGCCACCCCTCCTCCTCTTCTCCCTCACCTGTCTCTCCTAAAGAGCTTGTAACCCCCGAGTGCAGTACTCCAATTACGTGAATCATCCCACCATGTTTCTGTAATGACAATTATATCGTAATCTTCGTGATGGACCAAGACTTCCAGTTCCTCTTGTTTGTTACCCACACCTTGTGCATTGGTGTACATGCACTTCAGCTGGGCTGTTGATTTCTCAATGAACCCTAATTCCTGTCCCACTCTCTCCTCTCCAGAGATACTGATTTCCTCACCCAGGGTTTAAAGCCCTCCCAATGAGCCCTGCCAACGCCAACACTAGTACCCTCTTGCCCTTTCTAGATAAATTCACCCCATCAAGGTCCAGCAGGTAGGGTGCAGTAAAAGAACCCAAAATTCTGTTGCTGGTACCATCCCTTGAGCCAATTGTTGATGGTGTGGGTTCTCCTGGTCCTCTCAGTGTACACCCCTGCCACTGAGGGAACTGAACAGAACACCAGTTGAGTTCCTGCCCCTTCAATCAATTGTCCAAGGGCCTTGAATTCCTTTTTAATTGTCCTGATGTCCTTCTTATCAAACTCATGACTTCCAGCTTGGATTACCAGCAAAGGGTAATAGCGGGTTGGAATAGTCAGTGGGCTGGAAAATTATGCCCAAACTTGGAAGGAGCATGGGCACAGCATGAGCATCCTATGACGTGGGCTCATGGTCTTGTTTACCCCAAACAAGGCAGGTTGGGTTGTGTACACTGGCTGGCTGGCACCCTGGTCTTTTGTCTAGTGGCTCTGGGCTAAGTACCCACTCTAAAGAGGAGGGGAGAGGGGGAACTTGGCCAAAACATGTTGGGACAAGTTTTGGCAATATCTGGGGCATAATTCTGGGCATAGGATGCCTTCATGACAGCCTAGGAAATTTTCCACAGATCTTGAACAGAAAGTGGTAGAATGCAAATAAATTACTATTGGATGTAAAAGGAAAAATAATGATAAATTCTAGATAATCCCATTGGTCTGAAAACCTACATAAAGTTAGATTTGTAAACTAACTTTTTCTCTTTTTGGCTTCCTTCGCTCTGGCAGATATTAGCTTCTGACTTCTTCTGTCTTTGATGACCTTGGCTGCATTCTTTGTTGTGGTTAAGTACTAACAGCAACTCTCTACTTTTCTTTCTTTCTTACTGCAGGGAGAAGAAAGCATTGGTAGCCCCATGGTTTTGTCCAGGGGGGTTCTTGTGTTTTTTGTAAATTGTAAATATTGTATATTTTGTACATATTCATTGCATTTCATATTCTAGATTATAGTTTTGCTTGTAAATACAGCTTCATTTGCTTTCAGCTGGGTTGGTCTGGCAATTTCCTGTTGGGGGCCGGAATTTCAACCCACCACACACACCATGTACATAATGCAAACAGAATGATGATACAAGCTTAGTAAGACATTACATCAGAATGAAGTAGGATTATTATAGCATACAAAATTGAAAAATACATCTGAAATAAATTGTAAGCAGGACATTTTAATACAAGTATTGGTGAATAAGACTAGATTTCTGTAACATTTTGGTGAAGAAAATGAACCTTGGAGTATACACGTTACAGCATGTAATAACTTTATTATATTATTTACTTCTGAAACTGTGTTTAAGATGGTCTTGCAACTCTGACATCAGAGTAAAAATGTAACTTAAACAAAGGTCTTACTTTTAAACATCATTCTTGTTCATTTTTTTTTCAAAATCAAGTGGGATCTTCAGTATCATATAGGGCTATCCACAAGCATGTCCTAACTCTATTTATCTCTGACCTGCAAATTGTAACCACATAGACCAGACAAAACATACAGCAAAGGTCTCTATTTGTCCTACACTACTGTGCAGCCGAAACTTTGTGGGTTAGGGTGATGACACAATATCTATTTTTCTGTTAAATTCTTTTTTTATATCTCTAATCCAGATCAGTAGGACAATACTTTCTTGACAACATTATTGGATTGACAAAAAGAGGAAATGTTTGTATTTATTGAGCTTATTATACACAGTTTACATAATGCTATAAAAGGTAAAGGAAATCAAATTAATATTTCAGGAGAATTTTTATTTTTTTTTTTTTCAATTAGTAATATGAAATAAAGGTCTTCAGTGGGTCTGCAATTATTGGTGTCCTTTCTCCTTTGGGCAATAAACTATTACAACACAACAAATCGTCTGAAACAATTCTACTTGTCTCTACAAAAAAAGAATAGATTTGATCTAAAGCAGTCAATAATGTGCAATGAAGTGATCCGAACAATTATCACTGAGAAAAAAAATGGGCATTTATATTGAAAATCTTATACAAAATGCATTATTCATATAGATTACACAGTTCTGAAATAAAAGATGTACACGCCTGCTATCCCTTAACAAGGAAAGGAGAAATTTCTACGTTTTCCATGGATGAAAGGGAATTCAGGAAGATACAGACAGTTCTAAAAGAAAACGATAATACGGGTATTTCAAGAACACCTGACCTACAGTCAAAATAAAGATGGGCATGAAATAAAGAGGTATAAAGCAAGATTATGGAATGTGTTACTTGAGCAATAAAAAAAATTAAGAAGAAAGGCTAATAAAAAGACACAGACTGTTCCTAGAAAAAAGGGGAAGGGGAATGTTTGTGGGGTTTTTTTTGTTTATTGTTTTCTTAATCCAAATTAGTCTCATACAGAATATTTTTTGTTGCTTTTTAAAATTTATCTTTCTATTTAGATCCAGTCTCTTTTTGTCATGCTTGCTGCAAATATATTGGTCTTTATTTTTCTCTGAAACTAATCATGTTTAATATCTTACAAATTTCATCTAGGAAATACCAGTGACATGTTTCTTTCATCAAAATTAAAAAGGAAAAGTTGTCAGTTTTGTATTATAGTGCCAAGGAAAACTTAGTCTTATTAAGCCATTTTTCATACCAGAGATAAAACTGGAAAAATGTATGTGCATTTTTTTAGTTAAAAGGTAATTAAAATACAGAATAGATTTTTTTTTTCCCCCAAGTCTGTTCTTCACAATTCTGCATGTTTTCCTCATTGCACACTCTAAGGCAATTTTTTACCAAAAAAAAAAATATGTACACAGATACACATGAGCCTAAATGCTGCAGAAGGATTTTTTTGTTTGGTTGGTTGGTTGGTTTGTTGTTTGGGCGTTTTGTTTTGGTTTGGTTGCTTTGTTGTTGTCATTGATGATGTTGTTGCTGTTTTCTGTTTGTGTTCCCTTAAAGCTGTGAAGAGAGGCCCCAGTGTGGCAGCAAATAAACTGCAAAGACCTCCATTTTTCAGTGAGGAGTTCCATATGAAAGTACATGTCATAGTCAGGTCTTCCGTACCTGGCCATGAGTACAATAGAAGCAAAAAGCTGTCAGTAACTAGAAGGTAGGCTGGCAAAGTAAATTGAATCTACCCAAGCCTGTACTGACAGAGATCTGTTTAAACATATCCCAAGAGGCACACTTTTGAGCACCTTTGCAGCAGATAGAACAGGTAGAGCTTGGAATAAGAAACAGCCAACTAAAATCATGTACATAACATCTATTAGATTGCTTCTCTCAGTTGTGCTATTAACATTGTAATCTGTGGATGCATAGAAAATATAGTAGGAAATAAAGGAGGAGGAGGAAAATACACATAAATCAGAATTGAGGAACAGAGGGGAAATTTTACTGGATGACAAAAATTAAGATCAAATTATTTTAAAAAGAGATTGTTAGCGAAAACATTAAAATATGTCATCAGTCCAATGCTCATCTATGAAGAACAAGGGTAACTGGCTACCACCTGGTTCACCTGGTTCACATGAATTGTACTGCACTGATTTTAAGAGCACTACTTTGATGAATAAGCCAATTATAATTTTGCTCTTACTGAGCATTCACATATTATCCTTGTTAAGTCTTGTAATATTTTCTCAAGTTCTTAAAAATATGTCTATAATTACTTTTTTTAATATTTTCTCAAGGTCCATATTCTTTAACTTCAGGATACCTGTATCTTTTTTTTTTTTGTTTGTTTAAATCATGCATGAATAGCAAGATAGTGAAGTTTCTAACACTGCTTATTTAAACCATAACACAACTCACTTATGTAATTTAAAAATATTAATATAGTATATAATGTATTAAAAAATGTTTCATTTCATCAGCCTTCTGATAGATTTCCCCCAATTTTTACGTTATGTGTAAGACACATAATATAAAAATGTGACTTTCATGCCATGTTTAGTTATATGAAATGATTTTATCAGAAATAATATTATTATAATAACTACCAAAAAACCCAATGATTAGACACAGTGTAAAATGTTACCAATTTTTCATTCAATATTACAAAAATTAAAATATTGTTTCTTTAATGTAAAATTTACATTATTGAATTCTTCAAATAAATCACACTGTGAAGATAGAGATATGTGTTCTACACAGCACTTAAGGATGGAAGAAGGTCATTGCAATTCTTTCATTTCTAAAGTCTGGACATACCTCTTCTTGTTTGCAGAATTTTTAGACACTGTACAAAGGAAATAAGAAAATGCTAAATGACAATGAGGTGGTGGAGAAATAGTGTGCCTGGTGAAGGAGGTGGGGAGTTTTGTCATAAGTCAAATCCCTACTATTATATGAATACTTCACCTGACACACAAACTAATTGCCATTAACGTCATTGCAAGCTTAAAGTTTTGTTTATTACAAACATATTATTAGGATTACATTGCTTTATTTTACCTTGCAATGTATCAGCATTTATTTTGTGTGAGTGGAGACATTCACTTTTAGGCATTAGGAATGAGATTGGCAGCCAGAACTTCACAGCAGAATCTTCATTTACAATTCTTCTCTGAAAAGAACAGCAATGTAAAGCATTGACAGCAAGCTGCTATGTAGGCCTGAGATCTGGAATTAAAAATCTGAAACAAACCTACATGGCTGATATATCTTATGTTCTTAGGTGGACATGTAATAAAAATCAGCTAAGTACCTAGCATATGGAAGATTCTTAGACAGTTAAGTTTTAACTGCACCTATGCAAGGAAGCACTGTGTAATTTTGACCAAATGGCACCTGTCTTGCAGATAAAACAGGAATATCACTTCACAGTTGTAGTTTCTAAAGCATTCACTGTCATTCAATCCATTTGTGTTCATATGAACATATACATAACCCATCACTAAATAAAGATGAAAGTCCTTTAGAGTTAGCAGGCATTTCTGACATCAGCTTTAGTAGACCTAGGGTTTTGCCTAAAAAGACCAGCTCCATAGGATGCAAAGATAAAAAACAAGGGAGAAAAGAAGTGTGTAGGATATCTTGCAGGTTTTTTTTACCTACACATGAACATGAACTTCCCAAGTGATGTGTTTATATTCTGAGCTACACTGTAAACTTTGCATAGCAATTACACTGTTCAATTTAAATACACATTACGTAGGAATAAATAATCAAGCACTGATTATTTTTATACCTCTTTCCTTACATGATTACAACAATAAACAGAGAAGAAACTTTTCCAAATAACTAAGGGTAAATACTGAAATCTGCAATACAAAAACAAGCCTGGACATATCCTTTCTGTTTCAAAATGTAATACAACATAAACACCCTTAGTGCTGGAATTTGAGCATCATAAATATTAGTGCATATTAAAAGCATATGACAGCACAGAGAAATAGTTGGTACATTTAGGCTTATTTACTAAGGATTCATGATGGGATTTTCTTTAGAAATATGCCCAGCTGTGTTATATATGCTGAACACAGGCGAGTTGTTAAACAAAGAATCATTATGAATAGAAATACCTTTACAGAATTTATTAGTGAGATTTATGTATTTCCTCCACAGTGTTACACCTTTCCCATTCAATGCTTAAATGAACTAGTATAATAAAATTCTATTCTGAATTCATTCTAGAGAGCTCTCAGAATTCACATTTTACTCCACATTTGTACTAGAATTATATTACAAGTGCGTCACATCATATACAAGATCTTTAAAAGAAAATGAGGAAAACGTTAAGAGAAAGTTTGGCATGTGATATGCCTTATAAATAACTAAATATAAACTAAAAAGTCATATTTGCTTTTAAAAACCAAACTCTTTCTTGCTATTACTCTTTCTTCTTTCAAATAGCCCAAGACAGCCTCTCTCACTTTTTCATTTGTTCTTCCTACCAATTTTCCCTCTCTCCATACTGAAAATTCTGCAAATAAAATTAGCAAACCAACACTATTACTGCAATTATTTACAGGAAGTAACTTTCACAAGATTGTGTATTTCTTCCTAAGAAAAAAAAAAGGAAAAAAAAGTTTTAAAAAATAGTAGTATTACTAGTCCTGTAATACTTAAAACTGTGCCTCTGAATGCATTGTTCTCCTTTAAAAGGCTTCTGCACAAATGACCTTCCTGAGGTTAATTATTTGTATAGATACATAAAGAATTCTCTGTACATATGTAGCAAAAAAATAAGCTCTTTACATACTCGGTGGAGACTTCAGAAGGTGATTGGAAGAACACTAATTCTTAAACAGCCTCTCTCCTTTGACTACATATGAAGTCTAGTTTCATTAACTGGCTGCCTGAACTACTGCCAGGAGAAGCAATAACATGCACTCACTTGTTTGTATGACTGTGGGGCAAATCCACCTGCAGGACCAATCCAGGCAGAAAACTAAAATAGTTGTTGGCTTTGTGTTGGTTTTCTTTGTTTGCTTTTGTTTGGGTTTTTTGTTTGTTTGCCTGGATTTTTTTTTTTTTTTGGGGGGGGGTGGGGGGGTGGGGTGGGATTTGTTTGGTTTTCTTTGCTTTTAAAAAAGGCCTTCACTCATAATGTCTCCTTAGCTATCTCTTTCCTGGCAGATTTAGATATCTACATTAGATGCTAACACTGAACCACATCTATATTTGTCTGCTTCCATTTTGGATTAAGTACAGTTCTTGTGCCTGTCTTCCAGTATAGTACCACGTGGAAACAATCCGGTTCATGCTTTGTAGCACATGTTAATTCAAAGTGACCCATTAATGATCAGATTTACTTCAGAAAATGGATCTGTGATCAGAATAAAAATGTTGACATAGACATATTCTTAATTCCTTTTACCTATAATTGAGCTGATTACCCGTATTCACCAAAAAGCCACAAAATCTACACACTAGTGTTAACTACAAATGTTTTACTATGAGTTGCTTACTAGAGATTAAATATTATCAGTATTAATGATATTAAGACCAAATAACTTTTTACACATACCCACTGAATATATTCAGCTTCAATATAATTTAACACAGATGTATTTTCCAAATAGTTAAAAAATGAAGGCCTAAAAGAAATAGATATGTAGATTAAAGCAACATTTTTCTAAAGAATCACAATAGTATGCTCATAAGATGAGAATTTCTATGGTTTAATGTAAGTTTTTCCATTAAACCAAAAAGTTAAGGTATGATTTCACCTCAGAAAAGCATTTTATTTATTTTATTTTATGATTTTTGCTGGATTTACTACTAAAGGAAAAAGTAAAGTAATTTTAAAATGGAAAGTAATTTTGACTGAAGTACAGATATAATTAATTTCTTTGTCAAAAAAATATTTCACTTGACTATTAGACTTATGTTTGCACAAAACTGAGAAATTTATTAATAAGATGCTCTATTCAGATATGTCTTCTTTTTTCTTTTTTTTCCCTTTTTTTAATCAGAAGAGTAGTTTTAAACCAATAAAAGGTTAAAACAATCCAAATCAGAAAAAACATAGATACGCTTATTAACACGCTAATAGATTACAGTGATCCTGGAACATAAAGTGAAAACAAAACAAATCCTAAAACACTATAAAGAATGAGGCACTATACCTGTCTGTTTGGGTTTAGATACTTCTCAATCCATGTTATCAATGTAGCTTGATGGCTAAATTGCTTTTTGGCCTAGCTTGGGAAATCAGCATATACAAAAGAAAAAAAAGGCTTAGAATAAAAGTGCTTCATCAGCTGCTTCTGCTGCAGATCATTTGTGGTCTGTCTTTTAAACATAGGAATATTCAGTGCAGTAATGTGAGAACTAACAGTTCGTCTGAAAAAGTTAACTTTGAGAACAATTCCTTTCATGACATAGGCCATCAGTCATTCATTGATTGTACTGCAAAATAGAAAGAAAAGGTAGTGACTTGCATCACCAATAAATAGCTATGTGATAATTTTGGCGCATACCAAAGAAACACCAACACAACTGAAGCTGTTCTTTGTTATGAGAGCCACTTAAAACAGATCCTTAAGGAATGAATAATCTGGCAGGCCTTGTATAAATAACTAAAAACTTTTGTAAGAACTAAAATACAGCAAGTTTTCAAAGTTGTCTGCAAGATTTTAGCAGAAGCTAGATATCATATCTGCAAAGCCTCATCTCTGCTCCCGGGAAGATCGTAGAACAGATCCTTCCAGAAGCTGTACTAAAACACATGAGGGACAGGAAGGTGATTCAAGAAAGCCATCATGGCTTTACTAAGTAGTGGCTTTCTACAACCGAGTGACTACATCAGTGAACAGTGGAAGGGCAGTGGATGTCATCTATCTGGATTTCTGCAAGCCCTATCCTTCTGGATGGTTGCATCAGAGGGTTGTGATCAATGTCCAGATAGAGACAGGTGACAAGTATGGACCTCAGAGGTCCATACTGGAACCAGTGTTGTTCAATGTCTTCATCAATGATACGGACAACAGGAATGAGTGTACCCTTGGCAAGACTGTGGGTAACACCAAGCTGAGTGATGTGGTCAATATGCCACAGGGAGAGGATATCATCCAGAGGGACTGGACAAGCTGGAAAAATGGGCCCAGGTAAACCTTGTCAGGTTTGCCAAGACCAAGTGCAAGGTCCTGCACCTGGGTTGAGACAATACTCATTACCAGTACAGGCTAGGAGAGGATGTGATAGAGAGCAGCCCTCCAGAAAAAGACTTTGAGGTATTGGTGAACAAAAAGCTGGACATGAGTGAGCAACGTCCACCTGCAGCTCAGAAGGCAAATCATCAGAATAACTGCATCAAAAGAAGCATCACCAGCAGATGAAGAGAAGTGATTGTGTCACATGAACATGGTGGAGAGAGCCCAGAAGAGGGCAACAAAAGTGAAGGCTGGAGCACCTTTCCTACAATGACAAGCTGAGAGAGCTGGAGTAGTTCAGCCTGGAGAAAAGGCTCTTGGAGACCTTTCAGCACCAGAAGGGGGCCTACAAGGAAGGTGGGGAGGGACTGTTTACAAAGTCATGTAACACTAGGACAAGGGGCAATGATTTTAAACTAAAGAGTAGATTTAGATAGGATATTAGGAACACGTTCTTTACTACGAGTACGGTGCAACACAGGAGCAGGGTGTCCAGGAAGGTAGTAGAGGACCCATTCCTGGAGACATTCAAAGTGCTCTTGAAGGTGTTCTGAGCAAACTGATCTAATTGGAGATGTCCCTGTTTGCTTCAGGGACATTGGACTAGATGACCTTTAGAAGACCCTTCCAAACCAATGCATTCTATGATTCTATGATAGACAGCTTTGAACAATTTGCTCTTTGCTTTTCCTGGCTTTCTTAATATTTTAAGAAGGGACAAATAATAACTGTCCCTGTGTTGTGCTTTTCCATGTATAAACGTGATACAGATAATTTCAGCAGGAAAGGGAGGCTATTGGTGTTTGCTTTAGGAAACAACGTGAAAAGAAAATAGTGTGATAAAAACATTTCTTCTACAAGAAACCAGGTTGTGTACTGCTGTTCATTGGATCACAGTACCAATAAAAGCATTTCTATTTCATGTGTGTTGCACAGGTGTTTTCAAGCCATGCTTAAAATCCAATAGCTAAATCATAAACTAAAACACAGGGAATTAATGCAGAGTGAAATTTAGTGAAAGCGTAGCTTCATGCAGCAGTTTTGATGTAAACTGACCATAGTCAGATTATTAGATCTCCATAAATTAAATGATCTTATTCCATGTCATATTTGCTATCAAGGAAGTTTTCTTTATTAATATCAAGTCAGGCTTAACACTGTGGTCTATGTGAACAGATCAAAGCCACTTTTTTAACAGTTCTGTTTTCACTCATTACCAAAAAAACCCAGGAACTGATTTGATCTTATCTAAATGATAAGTGATAAATGAGTCTTATCCAATTATCAGTTTAACCAGGCAATCAACATGGCAGACTTGGATCCCCCATGAAGCAGGGATAAATATCACCTGCCAAAAAGATCTGGAGAATAAAGGAAGCAGACTCTAAATCTGGAGGAAAAGTTCTGTGCCAGGAAGGCAGTAACTGGCATAAGCCATACTTTTTCAGCACATGACCTTTTTAATTCTAGGATGATATATGGAATAAAAGAAGAATAAGATAGGTTTCTCTCATCTCAGGGAAGAACCACAAAAGTCTTAGAAAACTGCCAATAAACCCAAAGTACCTTAGTTTTCCTGAGGAAACTAACACTGCAAAAATACAAATGATAATTTAGTTCAGTCAACGTCTTTTTTTTTTTTTTTTTTAAATCACATTTAAAGAGATAAGTTAACTTTTTCCCCTAATCCTTTATGAAGCTCATTATTTCCACTCTCAACTTTTCCAGAATCACTGGAGTATCAACCCAGAGTGCCTTGCTGATTGATCAAGGGTTTGTTAAAGCTATTTGATAAAGCTTTAGATACCTAGATCTAAAGATGGATAGAAAGATAGGTAGGTAGATAGGTAGGTAGATAGGTAGATAGATAGACAGATAGATAGATAGATGGATAGGTAGGTAGATAGATAGATAGATAGATAGATAGATAGATAGATAGATAGATAGATAGATAGATAGATAGATAGATAGATAATGTTTTTGTCCTTGGGGACATCTGTTGACTGCAATTTCCTTTACGAACGAATGAAAATTTGCCTTCAGTGCAAGCAGCTCTGAAAGCAGTAGAAAACGGTTGTCCATCTCAGTCAAAGACTTCTTAAGATACTTAGTGTGCTGTTCAAACACAGCAACTTTACTGATAATTTCTGAGAAACTTACAAGAACCATGTGAAATTCCAGAATAATAGAACTAATTTATATTAGAATGTATTAAGAGTGTATATATTGAGTTCGCAAGGCAAGTTTTTGGAAGCAGGGAGGCTGTGGGAATGGCTTCTGTCAGAAGTGGCTAGAAGCCTCCCCTGCACTTAATAAAGCAAATCTGGCTCCAAGATGGACCCACCAGTGGCCAATGCTGAGCCCATCAGCAACAGTAGTAGTGATTCTCTGACAAGATATTTAAGAAGATGGGAAAAAAAACAATCCTGTGCAACAGCAATTGCAGCCAGAGAGAGGAGTGGGAATATGTGAAAGAAGCAACTCTGCAGACATCAAGGTCAAAGAAGAAAAGGAGGTGCTCAAGGCACTGGAGCAGAGATTCCACTGCAGCCCATGGAGAAACTCACACCAGAGCAGGTGGGTTCCTGAAGGAGCCTGTGATCTCATGGAGAGTCAGCACTGGAGTATCTTTCTGGCAGGAGCTGTGACCCTGAGGAAAGAGACGTCCATGCTGAAGCAGAGTATGCTGCCAGGACTTGTGATCCTTTGGAGAAACCTAAGTCTGCTTCTGAAGGACTGCACCCCAGTGAAGTAATAGAAGGCCTCACTCTGGAACAGTGTGTGAAGAACTGCAGCTTGCAGGAAGCTCTCATGTTGGAGAGGTTTGTGGAGAGCTGTATCCTATGGGTGGGACACCCTCCTGGAGGAGGGGAAGAGTGTGAGGAGTCCTTTCTCTGAGGAGGAAGGAGCAGCAGTGACAACATGTGATGAACAGACCACAAGCTCTATTTCCCATACCCATGTGCCACTCTGAGGGAGGCAGGGAAAATTGGGAGCAAAGTTAAGCTCAGGAAAAAGGGAAGGGTAGCAAGAAGATGTTTCTAAAATGTGGTTTTATTTCTCATTGTCTTACTCTGATTTGATTGTCCAAAAATGAAAACAGTTTCCCCAAGCTGATTATGTTTTCTCTGTGATGGCAACAACTGAATGATCTCTGAGTCCTTTTCTGAACCCATGAGCCTTTCATTATATTTTCTCTACTGTGTTCAGCTGAGGAGAGGGAGTGATAGAGCAGCTTTGGTTGGCACCTGACATCCAGGTAGGGTCAACTCACCAAAACTGTGTATTGTGAAAACATATTTTATGGAAGTGTGCATATTAACAATGGCAAAAACAAAGGCACAACTGAATCATCAGCTAGCTTAACCAGCAGAGAAAAACAACTGTGCTCAAAACCCAAGGCTTATAGAAACATAGAAAACAAAACCAGAACTATGAATGAGTGAAATGGGAAACTAATGGTGTCAACTAACACCAACTGTCCTGTGTAAGCAAGGCATACTTCATTGTGGATGTGTTGCTACCCCTCATGTACTCCTTAGTTGCAACATCCAAAAGAATTTGTCAGTTACGTTTGTTAAGTAAAAGTGCATTTTTATTCTTTTTTTCCCAACTATACAGTGTCTATGGAAGTAGCAGGTTCTTCTAAGCTCCAGTATCACAAAGCACTCTCCCTCTCAAGCATTTTTTTAAGGAGTGTGACCAGGAATTCAATGTTATTTTATTATTATTATTTCTGAATTATACATATAATTCTCTTCCCAGACCAGAGATCTGTACCATTTTAACATACTAAAATGCTGCCTTAAAGTGAAATAATCTGTTTCATACTCACAAAGAAAACCCTCCAACATTCCAATGGTAATAAAGCAGAGAAATACTAAGTAAATTGGGTGTGAGACTACTGTCAGATGCTGAAAAAATAAAGTAAAACAAATAAATATGGAAAATCCTTTCTTTCATAGAACAAGAAAATTTCAAAACAGATATAACTGAACTGATTATACCACACTATGAAGGTATATATGTATTTTTAATTAAATAGTAGTTTTAAAATTTGTATTTAAATCAAGTGTATACCTTTAATGAATTATATTATGCAAATATACACTTTAATGTATTATATTACACAAGTATACATTTTAATGCATTATATATACTTACATCATTTTCAAGAATATTATTAAGATCACAGCTTTGCATAAGACTAGTGGCAAGTTCTTAACTAAATAGAAAAAACTTTTTTTAAATTTTGGGTTGGTTGGTTGATTGGTTGTTTTTTTTAAGACATGCTGTAAGACTGAACTTGACAGAGTGCTGGCTTGTCTCAACTATACTATCACCTAGACGTTCCTTTGAGTCCCCTCCAAGCTGGTATTCTGTGATTTTGTGATATTAATGCAAACATACACTTAATTACCTCATACAGCCTACCATCACAAACATGTAATAAACAAGTGAAACTAAAGAAATCTTGCACAACTACCAACTCACCTAAAACATCTTCCTAATGCCACAAGACTCTTTCCTGTCTATAAGAAATTAAGTTTGTATATTATGCATGTTTGGTATGTGCTAATTACAGAAATCATTATATATACTGTATTTATAAGGGTAATAAGAGTATTTTGTTAGGGTATAGTATTAATTATCTATTTTAATGCCACATATTTTCATCAATAATTACTTTCCATGGCAGTTTTCAGGTGTTTTTGATGTCATGGATGCTATATGTTATTACAATGCATTTGGCATAAATGTATGCTTGTGGCTTTTATGGTTTTGTATTTCAACCCTTTTTAGGATTATGTGCATACACAGGTGTATGCTGGGAAAGAGGCAGAAATTAAGATATGATGCTGTTACATTTCTCAGCAAAAAGTTTCCCTCATCATGTAATTATGACTCTTTGTTCAATACTATTCAAAATTTTCTGCAGGGAAATTGAAATGCCAGTTTTTCCTGTGTCTAGAAGCACAAACCAGAAACACAAGAAATGTAATGTATTTATTTAAATTTCAACCACATTTTTCTGAACTAAATCTTCAGTCAGGCGCATTGTAAACAGACCACAAATACTTGTTTATTTTTGCTGGTAACACTTAACTAAGTCATATGGGCTCCCAAAAACCTGTGAAACACCCTGGAGTAATCCTATTTGCACTGACAAGAGTACCTGGCAAAGCACATTATCATACTATCACACAACAAATAATGCACAGCCAAACAAACATACGGACACACCCCTTATACAGCTCTTTAAGTGAAGCAGTATAGTTTTAAAGGCTCCTTCTAATGGTGTATCACAAATTCTCCAAAAGACAAATTGGCAGCATTAATGTGATGCAGAAACTTTCCACTAAACACAATTGGAGTATTAGTCCTTTCCTTCTTGATTAGTCCCTTCATTCTTTGTTTAGACAGCAGAATGAGAAGAAAATGTCACTGCTATTCAGGTGTTTCAGCAGAATAACATTACACATATCCTTTGTTATCTTCTGGTCTTAAGGCATTTTCCAAATAAACACAAACATATATGTATATAAATACAATCCATGCCAAAACTCTTCAAAAATACAAGAATGCTAAGCATTTTGTTAAGGGAAAAGGAAAAAAAAAAGACAGAAGTGAAATTGCATGTTTAACTTTAGTCATGCCTTTGTCTTACCAGTGAACAGACAGCCAGAATCTGACATTCTTATGCTTAGATTCTAGAAAGGATTGCTAGGATTAATTTCTCTTTTCTGAAAAAGGATTTCAGACTCTAAAGTTGAACTGAATGCTGACAAGGTTCTCAATTTTATCTAGTTCTCAAAAGATCATACTAGCCAGTGGAGATTTTTGTGGTTTTATACATGTCCAAAATATTTGTTGCACGATATTCAGTCTGTGTGGAAGAGCTGTTTGTGTTTACAAGCAGTATTTTACTACACTGTATTGGTCTGCATATTAGTTTGTCCATGTATTCACTTGTTTTGGTCTTTGATGGCAGTTATTCTTCCCTTGATTTGTACAAATTCCTTTGCATAAGCACCACAAACACTAAAATATCTAGAACAGCGTTAAATTCATTAATAACTTTATTATTTAAACTAGCCATTGGGTACAATTTACCAATTGCATGTACCTTTCTGCTTTAAATGCATCTCCTCTGGAATTTAAATTATGATGAAAAAGTGCCTGACTAATCTAAATTTCTCAATTTATTCCTGTTCAATAAAAGCTATTCATCAGCTTAAACTCAGCTGTAAGTTCAAATCAAATTTAAACCACCTGGGAGTAAACAAAATTGCTCTTCCCTGGCACGTCAGCTGTGGATAAAAATACAGGCACATTTCCAAGGAGCTCATGATTCTGAAACCTCTGTTTCTACTAGCAGATTTTACTGAAATGATTTAACAATTAGGAAAACATACACTGGGGGGTAAATTCTTATTTTGAGGTTATAAAAAGGCTTTTCTTTTCACTAGTGTTAGTTTTAATCAAGCATTCATTGCAAGTGAATTTTAGGTTATGTTGTTACAGTTGCTTGACTATTTTTCATACCTTCATCACCTTATATCTTTTATATTTTCTTTCCATTTACTGTTCATGTCCAAAAACATACTGGAAGAACAAGGATATTGAAGTTACTGAAGAAGCCAGGTGGAATGTGAGGCCTTGGCTATAAAACACACATTTTGAAATAAAGTTTAGCTAACTACATAGCTAAATCACATATTGTTTTTCCTGAGTTCTGTTTAATTCTGACAATACTGTCTGTTTAAAACTCCAGCAAAAGTTCTGATAAATTTTAAGGACTTCAGGATCAGGATAGAAAACTGTCAAAACGTTTTTCAGGAGTCCAGCTGCTTATGTTCAAAGCCACCTCTCACACAGTCTAATGCTCTAAATTCGATTCTGGCTGCCAGGAAATTGCTAAGTGTGAAAGAGGCCAGAGGTGCTCCCTCACCACTTAGGAGCCGCTTTCAAACTCAGACTCTTATTTTTGGGTGTTGCCTGAGATGGATTGCAGCTGTGCCTGATCATGTCCTCTGTGAATATGGATGGCAACCTGCTGAATTGTCTTTGAGGCTTCATTTTGGACCTACTCTGTCATTACAGAATTGATTGACAGCCCCTGCTCTCTTTGCCATCATCATCAGATCAGATATTTTGATCTTCTCATTTGGATATTGTGGGACTCTGGCTTTGGCCCTGCAGACATTGTCTAATGTAGGACTCTGGCTTTGGCAGTACAGACATTGCCATTCTGTCATCAATTGCTTCTGGCTTGCCTTCATTCCTGTGGCAGCCATTCTTGATACTCACTCACACCACCTCATATCCACAGATTGTTAAATTGAGATTAATGTAATTTTTGCATAGTATTTATGAGATTTCTTTCTGGAATAAAGGCGAAACTTGGCCAGTGAAAATCATTCCACCTTGCCCATTGTAAATAAATGGGTTTGTATGTTTCACTACAGACAATGGGTGATAACTAGAAGTCTCTACCTAAGCTGTTAGCATATGAAGTGCTGCTGGTTGTAAATAAATTGCAGGAGACTCTCCTATGTAATCACACTCTTTCTTACCTGGCCACGGTGCCATATCCTTTTTTAACTGAAAGGCTGTATCTGACTCCAGGGTATAGTTAGATAGAATTTTTCTTTGCCATGTAATAATAGAATCATAGAATCAACCAGGTTCAAAGAGACCTCCAAGATCATCCAGTTCAACTGATCACCCAACCATATCTAATGAATTAAACCATGACACTAAGTGCTTCATGCAGTCTTTTCTTAAACATCTCCAGGGACGTCAAGCCCACCACCTTCCTGGGCAGCCCATTCCAACAGGCAATAACTCTCTCCATGAAGAACTTCCTCCTAATATCCAGCCTAGACATCCCCTGGCACAACTTGAGACTGTGTCCCCTTGTTCTGCTGCTGGTTGCCTGGAAGAAGAGACCGACCCCCACCTGGCTACAACCTCCCTTCAGGTAGCTGTAGACAGCAATGAGGTGATCCCTGAGCCTCCTCTTCTCCAGGCTAAACAAACCCATCTCCCTCAGCCTCTCCTCATAGGGTTTGTGTTCCAGGCCCCTCACCAGCTTTGTCGCCCTTCTCTGGACACATTCCAGTACCGCAACATCTCTCTTGAATTGAGGGGCCCAGAACTGGACACAGTACTCAAGGTGTTAAGTACCTCTGCCTTTTCCTCATCTTTTGTTACTGTATTCCCCTTGGCATCCAATAAAGAGCAGAGGTTATCCTTGCCTCTTCTTTTGCCATTAATATATTAATATATATATTTAATATATTTATAGAAAGTTCTAAATGGGTTTTTGTCTCTCTAATTTTTTCCTACAAGACCTAGCAATGTCCTTAAACTCTTCCTGGGATACCTCCCCTTTTTTCTAAAGGTGATACACCCTCTTTTTTCCCCTTAATTCCTTTAGAAGCTCCTTGCCCATCCAGTCTGGCTATCTCCCTCGTCGGCTCATCTTCCGGCACATTGGGACAACCTGTTCCAGTGCCTTCAAGAGTTGTGCTGGTTCGAGGCCAGACAGATCCTCTCTTGCCCCGAAAGGGACAAAAGAATGACATTCACACAAATGGATTGGAGAGTGATGGAAAGTTTAAATGGAAAAGCAACTGGTGAAATTACAAAAAGCTACAAGAATAGTGCCAAGAATATCCCAAAGCATACAGAGTCCCTTACATAACACCCAAAGGCTTCCCAGATCTTCCCTTCTCCCCACTTGAGGGTATACCTAAAACTCCAGGGCTCTTTCTTCCCCCCACTACTTCTAGGCTAGTCTCAGGCTGGCCAGGTCTGAGACTGCCCCCCACTCTTTTCTCCTCCTGCCATTAGACCTAGACAGGCCTAAGAGGCCTGAGATACTCCCCCACCATTATCCAATAAGAGAGCATCTCCCATGGGAGCAGAGAGGGAATAGGAAGGGAATGACTTTGCAGATGGATTTATAGGGCACAGGATTTATGGGTAGAAATACGCCATTTCCTGTGTCCACCTTATTGGGTTGGACACTCAGGACACCGGAGATGTAGCTTATGCGGCAGTAACATGAGGCACTCAGCCTAAACTGCCACAAGAGTTCTTTCTTGAAGTAGATCCAGCCTTCCTGGACCCCTTTGTTTTTAAGGGCTGTTTCCCAAGGAACCTTCTGAGTTAGTTCCTTAAATAAACCCAAGTCTGACCTTCGGAAGTCCAGGGTGGAGGTTTTGGTGATGCCCCTCCTGGTTTTCTTCACATACTGAAAACTCAATTATTTCATGGTCACTGGACCCCAGGTAGCCTCCCACCACGACGTCTCCCACCAGCCCTTCTCTATTTGTAAACAGCAAGTCGAGCAGGGCTGCATCCCTGGTAGGCTCACATAGCAGGTGGGATAAGAAGCTATCCTCCATACACTCCAGGAACCTTCTAGAGTGCCTCTTCTCTGCAGTGTTCAATTCCCAGCAGATGTCTAACAGGTTAAAGTCACCCAGAAGAACAAGGGCAAGCAATCTTGAGGCAGCCTCCAGCTGCTTGAAAAATAATAAATCTACATCTTCTTCCTGGTTGAGTGGTCTACAACAGACTCCAACTAGGATGTCAGACTTGTTGGCCTTCTCCCCAATTCTTACCCACAGGGACTCGACCTGATCATCCTTAGTCTCTACTTCCTTAACATCCAGAGCCTTCCTAATATACAGGGCCACTCCTCTACTCTTTCTCCCTCTCCTGTCTCTCCTGAAGAGTCTGAAGCCATTGATTACAGTGCTCCAGTTGTGAGAATCATCCCACCACGTTTCTGTGATGATGAAAACATGATAGTTTTCCTCTTGTACGAAGGCTTCCAGGTCCTGTTTTTTATTACCCATACTGCATGCATTAGTGTACATACACCTCAGCTGGGCTGCTGCTTTTACCCTTATCTCTGGTTTCACCCTCAGCCTCCTTTGATTCATTTCTAGCACTGCTGTGTTTAACCCTCTCCCTCTTCAGGCCTAGCTTCAACAAGTCCTGCCAGCTCATGTGCCAGGATCTTTCTCCCACTCTGAGACAGGTGTACCCCATCTGTCGCTAGCAGACCCAGGGCTGTATAAAGCTCCTCATGATCAAAGAACCCAAAACTGTGTTGGTGGCACCAGCCTCTGAGCCACTTGTTAATCAGGCATGATTTCCTGTTCCTTTCAGCATTCCTACCTGCAACTAAGTGTATAGATGAAAAAATTACCTGTGCCCCTGATCCTTCAACTACTTTTCCCAGTGCCTTGAAGTCCCTTTATTGATTGCTTTTAGACTTCTAGCATTAACCTCATCACTTCCCTTCTGCATAACTAGCAAGGGATAGTAATCAGAGGGCTGTACTACATTAGGCAGCCTTCTGGTAACACCCCTGACCTGGGCCCCAGGGAGGCAGCAGACTACCCTTTGGGAGGGGTCCGGCTGGCATATGGGGCCCTCTCTTCCTTTCAGAAGGGAATCACCATTAACAATTACCCTCCTCTTTTTTTTTTTTTTTTGGTGTACAAGTTCTGATGCAAGGTGGGGACTGATTTGCTTTGGTCAACCCCCCAGATGATACTATTTCTGCTTGCAAAATCACCTCACCCTCGACCTCTAGTGTCCCATATCTGTTTATCAGAAACACAACAGACCACATATTTTATAGAAAAGATGAGACAACAGTTGTGGCAGCTGTAGTGTTTTTCTCAAATTGTAATAGGACATACCACTAAGAAGATCATATAAAAGATGATATGAAATAAATAAGACTTTAATATTTTTACCTTTTATAAAATCCTGCTGGAAAATTCTTTGAACAAAAGATGAAACCTGTAATATTAGTGATATAAAGAGACATTTATGATGACGTCCATATTAATGCAGCTCTTAAGGACCCTAGTGAAAAAATCAGAACAATAATCACTAACTAAATGCTCAGAGGTACTGACTCATATACCAGAAAAAATGAAAGACAAGAAGGGAAGGAGCAGCAGAGAAAAATGCAGCAACCTATCATTATCCTATCAGGTAAATACCGGAACTATGGTCAGAATCCATCTGATGTTAATTATAGCTGGACAAGAATTAAGAAAAAGACATTTCCTGTCATCCACAAAGATGCCACTCATTGTGACAGGAAATCTCATGGAATAAAGATACTTACAGTTCATGGAAGAAGGGACCTGTCACAGGATAACTACAGAGTAGTTGCTAGGGCATGTAGGAAGGCACAAGGAAGGCCGAAGCCTTCTTGCAACTAAAACTGGCAAAGGAAGTAAAAGAGAACAAGAAGGGCTTCTTCAAGTATATCAGTAGGAAAAGGAAGAATAGGGAAGGCGTGGGCCCGCTGCTAAGCGAGAAGGAAGCCCTGATAACTAAGGATGTAGAGAAGGCAGAGTTGCTGAATGCCTTCTTTGCGTCAGTCTTTACTGCTAAGACTGAACTCTTCTAAGAATTCTAGACCCTGGATGGAGAAAAAGAATGGAGGAGGGAAGACTCTCAACCAGTCAGCGAAGACTGGGTTATGGATCAGTTACATAAATTGAATATTCACAACCCTAACCCTAACCCTGGGGCTTGATGAGATGCTCCCAAGAGTGCTGAGAGATCTGGCTGATGTTGTCACTCCACCACTCTCCATCATTTTTGCAAAGTTGTGGCATGCAGGAGAGGTGCCTGAAGACTTAAGGAAAGGCAATGTCACTCTAGCCTTCAAGAAGGGCAAGAAAGAGGTTCCAGGAAACTACAGACAAGTGAGCCTCACCTTCATCCTGGAAAAATGATGGAGCAGCTCATTCTGGAGGTCATTGCTAGGTACTAGAAAGAGAAGAAGGTGACCAGGAGCAGTCAGCATGGGTTTACCAAGGGGAATTCATGCTTGCCTAATCTGATAGCCTTCTATGATGTCATAACTGAATTGGTAGATGCAGGGGGACCAGTGGATGTAGCCTACCTTGACCTTAGTAAGGTTTTTGACACTGTCTCCCATAACATCCTTGTAAGGAAGCTCAAGAAATGTAGAAGAACAGACAGTGAGATGGATTAGGAACTGGTTATACAATAGAGAGCAAAGCGTGGTGATCAATGGTTCCAAGTCCAGCTGGAGAGCTGTAACTAGCGGACTTCCCCAATGATCAATGCTGGGAACAGTCCTGTTCAATCTCTTCATCAAAGACATTGATGACAGGACAGAGTGGCAGAGTGTATGCTCAGAAAGTTTGCTGATGATACCAAACTGGGAGGCTAGTCTGATACACCTGAAGGCTGTGTGGCAATTCAGCAGGACTTGGACAGACTGGAGAGCTAGACGGAGAGGAACCTAATGAGGTTCAACAAGGATAAGTGCAGAATCCTGCACCTGGGAAGGAATAATAAACTGCACCAGGACAGGTTAGGAGGCAGTCTGCTAGAAAGCAGCCCTATGGAGAAGGACCTGAGAGTCCTGGTGGATAACAAGTTATCCATGGGACAGCAATGTGCCCTTGTGGCCAAAAAGGCCAATGGTATCCTGGGATGCATTAAGAGGACTGTGTCCAGCAGATCAAGGGAGGTTCTCCTCCCCCTCTTCTCTATCTTGTTAAGACCTCGCCTGGAATATTGCTTCCAGTTTCAGGCTCCCCACTTCCAGAGGAACAGGGATCTACTCAAGAGAGTCCAATGGAGGGCTATCAAAGGAAATATCTGAAAATGTTCAAGTCCATGGGACCTGATGAGATAAACCCACTTGTGCTGAGGGAAGTGGTCTATGAAGTTGCTAAACCACTCTCTATTATATTCCAAAAGTTCTGTCAGTCCAGAGAGGTCCTCACTGACTGGAAAAGGGGAAATATAACTCCCATTGTCAAAAAGGGAAACTATAGGCCAGTGCCCAGTAAGATCATGGAGCAGATCCTTCTGGAGTCACTGCTGAGGCAGAAGAATAACGAAGAAGTGATTTGGTACAATCAGCAAGGCATCACCAAGGGCAAATCCTGCCTGACAAACCTGGTGGCCTTCTATGAACAGGTCACAATATTAACAGATGAAGGCCAAGCAACTGACATAGTTTAGCTGGACCTGAGCAAAGCCTTTGAAACTGTCCCACATGACATCCTGGTCTCCAAGCTGGTGAAGTCTGGGTTTGATGGATGCACCACTTGGTGGACAAAGAACTAGCTTTATGGCCACACCCAAAGACGTGTGGGCTGTCAATGGGCCCACGTCCAAGTGGAGGCCAGTGACAAGTGAAGTCCCTCAAGGATCAGTACTGGGACCGGTCTTGTTTAACATCTTCATCAGCAACAGACACAGTGGCATTGAGTGCACCCTCAGCAAGTTCACTGACAACACCAAGCTGTGTGGTACAGCAGACACCCATTGGAGGGAAGGGATGCCATCCAGAGGGACCTTGACAGGCTGGAGAGGTGGGCACAAGCCAATCTCATGAGGTTCAACAAGACAAAGTGCAAGGTCCTGCATCTGGGTCAGGGCAATGCAAAGCACTGATATAGGCTGGGCAGTGACTGGATTGAGAGCAGCCCTGAAGAAAAGGACTTGGGGGTGCTGCTGGATGAGAAGCTCAACAAGTGCCACTACTGTGCACTTGCAGCCCAGAAAGCTCATCACATCCTGGGCTGCATCAAGAGAAGCATAGCCAGCAGGTCGAGGGAGGTGATTCTCCCCCTCTACTCCACTCTGGTGAGACCTCATCTGGAGTACTGTGTCCAGCTCTGGAGCCCCTATTACAGGAAGAATCTGGATGTGCTGGAGCATGTCCAGAGAAGGGCCATGAGGATGATCAGAGGGCTGGAGCACCTCTCCTATGAGGACAGATTGAAAGAGTAGGGGCTATTCAGTCTGGAGAAAAGAAGGCTCCAAGGAGACCTTATTGTGGCCTTCCAGTATCTGAAGGGGACCTACAAGAAAGCTGGGGAGGGACTTTTTAGGGTGTCAGCCATTAGGGTGGTATTTCTGAAATACCAAAGTGAATGATGTTTATTAGAAATTACACAGACAGTAAGTTAGATAGATATGTTTTGTTAATTAAAAATATAACACCAAATGACACAGTATTCAAATTAGTAGTAAGTGCTTCAAGTTGAGCAAATAACAGGAGGTTTGGAATAGAATCACAGTTTATCAAAATCAAGTAACAAAACATGCATGGCATTAATAATGTCTGCATGTATATATATATAGAGAGAAAGAGAGATACATAAATCAGTGTCACTTTAATGACTGAACTTGGAAGAATTTTTAGAATCTAATTTATGCTACACCATTTATTCTCCCTATTTACTTGAGTGTTTTATGACAAATATAAATAAGAACCTAAATATTTATTAAGCTCTGTAATTTATCTTACTTATGATCTTAATAGAATCACAGAATCATATAATCATAGATTTGTCAGTGTTGGAAGTAACCTGAAGGACTATCTAGTTCCAACCCCCCTGCCATGGGCAGGGACACCTCACACTAGATCAGGTTGCCCAGAGACACATCCTGCCTGGCCTTAAAAACTTCCAGGGATAGGGGTTCCGCCACCTATTCCAGTATCTCACCATTCTTCCTACTGTTTAATCTAGATCTAACCTCCTCCAGTTTAAATCCATTTCCCCTAATCCTATCACTACCCAACACCCTAAAAAGTACCTCACCAGATTTCTTGTAGACTCGCTTCAGATAATGGAAGGCCACAATAAGGTCTTCTCAGAGCCTTCTTTTCTCCAAATTGAACAACCCCAACTCTCTCAGCATGTCTTCATAGAAGAGGTGCTCCAGCCCTCTGATCACCCTTGTGGCCCTTCTCTGGACATATTCCGTGATGTCCATATCTTTCTTGTAATAAGGGCTCCAGAACTAGACACTGTGCTCCAGGTGAGGTCTCATGAGAACAGTGTAGAGGGAGAGAATCACCTCTCTCAACCTGCTGGCTATGCTTCTCTTGATGAAACCCAGGATAAGGTTGGCTTTCTGGGAAGCAAGTGCTCACTGGTACCTCATAATTAGCTTCTTGTCCATTGGCACCCCCAAGTCCTTTTCTTCAGAGCTGCTCTCAAGCCAGTCACTGCCCAGCCTATATCGGAGCCTGGCATTGCCGCAACCCAGATGCAGGACCCTGAACTTGGGCTTGTTGAACCTCATGAGCTTGGCATAGGACCACCTTTCCAGCCTGTCAAGGTTCCCCTGGATGGCATCCCTTCCCTCCAATGGGTGTCAGCTGCACCACACAGCTTGGTGTCATCAGCAAACTTGCTGAGGATGCACTTACTGCCACTGTCCATGTCACTGACGATGATGTTAAACAACTGGTCCCAGTATTGATTCTTGAGGGGCTCCACATGTCACTGGTGCCTGTTTGGACATGCACTCTCAGAGTTTGGACAACCACTCTCAGAGTGTGTTCATTGAGCCAGTTCTTTATCCACTGAGTAGCCCATCCACCAAACCCATATTTTACCAGCTTAGAGATCAGGATGTTGTTTGGAACAGTGTCAAAGGCTTTGCTCAGGTCCAGATAAATTATATTGGCTGCTCTCCCTTTGTCTATTGATACTAACTGATGTCTTATGATCTTAACAGGAGCCAATTCTTTATGATGTTTACTCTCCTAAGCTTAGAAATACAGTGAAAAATAATTATAGAAATATTTTTTAAGCTGAGGAGTAAAAATATTTTGCAGCTAGGGAGAGCTTTAAACTAGATTCAAAGGGGGATGGGAATGAAACCAGGCTTGTCAGAGAGGAGCATGGACACAGCATACTGTGCTCATGGGTCAATGTGCTGGCTTGTCCTCTCAGTCTGATATCTTATTTGAGGTGGGGGACACATGTAGCAACAAAACCACAAGGCTTGTTGCTGGGTTAGTAGCTGTGGAATCATATGAGAATGGTCAGATGGAATTAGGACTTTTCCCCTCAAAAGAGTGACAGGACCTATCTGACGTGCATCTATACTAATGCACACAGCATGGGCAACAAACAGGAGGATCTGGAGCTTTCTGTTCATTCACAGGGCTATGATCTCATCACAATTAGTGAGACGTGGTGGGATAGCTCACATGTCTGGAATGTTGTCATGGACTGCTATGTACTGTTTAGGAGAGAGAGACCAGGCAGGAGAGGCAGTGTTGTTGCTCTTTATGTGTATAAACAATTGGAATTTATTGAGTTTTGCTTAACAGGGATGAAGAACCTGTTGAAAGTTCATGGGTGTGATGGTTTGAAACTGTCTTTTTAATTTTTCTTTGCAAAGTTCAAGCAGAGAAAGTGAAAGAATGTAAATAAGTTACTACTGGGTGTAAGAAAGCAAAATAATGATTGTTCTAAACACTTCCATTGGATAGATAGAAATGTTTAAGAACTATTACTCAAAACAAAGTAGGCACTCTGCACTCTCTGCAGTCTGCAGTGGGGGCAGTTGCTGGGCTGTCTGGCTGCTGTTTCTTCTTCTCTTCTGGCGGAAGATAACACACTGAACTTGGCAAGCTAAGTTAACAACTTCTCTGCTTTAGCTAACTCTGCTTTCTGCCAGGGGGCCCTTTGGGAAGGGTCCCCTTTGGGGGGAAGCATAGGGAGCTTGGTTGTGCTTTTCTGTTGATTGTATATATTTGTAAATGTTGTGAACTTTGTATATTTGTACATATTCATTGCATTTCATCATAGATTGTAGATTTTGCTTGTAAATACAGCTTTCATTTGCTTCCAGACTGAGCTGGCCTGGTTATTATTGGTGGGGGGGTGGAATTTCAGCTCACACTGACACAATGGGTAAAAATCAAGGGGCAGGCTGAAATGGGAAATAGTGTCATGGGTATTTATTATAGACTACCAGATCAGGAAGAAGTAGACAAAGCCTTTTACAGACAACTGGAGATAGCCTCAAGATCGTATGTCCTGGTACTTATGGGTGACTTCCATCACCCAGCTTTTTGCTGGAAAGAGCACACAGCTAGGCACACACAATTCAGAAGGTTCCTGCAGTGTTATAACGTTCTGACATAGCTGGTGAAGGAGACAACAAGAAGAGGTGGGCTGCTGAACCTCTATTAACAAACAAATATGGACTTGTTGGAGATGTAAAGGTTGGGAGTAGCCTTGGCTGTAGTCATCAGGATATGATGGAGTTCAGTACCATGTGAGGAAGAAGCAGGGCAATAAGTAGGAGTGCATCCCCAGACTTCAGCAGGCCTAATTTCATCCTCTTCAAAGACCTACTTGCAGGAATCCTGTGGGCCAAAACTCTAGAGGGAAGAGGGGCCCCAGGGAGCTCATTAATATTCAACCATCACTTCCTGAAGCTCAAGATAGGTGCATTCCCTTCAATAAAAAAGTCAAGTAGAGCACATCGGTGACCTTCATGGATGAGTAAAAAACTGCTGAGAAATCATCTGGAAGAAAGAAGTTCACAGTATGTGGAAAAAGGGACTGGTCACGTGGAAGAATTTATTGAAACTTAGGGTATGTAGAGATGCAACAAGGAAGGTCAAGACCCTCTTAGAATTAAATCTGGCAAAAGAAGTAAAAGACAACAAGAAGGGCTTCTTCAAATTCATTGGTGGCAAAAGAAAGAACAGGCAAAATGTGGGTCCACTGCTGAACAAGGAAGGAGCCCTGGTAACTGAGGACTCAGAGAAGGCATAGTCACTAAACGCCTTTGCTTTACTGCTAGGACCACAGCCCAGGAATCAAGGCAGCTACTGAGAGAGCTGGCTGATGTTATTACTCTATTACTCTCCATCGTCTTTGAAAGATCATGGTCTAGAGGCAAAGTGCCTGAGGACTGGAGGAAAGCCAATGCCACTCTAGTCTTCAAAAAGTGTAAGAATGTGGACACAGGAAACTACAGACAAGTCAGCCTCAACTCTATCCCTGGAAAGGTGATTGAGCAGCCCATTCTAGAGGTGATCTCTATGCAGATGGAGAAAAAACGGGTTATTAGGAGAAGCCACCATGGATTTACTAAGGGGAAGTCATGTATGACAGCCTCCTACAGTGGTGTGACTGAACGGTTAGGTGTAGGAAGAGCAGTGGGTGTTGTCTTCCTTGACTTTAGTAAGGCTTTTGACATTGTCTCCCATAACATCCTCATGGGAAAGTTTAGGAAATGTAGCTTAGAAAAGCAGACAGTGAGATGAATTGAGAAATGGCTAAACAATGGAGCCTAGAGGGTTGTAATCAATGGTGAAGAGTCCAGTTGGAGACCCATAGTTACTGGTGTTCCTCAAAGGTTAGTGCTGGTTCTTTCCTGTCTTGTTCAACATAGTCATCAATGACCTAGACAAAGATATGGAGTGTAGCCTCAGCAAATTTGCTGATGATACAAAACTGGGAGAAATGGCTGACATGCCAGAAGGCTGTGCTGCCATTCAGTGAGACTTGGACAGACTGGACAGCTGAGCAAAGATTAACCCAATGTGGTATTGAATAAGGTGTAATTCTGCACCTGGTGAGGAGTACCATCGTGCACCAGTATAGGTTAGGGGCTGATCTGCTGGAGAACAGCTCCACAGAAAGTCCTTGGAATCTTGGTTGATAATGAGTTATCTATGGAACTGCTGGATAAGAAGGCCAGTAGTATACTCAGGTGGATTAAGAAGAGTATGTTCAGCAGGTCAAGGAAGGTTCTTCTTCGCCTTTACTCAGTTCTGGGTGCCCTAGTTCAAGAAAGACAGGTAACTGCTGGAAAGAGTTCAACAGAAAGTTACAAGGATAGTTAAGGGACTGGAACATCTCTCTGATGAGGAAAGAATGAGAGATCTGAGACTGTTTAGTCTTGAGGGGAGAATACTGAGGGGTGACTTCATCAATGTCTACAAGTATCTGAAAGGAGGCTGTCAGGAGGATGGAGCCAGTCTCTTTTCAGTGATACTCAGTTATAGGACAAGGGTCAATGCATGTCAACTCAATCACAGGAAATTCCATCTCAACATGAGAAAAAAAAATCTTTACTGTGAGAGTGATGGAGCACTGGAAAAGGCAGCCCAGAGTGATTGTGGAACCTCCTGTAGAAATCTTCAAAGCCTGCCTTGATGCATTCCTGTTGGATCTACCCTAAGTCTTTGCAGGGTGGTTGAACTTAATCATCTCTGAAGGTCCCTTCCAACCCCTGGTTTCTGTAAGTCTGGTTCTGTAAAGCTTGGGCAATTCACATCTGTGCAATAGAATATACCCATACTTCATGAAGTGGCTGGGCTATTTCGAAACACTACTCACACCAAGAAGATTGCATAATTTATTATTTAGCACAGCTCCTGCTGTGTTATATTTCAAATGTAAGATTACAATGATTATTCACTGCTACCTCCCAGGATGATTCTCTGTTAACTACAATGCAATCTGGTAAGGAGAGATAGGTGAGAAAAAGAAATTAAAAGACCTGGTCTTTTTACCCTGACTGATAAATCTCCAGAAAATCCTGAAGACCAGGTTGGGCTTCCATATTCACTCACCTTTCACTGAATATTCTAAACTATACTATTCTAAGACGTGCACACACAGAGTAGTATAGAAGCATATTTGCTGCATGTTTTTAATTAAATACTTGACTATGACTTTTGTAAAATAAAGCATATATCAAAACTAAGCAGAATACTACCTTTTAGGTATAATAGGTGTTCACACTTAATGTGTTTACTATTTACTGCATATTTACAATCTATAAATATACACATTTATTATCTTTTTCACTTTGGCTCTTACCAGTCCCAGCAGTAGACCTTTCTACTTTTCTTTGCCTGTTGGTTGTTTTACTGCTGTAGTAATAATCTTTTGGGTATGCTAGTTGTTGGGCTGTGTCATGAATCAGTCAAGGCATTTATTTAGATTAAGGACAATCTGGAGAAAAGGTAGGAAAGAGCAATATGCTTCACCTGATGCTACCACTGAAAAAAAAAGGCTTTATTTGTCGAAATATATTAACATGTTTAGTGCTTTTTGATGAACATTTTCTGTTTTCAGTTGAGGATAGCTGTATAAAACAATTGTTGATTCCTGGGATGGCAGAAAACAGTTAAGCCTAGCAGAGTTAAAGGACAGATAAGGTACTGTAGACAGCTGCACTCAGAGGTAAAATGGAAATTAATGTATAAATGAAAAAGAAGGAAAACATCTTCGGCACAGTGCTGTAAAACATAAAAAGCACATTATTGTTAATTGAAGTTTATGATGCCTTCTATGCTGACTACAAAATCTGTCAAAAGTACTCATAAAATTAAACTGCAAACTGCTTGTTATTTTTGCAACTGTTTATTGGAAATTAAACTTGCTGCTAACTGCAGTTATGGTAGACATTTTCACATATTGGCAGAAAATAGCATTAAGCAAAAATTTGTCTTTGAAGAAAATAAGGAACAGTAATATTATTGTAATGACATTTCTCCTAGTAAGTAATTGCTGCTATTGCTCTTTTCCAAGTGACAATGGTTCCACAGTTTGTTTAAATCTCTCTGGAGTAGCTTGTTGCTGAATGAAGTGGTCTTGGCCCATGTTCCCTTCTACCCTATTTATCTGTATCCATTTCCGCCGTAGTTACTGTACAGCAGCTTTATCTGACTGAAACCTTCTTCTGTCATTTTTGCTATTGCCAACAGCAGGGACACAGTTGGAATGTGAATTGGAATTGGAAAGATAGAGTTGTGAGCTTCCAGAGCTAGAACAGCTAAAACTCAAACCTGAAAATTTGCATGAAATTACATTTTATACACAAAGGTTTTGATGATTAGCAATCCAGCAGTTTGTGAATAATTTAAGCTAATTTATCTGGTTATTTCTAAAGTTTATAGACTTGTTGCTTAACTCTGCAGTGAGACCAAGGAGGTCCATCTCACCACCCGAGGCGGAATTGCTGTTTATTCCGGTTTCTGGTTTGTTCCTCTGTATTCCAAGTTTCTGATTTTCCTGGAGTGTTATTCCATTGCTTATTAGCATCCTATCGTGTGTAATCAACCTATCATTAACCAGGCAAATGAACCCAAATCAAATTAACTCAGAAAAATAATTTTTCATATCTAATCAATTGTACCCATATTTTATCAAATTTCTGGTTTATAGATTTGATCATAACTCAGATAATAAAATAACTCAGATAATAAAACTGATTCCATAAAAAAAAAGCTGCGAAACATCAAAAACTTCAAAGCTTCAAGAGTGTTTAGGGAAATTTAGTATAAATACTGTTGCTTGTACATAGCTATAATTCTTAAAAATCTTACAGCAAGATCATCTTAATCTGCAGGAAAATCAGGGCGATTGAAGCCAACTAATTTGAGAGTTATTTTCTTAATATTTATTGTGAAGTTAAAGGATATATTTTTAAGATTTCCAGTTTTAGTTATCTTTTCTAAAATGTTCCCCTTTTAATTCATACCTGTATTTAACTTTGGCATTCCCTATTCTGCCCAAGATGGAATTTTAAATTACTGAAAGTACTTCTGGAATATTCTTAACTAAAATTTAAGGCATGTAAATTACACCATTTTACTGTTCCACAGACCTGCCATACCAAAACCAACAAAACACACACAAAAAATATCAAAACCAGAAATAACCTGCTAGCCCCAAAACTTACTTGCTTTTTTTTTTCAGTTTATAAAAACTTTATAACAAGGGAAATTCAGATTGCAGTAAGCAATTTTTACTTTTTTTGTTTGTTTGTTTGCAATGTTCATTACAAGGAGCTTCCCAGTTTGAACAGGAGACTTTGAACTAGTTAGTAAAATTTTTAAAAGGCCATGGAAGGTGTATTAATGCTACAAGCATATGCACAGGCCAAAATAAAATTGTTTTTTTTCCCCTACCTCCTATGGATTTCGTATGTATCTCTTAAATAATAATTTAATTTATCTTCCATTTCCCTGGTTAGACAAAAAAAAAAATACTGGAAGTGAATTCTGCTCAGAACAAAAGCAAGAATAAGGATGCCATTTTACACGTCTTTAATAATTAAAAGTCTTGAAAATTGCTAGTGTTGCAGGCATTTCTATTGACATCAACAGAAATGCTCACACTTGCAAATTATTTTGACAGAATGATTTTTGACTGTTTTAAAGAAAAAGAAAATATTATACATACCTAGAGTATGAATCTATCAGTGCTTAACATTTTACTACTAAAAAGATTGAAAAACTGTAATTTTTTAATCAGGGGCTTATTTAAGAATATAACTTTGTTGATTTTTTTTTTTTTTTTACCTCAACACTAGATTTGGTTGGAATTGGTATAGGTTCACAGATGGTCTTTAGCTGAATACAAAACTCAGGAACATTTTGGTATCTCAAATATTATCTAATCAGCATACCTTATTATTTAAAAGTGTTGTTTTGGCAACTGGAACTAAAAAAAAATAAGAAAAACAAACAAACAAAAAATAAACAAACAAACAAAGCCACATTTTGAATGGATCATTTAATTGGATATTAAATTCATCATAGATTTATCTGGATGGTATCATCAAATCGCACATTTTAATCATATATTATTTCAATTAAATGGGAATTGAAGACACAGAAGTTGTAATGGTAGCAGTTATAAGGAGTGGGGTGAGAGGTGATCCACAGAGCAAACAAATCGTTTACAGGAGTCACAATGCAGCAATAGCTACAAAAAGGATTTTTTTTTTTTTCCCCCTGGGAAGGCAGGAGATTAAACTGTGAGAATCAACAGGACTTTGGACAATGGTTAAAAACGATATTTAGTAGGCATTTCAGACTTATGGTATTTTAGAAAGAGAAAAAAGAATTGCAGTAACAACGCAGCAGCAGATTGAAAACTACGAAGAGTTCAAGAGGAACTACAGTAATAGAGGATGAAAGGAACAATGATTGCTTGAGAAGGAGGGTTAGAAGGAATTCAGGGAAGAATTTACACATGAAGGATTAGCATTACACAGGCTGCGGGATGTCAGAGTGGCAGGAAGCAATTGGAGAGAATAGAAAGAGGGATAAGAAATTACTTTACATGGAACACAGAAGAAAGTCAGACACACCAGCCACACAGAACAACTGAAATCTCAGCCAGAAAAAAATTATCACTTAGACTTCTTTGTTTGCTTGTTTACAATGTTTGTTTGTGGGTTGGTTGTTTTTAACAAGACAACTGTTCTCAAAAGTGACAACCTTCCTCTTATAAGGATAACTGGATATAGTTATCTTCATAGGTAGAGTTATCTCCATAGATACACACTGGATAAGCAATGTTGGCAGAAGGCAGAAAATTGGACAGAGCAAAGGGTCTAAAATCACCCACTTAGAGACAGGGCAGCCCCTGGCCTGGGCATCCCAGTTAATTCCAGAAGGGTGGGCAGCTTCACTGGCCCGTCTGGGATCCCCTAGGTCCATAAACCTGCACTGGTAGAACTGTGACTAAGGACAGTAGATCAATTGATTGATAGATAGATCTATCTATCTACCTATCTATGTATCTATAGATATATTTTTGCATTGATAAATTTTCTGCTACTGCACACTGATCCAAATAATTGAAATTGCTTCCTACCAAACTTCTGGAACTTGAGCGATGATGTAGGAACTGAACAGCAAATGTTTTCATCAGACTAACATGAATCTAGCAGCCCAAGAGGCTTTGTTTTTTGCTTAAAAGATGCTGAGAGGGTTGACACTGATATCACATTAAGTTCTCAAAGCTTTAGCAGCAAGAATTCACAGGGTTTTGTCTGAAATGTGCAAGACCCAGCATGTCTACTGCAGATCTCCCTTTCTGCTTGCCCACCCCATGAGGACTACCAACATTCTTCAGACTGGGGTAAACTACTGCACCAACTGCAGATAATTTACAAACAAATGGAAAACATCTCCAGTTCTGGAGCTCCTATTAAAGGAAGGATATGGATGAGCTGGAGCATGTCCAAAGAAGGGTGCAAGAGACTAAATCTTGTCTCTCTTGATGTGAATCAACAAAGATAAAATTATCTTTGCTTCCAGACAACAGAAATGTGTAATGGGCGGATGCCACTGGATAACGACTCTCTGAAATGTGCACAGATCATCTCTACCCTTGAAAGTGAGGATGGTGAAAATACAATGGATTCACCACCTGGCATGCCCTGGGGACAATACCTGAACACATACCTAAAAAAACCTTATGACCGTAAAACTGTATAAAAGAGCTGAGCAATGCCTGTTCAGGAGAAGAAAATACAAGGCATCACAGGACAAACACAGAAGAAAAAGGCATCACCATGTAGCCTGGATGAAGCAGACCAGGAGGAACCCTCTCTTTGTGTCCTAAGTGCTGTCTTCTGCAACTCATGGAGGAAAAAAGATATCTTTACTGAAGACCACATGTTGGAAGCTGCTCAGAGAAGGACTTGGACTTTGGGATCTCTCCCTCTCCTCCTCCATGGCGGACAGCACAAGCCAACAAGGATGCAGCAGCACCCTTCCATAGACCCAAATTGTCTTGGGGCTGAGGGGTGGAGGGGTATGGTAATATAATTTCTTTCCTTCTCTCTCTTCATTTTCCCTGCTCTCTCTCTCTGTCTCAATTTTTCCCTCTCTCTCTCCCTTCTTCTGTTCCATCCACTTTGTTCTGTTATTAAATAACCCCACTGTTGATTTAGGCCTTGTTTTTGCCTCTAACTTCATAACACGGCAATGTTCAGAAAGAACCAAGTCTCTTTCCCCTTCCAGACTGAGACAAAGGGCTACGAGGACGATCAGAGGGCTGCAGCACCTCTCCTATGGAGACAGACCAAGAGGGTTGGGGCCATTCAGTCTGGAGAAAAGAAGTCTCCAAGGAGACCTCATTGTGGCTTTCCAGTATCTTAAGGGGGCCTACAAGAAAGCTGGTGTGGCACTAATTGGGATGTCAGGTAGTGACAGGACTAGGGGGGATGAGCAAAACTAGAAATGGGTAGATTTAGATTGGATATTAGCAAGAAATTCTTAACCATGAGGGTGGTGAGAGACTGGAACAGATTAGATCACCCATGGAGGTGTTAGAAGCTCTGTCCCTGGAGGTTTTTAAAGCCAGACTGGATGGGCCCTGAGCACCCTGATCTACTGTGAGGTGTCCCTGCCCATGGCAGGGGAGGTAGAGCTGGATGATCTTTGAGGTCCCTTCTGACCCTGACAGTTCCATGATTCTGTGATCTCACAGAATAAAGTGTTGAGTTGTATTTGCAAAGCAAGAAGGGCTGAGCTTTTGAACCTGCTCAACTTGAGCGAAGCCCTCAATACTGTCCTGTACTACATCCTGCACTACATCCTGCTTTCTAAACTGATGAAACATGGGTTTGATGGGTGGACCACTAGATGGATAAAGAACTGGCTTGATGGTCACATCCAAAGAGTGGCTGTCAATGGCTCCATGGCCCAGTGGAGGGCAGTGACAAGCAGAGTCCCTCAGGAATCAGTCCTAGGACCAGTCTTGTTCAACAGCTTTGTTGGTGACATGGACAGTGGCATTGAGTGCACCCTCAGCAAGTTTGCTGATGACACCAAGCTGTGTGGTGCAGCAGACACGCTGGAGGGAAGGGATGCCATCCAGAGGGACCTTGACAGGCTGGAGAGGTGAGCACAAGCCAACCTCATGAAGTTCAACAAGGCCAAGTGCAAGGTCCTGCATCTGGATCGAGGCAATCCCAAGCACAAATCCAGGCTGGGCACTCACTGGCTGGAAAGCAGTCCTGAGGAGAGGGACTTGGGGGTGCTGGTGGACGAGAAGCTCAACATGAGCTGTCAATGTGCACTTGCAGCCCAGAAAGCTAACCAGATCCTGGGCTGCATCAAGAGAAGTGTGGCCAGCAGGTCGAGGGAGGTGGTTCTCCCCCTCTACTCAGCTCTGTTGAGATCCCACCTGGAGTACTGCATCCAGTTCTGGAGCCCCTATTACAAGAGGGATCTGGAGTTGCTCGAATGTATCCAGAGAAGGGCCACCAGGATGATCAGATGGCTGGAGCACCTCTCCTATGAGGACAGACTGAAAGAATTGGGGCTGTTCAGTCTGCAGAAGAGAAGGCTCCAAGGTGACCTTATTGTGGCCTTCCAGTATCTGAAGGGGGCCTACAAGAAAGCTGGGGAGGGACTTTTTAGGATATCAGGTAGCGACAGGACTAGGGGAAATGGAATAAATCTGGAAGTGGGGAGATTCAGGCTGGACGTGAGGAAGAAGTTCTTCACCATGAGAGTGGTGAGAGTCTGGAATGGGTTGTCCAGGGAGGTGGTTGAGGCCCCATCCCTGGAGGTGTTTAAGTCCAGGCTGGATGAGGCTCTGGCCAGCCTGATCTAGATGTGAGGTGTCGCTGCCCGTGGCAGGGAGGTTGGAACTAGATGATCCTTGTGGTCCCTTCCAACCCTGACTGATTCTATGATTCTATAATTTCTGAGACAAATAACCTAGGCATGGTATGTATGCACACAAATATTCTTAGCTGGTCACACTCACATGCTTTCCTTTCCTTCTACTCACCTGTCATAGAACTTCTCAATAGTTAGATATTAAATGAAGATAATTTTTTAAAAGGGATAATTGGAAAGTTGATATGTCAAGACTTGGTATCAAGAGGTAAGTCCAGTGTCTCAGTACACTAATCAAGGAGCAGTATTGCAGCTGGACAAGATTCTACCACAAAAAGGGATATTCATCAGCTTACTTAAAAATAGGGAAAACAAAACAGTAATACATTACTCACAATGAGTTATTTATGAAAATAATCATGTCAAATATAATTTTAAGACACGTGAAATAGTTTAGGAAGATGGAGCTTAAGTGACAGAAGCTTTAAACATAAATACATTTTTAAGTCTTCAGAAAAGTAAAAGGCTTCTTGGAGTGCAATATCTCAAAATCTGAGAAGCAACGCTAGCAAAGCAATGAGAAAAAAATATAGGGGTTAATATGTTTAGTGGGTGATTTTCCTGACTTCAGAGTATTATTTTAATTTGCAAAAGAAATAGCAAAGAATTCTTAGAGAGGGGAGATACAGATATATCAAGACAAGCTGGTAGCAGAATGTAACATAATGTTGAATGTAGTTGTCTCTTTTATGATGAATAAATGAAGTACGACTGGAAACCAAAAGCAGGAAAATTAAACCAAGCCACGCCATCCATAGATACCTGAGTTATGTTAGATGAAGAAAATTGATTGACACCATACAATTCAATATGTAACACAGCTACATGATTACATTAAAATTTCCAGGTTGCTTGGTCCCTGAGAACTGACAGACCACTCAAACAGGACCCTTGTACTAGTCGTTCAGTGTAGTCCTGATCAATAGATTTTTTGTTATGTCTTAGTGGACTGCAGTGCCTCTTGAAATTTCAGTAACTGACTCGTTTTTAGTTATTATAAGCTTAATACTTGCTGTAACTCTGCATGCCACAAGCCACTACTACATAAAAAATATTCAAACATCAAATGTATTTTCAAAAATGTGATAGAATTTCCTTCCTAAATACATCATTTTATCTTTCAACTAAAAATTAAACTCCAATCCATAGCATTAAAACAAACAAGCAAAAGCCAAACAAGTACACTTTTGTATCAATGTAACCATAACTTGTGGACATGAGTTAATTTTATATCTGGGTTAGTAACAAAGACATAGCAACTTTGTTCCGTTTGAAGAAATAGATAGCCACAACTGGAACTTATAGGCAGCAAGTTATTAATTTGACTGACATTTCACTCAGGTACTTCAGTGTTGAGGGTTTTTTTCTTTACATATATATATATATATATATATATATATATATATATATATGTATATGTATATGTATTCAACTTACTATGGAGTCATTTATACTTCTTCGAAGACCTTAACAGGGGCAAAAAGCTGTGCCAGTTTTATTCCCTTTCCATCTAAGAAAGTTTTGCTGGATATTTTGTGAAACATGTTCCAGTATCAGAGTAGATGCAAATCAAACACCTAATTTTCTCTTTTTCTCTCTCAGTAGTCAACTTTAAGGAATCGTTAACATCCATACACATTTTTTAATACCTTCTTATGGAGTCAAAACAAAAAGCCTATTTGCACCTAATTGGATTTTTCCAAAATGTTCCCTTATCACAGCAGCAAGAACAATTAATGCAATTGAAGGATTTATTGCTACCTGTTGTGGAGTGGGGAAAGATGTTGGTGGTCTTTGAAGAAGTGCCAGATTTTCTAAAGAGTTTTCACTGATGCTTTGTTGTTTTGTTGTTTTTTTTTTTCCTTTTCAGAAATGCAGCCTGCTAAAGCTGAAAAACCTCAGCTAATTTCATGGAAGTTCCTAAGAAAGTTGTGCAGATCACCTATATCAAAGCTAATAGTTGATCTGGAAAATAATTTAACTAGGAAACTTAAAAGTGGAGATTGCTATATTTTGCTGTCCATCCCTGGTGCCATTTACTACTCAACAAACACAGACACTAAATTTTATTGAAGGAGAAGATGCACTCATTTTCTTTTATTGTCTTTCACTCTTTGCATCAGTATATCCAATCTTAAAATGTAGGTGCAAATTAAATTATTTTTAAAATAAAGTAAAACCAAACTTTTGATATTTGAGCTCATTGTTCCCCAAATACTTATCTTTGTATGCACATCATGCAAATTCCTATTGTAATTTTTCCTAACAATGTGATCATAAAGAGATTGATTTTTGTGTATCAATGTGAAGTTTCTAGCCATGACACCAAAAGTAAAAAGTCTGCTTCTGGTCCAGTAATGTAATAGAACAATTCTGCTAATTCAACAGATGAGTTCTGCAACATTTTGAAAAAAAGTATTCTACCCATAGCAGCTTCATACTTGATTCCTTCAATCTCAGAAGAAAACAAAACCAAAGCCAAACAAAACCAAACCAAAAGACAAAGAAAGACAAAACCAACTAAACAAACAGAATCTTGGCATGATATTATGGCTTCAAAACCAAAAAATAAGCCCCCAAACCCCGTCCTCCCCAAAAACAACCATTTAAAAACCCCCCAAACTATCCAGATTTCTAAAGGCCACGTTTTCAATAATATTAAAAAATAGGTTTGGAAGTGTTAGCATGTTATACTGCCAGCCTTAATTAGTTAAGTAGGTATAATGGTTTAGTACAAGGGCTAACCTGACTGCTCCCCAAACATGAAAGGGGAAGAATAACACTCAAAACCTAGGCTAAGATAAAGAAATAAAAGTTTAATATAGCCTAAGATATCATGATCATAATGCATAATTACCTTAGGTAATAATCTAATTAATCTAGCAATACAATGCATGTTTACCTTATCTTAGTTTATCTGCAGAAGAAGCACAGTGAAATACAGCAAAAAAAACACAGCACAAAACCAGTGCACCACACAACCACACATCTCACCATCACAACTGCAGAAAAGAGCCAACATCGAAGAGCCCAGAACCCAAGAGCAGCAACTGGAACAGGAAGCCTCCCATGTTGCAATATGTATTTCAAGCCCCATAATACTTTACTCCAATTAGCACTTTCATTTTTGAAGCTGTCATGACTGCAACATGGTATGAATAATAGCCAGAGATTCAACTCAGTTCATGACAGCAATGAATCAATGCTAAGATAATAACCTACTCAATTACTAGAGAAATCTGAAAATCATAATTTGTGTAATTTTTTTTCTAGAGAGGAAACTATGAGAAATACAGCACAATATTTTTGCTCCTGAACATCATGATTCTTGGTAACACAGATTAATTGAAACTGATGACGGATATTTATCAAGATTGAACTTGTGCTAGAAAGTACAATATACATATGGGTGAAATCTATACAATATGGAACAAGCATCCATGAAATGCAGCTGATGAGAAAGAAATGGAAATTATCAGAAGTCTCTCTGTAATCAGCAGCATCAGTGACTGTTTACTGGCCATTTTTCTTGAAAAAACATTATATTATTAATATTGTTTGCATGTATCCACATATCCGCAGAGCAGATACATGCATAAATAGACCCTCAGTAGTTACTAATCACTAGTTTAAATAAGTCCATGGTGTTGGATTACATGCTTCCCCATATCCAGAAACCCAAACATGCATGCATCATGTTCCTTCGTTCTGAAAAGAAATAAATTAGCTTGTAAAATGTTATAAGCTATGCCAGAATACTTGTTATGGTAACATATACATTTTCTTATTTTTTGATTTGCAAGAATACCATAAATACCTTCAACTACAGTGGAGTTTTCAGTTAACATGGCTGGTTTGTTTACATATTTAAGCCACAAAACTCTCTTCTATTTCTTGTCCAAATAGTGCTCTGTGTTTCAATGTATTTGTATTTTTCATATTCACAGTAATAACTTTTTAAATGAGGGAGGAATCATCTTGTCACAGATGGAAAAAATCTAACTTAGATATTTTATTCTGTATCTTGTGTAAATACAAGAATGAAATAGATGCTTATTAATTAAGTATAGGCAGGTGGTGACAAGGCACAATGGCACATTGCAACAGCTGTGAAGATTTCACATGATTTTTTTCCCCTATCAGTCCATTTTCATATTACCGAGCAAACACTCTGAGTGTCAGAAAAGGTGTCAAAAGTTAATGATAGTGTGAAGTAAGAATTCATCATCGCTGAAGCTTCAAAAACTTTTACCTGTTTTACATTGCAATCTCACCTCCAGGTGAGAGAGGAAGAAATTTAAGAAGTTCTATTGCTATTCCAGTTAGTTTATAACAGTCCTCATTTTGCAGACACTGAATAACTAAGATATTTATGAATTTGTATTGCGCAGTATGCTACTGTGGTAGAAAATACTGTTTTCAGTTTGAAGGGAACATGCATTCCCTATCACCACAAAACAGACATAGTAGAAGTGAGTATTTTAAATTGTAGATGGGACAAAACCCAAACATATCATAACCCAAAACATCTGCATCATCTTGAGTGGTTTTGTTCCTTCTCCAGTATGAAGTGAATGTGCATTTTAGTCAAACACACTGTGATTTTAGGAAATAACTAAGGTAGTGAGAGCCAGATACAGTCATGTAGAAAAACGTGAAGTAAAACAGTAGTAACTGTAAAGCAACCAGTTACAGGCACTATTATATTTGAGGACATTGAAGCCTTTTGGCAAGTCTGTTATAGACCAACCAACCAGGAAGAAGAGGTAGATTTATTATTTTTCAAGCAGCTGGAGACTGCCTCAAGATTGCTTGCCCTTGTTCTTCTGGGTGACTTTAACCTGCCAGACATCTGCTGGGAATTGAACACTGCAGAGAAGAGGCACTCTAGAAGGTTCCTGGAGTGTATGGAGGATAGCTTCTTATCCCAGCTGTTACGTGAGCCTACCAGGGATGCAGCCCTGATCGATTTACTGTTTACAAATAGAGAAGGGCTGGTGGGAGATGTGGTGGTGGGAGGCTGCCTGGGGTCCAGTGACCATGAAATAATTGAGTTTTCAATATAAGATGGAACCAGGAGGGGCAGCACCAAAACCTCCACCCTGGACTTCTGAAGGTCAGACTTGGGTTTATTTAAGGAACTAACTTGGAAAGTTCCTTGGGAAACAGCCCTTAAAAACAAAAAGAATCCAGGAAGGCTGGATCTACTTCCAGAAAGAACCATTGAAGACACAGGAACAAAGTGCAAAGTCACAAAGTGCCGGAAGAGGAGCCAACGAGGGAGAAAGACAGACTGAATGGGCAAGGAGCTTCTAAAGGAATTAAGGGGGGAAAAGAGGGTGTATCACCTTTGGAAAAAAAGGGGAGGTATCCCAGGAAGAGCTTAAGGACGTTGCTAGGTCTTGTAGGAAAAAAATTAGAGAGGCAAAAGCCTATTTAGGACTTAGACTGGCCACTGCTTAAAGGAGAATAAAAAATATTTCTACAAATATATTTATGGCAAAAGAAGAGGCAAGGACAACCTCCACTCTTTATTGGATGTGGAGGGGAATATAGTAACAAAAGACGAGGAAAAGGCAGAGGTATTTAACACCTTCTTTGCCTCAATCTTCAATAGTGGGACAGGTTGTCTTCAGGACAACTGGCCTCCTGAACTGGCAGATGGAGCCAGGGACCAGTATAGTCCCCCTATAATCCAGGAGGAAGCAGTAAGGGACCTGCTGATCCACTTGGATCCTCACAGGTCCATGGGACCAGATGGGATCCATCCTAGGGTGCTGAAAGAGCTGGCAGATGAGCTGGCCATCATTTATCAGCAGTCCTGGCTCACTGGAGAGGTCCCTGATGACTGGAAGCTGGCCAAAGTGATGTCCATCCACAAGAAGGGCCAGAAGGAGGAACCGGGAAATTACAGACCTGTCAGCGTGACCTCGGTGCCAGGCAAGGTTATGGAACAGGTCAACTTGAATGCAATGACACAGAACCTACAGGATGGTTAATGTATCAGCCTCAGCCAGCATGGATTTAGGAGAGGCAGGTCCTGCCTGACCAACTTGATCTCCTTTTATGATCAGGTTACCTGCCTGGTGAATGCAGGAAGGCTGTGGATGTAGTCTGCCTGGACTTCAGCAAAGCCTTTGACACTATCTGCCACAAGAAGCTCCTAGCAGAGCTGGCAG
Source organism: Indicator indicator (assembly GCF_027791375.1). Lineage (NCBI taxonomy): Eukaryota > Metazoa > Chordata > Aves > Piciformes > Indicatoridae > Indicator > Indicator indicator. The sequence continues at coordinate 41,747,836 of NC_072053.1, forward strand.
CTCATGCCTTGGACAGATTCACTCTGAAATGGGTCAAGAATTGGCTGAAGGGCTGGGCCCAGAGAGTGGTGAATGGTGCCATATCCAGTTGGCAGCCAGTCACTAGTGGTGTCCCCCAGGGATCAGTGCTGGGCCCCATCCTGTTCAATATCTTTATTGATGATCTGGATGAGGGAATTGAGTCCATCATCAGTAAGTTTGCAGATAACACCAAGTTAGGAGCAGGTGTCGATCTTTTAGAGAGTGGGAGGGTCCTGCAGAGGGACCTTGACAAGCTTGATGGGTGGGCAGAGGTCAATGAGATGAGATTTAACAAGGCTAAGTGTAGGGTTCTACACTTTGGCCACAATAACCCCATGCAGCGCTACAGGCTGGGGACAGAGTGGCTGGAGAGCGACCAGACAGAAAGGGAGCTGGGGGTGCTGGTTGATAGTAGGCTGAACATGAGCCAGCAGCGAGCCCAGGTGGCCACGAGAGCCAATGGCATCCTGGCCTGTATCAGGAATAGTGTAGCCAGCAGGTCAAGGGAAGTTATTCTTCATCTGTACTCAGCCGTGGTCAGGCCACACCTTGAGTACTGTGTCCAGTTCTGCGTCCCTCAATTCAAGAGAGATGTTGAGGTACTGGAATGTATCCAGAGAAGAGCAACAAAGCTGGTGAGGGGCCTGGAACACAAACCCTATGAGGAGAGGCTGAGGGAGCTGGGGTTGTTTAGCCTGGAGAAAAGGAGGCTCAGGGGTGACCTCCTTTTTGTCTACAGCTTCCTGAGGGGAGGTTGTAGGCCGGTGGGGGTTGGTCTCTTCTTCCAGGCAACCAGTGACAGAATGAGGGGACACAGTCTCACATTGTACCGGGGGAGGTATAGGCTGGATGTTAGGAGGAAGTTCTTCACAGAGAGGGTGATTGCCCATTGGAATGGGTTGCCCAGGGAGGTGGTGGAGTCACCGTCCCTAGAGATGTTCAAGAGAAGACTGGATGAGACACTTAGTGCCATGGTCTAGTTGATTGGATAGGGCTGGGTGATAGGTTGGACTGGAGGTTTTTTTGAGGTCTCTTTGAACCTGGTTGATTCTATGATTCTGAGATTCTAAGTCTGATCTTATCATTCTATTCACTATAATTAATAAAGACATCAAAAAGAGGTAAGGTAATATTTGACTGTTACAAGAGAAACTATCACAGAATCTCAGAATATATTTGGTCAGAAGATACCTCAAAGATCATCCAGTCCAACCTTCAACTGACCACTGAGGGGCTGACACGAAACCATGTTCCTAAGTGTCAAGTTCACACTCTGCTTGAACACCCCCAGGGACAGCAACTCCACCACCACCCTCATTAGACCATTCCAACTTCTGAGAACCCTTTCAGTGAAGAAGTATTTCCTGACATCCAGCATAAACCTCCCCTGGAAGCCTGTAACCATTTCCTCTAGCCCTGTCACTTGTTATCAAAGAGGCTGGCCCCCTCCTCGCTCCAACCTCCCTTCAGAGGGTTGAAGGACTCCACTCTGCCTCCTCTTCTCCAGACCGAATATAGGTATCATCAGAATAAGGTACTTACAAAATATATTTAAAAGACCGTTTCTTTTGTTGTCTGAATATTTTTGTGAAGACCGTATGGTATATAGGATTTGCCAACACTTTTGCTTCCATAACTTTTCAGAAATAAAATATTCTTCATTAGGAAGTTGGGTCCATACAAACTTTTCCATTACCTGTAGTTAAAATTAGGATTGCATAACAGAGCAAAACTAGATTGAATTACTTCTAAAAATTCCTTCTGCAATGAGTAATATCACCAAATACCCTATTAAGTAATAAAACTTTTAATAGAAGTACATAAAAAATATCACAAAATGTCTCATATATTATTACCCTAATGTACTACTTAGCTCTGTTGCATAGTGGGGTTTTATTTATTTTATTTTTCCTTTTTTTTAAAAAAAAAATTCCCCCCCTAATTTTGCATGAGTTTTAAAAGGCTCATTAACCTTGCTTTGTATAATTTTATTGGGTTTGGACATTTAACCAAATGAGTTTGAATTTCATTTTACATGCACAGTGACATTTACTTTAATTGTCACTCTCTAAATGAAATAACTCCAATTAAGCTATCATTTTGATTAGTAAAGACTCTTAAATGTACATAGGCTTCTCTTTGATAACAAGTGACAGGACTAGAGGAAATGGCAATTATTATTTATGTAATTCTTTAGAAGTTAGTATTGTGTATATTAAATAAAAAAGTCAGCGTTTCCTTTGTCAGTAAATGGTCAATTAACACACCTCCAGACATGCATTTTTAGCTTCTCTGAAATAGTATTTGCAAATTCATCAACTGGCCCAAAAATGTTTATTAGAAGTAGATTTCATAAGAAGTAGTCTAGATACAGGTATTATTTTTGCTTGCTACTTGATGTGTAACAATTTTAAGTGTGGTAGACTTATATTTGGTTATCTTCTTTGACTATTTCAGCAACACCTACATTGTTCTTCTAGGGAAATTTCACCCTCCAGCTATCTTTGTAGCTCACTGATATGAACTGATCACACTAATTTAAACAAGGAATCTAAAGTTTGCTTGTATAATGACTGAGAGTGAGGTTTTCCAAGTTAATCATCTCAGGTAAGTAACTTACTAATCATGTTCCTGGGCTATATAAAATAAATATTCAGTTCAACTATCATTAACACATGTGTGGAGATTGTAGTCAAAATGCCCAAGGTGATGTTGTACTGAAGCCACAGTTTTGACATATTTTGTGACAGCCTTTCCAGTTCTATAAGCTCCATTTTGCATAAAATATATATTTATGCAAACTAGAAAAATATCAAGTCCTAAAATTAAAAGTATGGGTTCTCAGAATATCCAGTAAGACATTTTCCTTAGTTTTAGGTTTAAACCACCTGAAGTAGAGGAAAATCACAGTTTTCTTGGAAAAAATGGCAGAAAGGCATAAAAGAAATAGGATCCTGCTGCTCTTGTCTCCATGCCTAAAAACTCTTAGTGACCATAACCTTCCCCGGAAGATTAATTGCATCAAATCTGTGGCACTATATACACACTGCTAATTCAGTATAAAATATTTAAAAGATTATTGGTTTACCTCTGTAGTGTAGGCTGAATCTGGTCGGTCTTAACTAGTATCCTCAAAGCAACTTCTCATTACCAAAACATACATAGAGATACATATACATATTAACATATACATATACACACACACACACACACACATTTACATATACACGTATTTACACTTATGCAAGTGTGCATATAAGTACGTATGCTCAGTTCCAATGACTGACAAAATAAATTAATAATTAATTGTTTCTAGTTAATTTGTTGTAATGGATTTTTACATATGTTGGCAAAGGTTAGCAACAAAGAATATGGTAATCTTTGCAAATACGGAAACTTTTGCACAACAAAAAGTACAGAGATTCTTATATTGTATTCTGTACTTTTTAGTTTCTATTCTCATTTCAGCCAAATTTTGTTGTTTTAGATTTTGTTGTTTTTTACAGAAAAGTTGACAATGTGACAACTTGGAAATTAATATTCAAGCAAAAACACAGTGGCAACATCAATACTTTCTTCCATGTTTTTTTTTTTTTTCTTTGAGAAAGACTGAAATAAGAGCAACAGTCTGAGTGATTTGACAATATAGCTTCTTCAGCAGTCATAATGTCAATAGCCAAACTAAGAATGTGGAGTACGAGAACTATGAAATTAATTAATCTTTGTTCTATCTTACCTCATTAATCATGCTGGTAGTTTTTTTGTTTGTTTGATCAATTGAGGGTTTTTTGTGTGTTTGTTGTTGTTGTGGGTTTGTTTTTTGTTTGTTTTGGTGTTTTGTTATTGAGTTTTTGTTTTGTTTCTAGTACTAAGAAGATCAGTAATCGAAGAGAAACACTTCATGTTTCTTCAAAGAGAGTAGGAAAAAGAGTAGCTTAATTTTGATAAAAATCAGTGAGCGAAAACTTGGTACTAAGGTCACTCAAATGTATCCTACAGTTCTACTGTTAATTATATGAAATATGTTATCTTCTCTGCTTTTTGAGGCAGACATTTTTATGAAAGGTTATCCTTTACTTTGACTACTCCACATTTTTGGTAGCTTGCTTTATTCTCCTTACAAACTGCGAATGACTGGATGACTCAGATTATTAAGGTATAGCAGCAGATGTGAATGATAAAGCTATTTATCTTCACTGCTCTCTTAGGAACTTTAGTAATAAAGTTATTACTAAAGCTTCAAATGAAACATAAGCTGCCCAAACCTTTTCCCAATTACTGCTCTCCACAAGACCATTTTGAAACTTCATAATAAAACGTTTGGCTGAGAAAGAATTATTTGCTGAGGAGGCACTGATACCAAACACTAGAGTCTAGAACTTCACTGTTGTAATGCCTTGTGAATTTAGTAGACAGGCAGGATGGGAAAAAAAAAATCTTCTAATATCTTGTTTTGCAGTTGTGTACACTAGATGACAGTGATAAAGTATTGCTCAATTCATCTTGAAGTGTTTTTCTGGTATTACTGAATTCTTTATTTCAGGACTTAAAAATTAAATCAAATAAGATTGTTTTGCCACAGATGAAAGTAACAAGAAAAAGTGAAGGAGTTAAAGGAAATACTTTGGAATCATCCCAGTATATTTTATAAGACTAGTAGTCCCTGAAGATTGATCCCGGGTTCATCTGGTGGTTCCATAGCTATACTACACACACCATGAGGGACTTGGTGCTGCCTTTTCCAAAGAGGAGCAGGCTAAATTTTCACGAAACTGAAAACAAAGATTTTTTTTTTCCATCAGCAGTGTGTGGTTTACCTTAGGAAAGGATGATATTTAGGAAGAGTGACTTCCCTTCCAGTCCATTACCTTGATCAACTCAGCAAAGCATTGTGGCATTCTGATTTACACTGGAGCCAGGTAGAGGCCATTATCCAAATGTAAAGTGCATGTCTCACTTTGTGCTCCCTCTGAGGATGTTCAGAAAGGTTATCTGTAAGTGCAGATAACATGTGTGTAAGGCTTATCTCTGCTAATGCTAGGAAAAGGACTGGCTTTTCTGGAGAGTGATAACAAAAGAGGAATGCCAGCTGAGTGCTCCGAGCTGACCTGCAGCAGAGATTTGTAGCCACATATACAGCAGAAAGAGTCTAGAAACACTAATATTATACACTTGAAATTGGTCTTTTTGACTCACCCGAAAATATACATTTTTGTATACACTCAATACAATTGTCACAGATAACTCCCTTTAAGGAAGATTATTTACAAGAATCTCTATGAGTACTGCTAACTGTATGCACGAGTGTTTGAAAGTCATTACCTTGTTTGCTAAGAACAAAATACATTGGGTTTTTTTTGTTTGGTTTTGTGGTTTTGGTTTTTGGTGGGTTTTTTTTGTTGTTATTGTTGTTAGGTTATTTTTATTTGATTTTTTGTTTTGTTTTGTCTTGTTTCATTTTTTTAGTGTAGTGTGTTAGCCAATGTTTTCTTTATAAATTCTTATTTTACACAGTAGCAGAAAATATGACAGCATCTCTAATCCTTGTGGGGAAAAAGGAAACGACATAATATTTGATATCTGGTATTTCTGTGTGCTTATTTATACTCATTTTAGCACAAATAATTAGTCCTATTTCAGAAACTGTGTAAGGCAAGCAAGAAGATATGCTATGGTGTATCTGAAATATTTTGTTTAATTAAAGAAGAAAAATACAACAACTGAGCTGTAACTTTCAAAAATGCATACATAAAAGTTATTTTTAAAAAAGAACCTGATTAAGACTTCTTTTAGACATACAGCACCTATCTGTAGTTCAGATTTACATGTAATAACATGTAATTGATTATATATGAAATGCTGAAAGACGCTGGCTGTGTCGTTCTTGAAACTATATGATCAAAATGTGTTTGTGACAAAACACAGATATCTTAAATCAACAGTTGCACCAGAAGAAAGCTGTCTAAAACTCTCACTTCTGACATCAAGTTCCAGATAAATATGCTCTAACACACACTTTCAGGCTTTCATCCTGTCCTTTGTTCTTTTTAGCTTTAAGTATTGGCTAACTGTGACTCTTGTGGTTGATGAATTACAGAAGACATAAAAAAATAAATAAATATCATGTATTATTGAACAAAACAAAAAGATCATTGTGGTGCCTCCACTTTTTAACTCACATACCAGCATATATTTATGCTTATATGGACTTTCAGGTACAAAATATACTCTCTCAGAAGCTTTGGTATAAGCTAAAAATAACATTTCAGAGTTTTCATTTTTTATCCTTTCACTTTCTCTAATTTAAACAGAAGCTTTAATATTATCTGGTGAAATACATAAACCAGAACAACTCTTGTACTCAGTGTTGCACTTGAGTTCGTACAGCGAGTTAAATTAATTTCTTTTTCAGTTTTGGGTATCCATCTCATTCAAATCCTAGTTCAGGTCACTCGTTAAATACATTTCATGTTCCCATTCTCCTTCTCACCACTCTGCAGGAAAATTACTAACTTATCTGATCTGGAAAGCACATAAGGGCAGTTAAAATTATGTAAAGGTGGCTATACTCACCTTAAAATTTGAAAGAAAGATTGATATATTTCAGTCATAACAACCCCAAGCAACACTACAAGCTAGAAAGTAGCCCAGTAGAACACTATCTAGGGGTGTTGGTGGACAGCCACTAAAATGAGCCAGCAGCATGCTCAGGTGGCTAAGATAGTCAATGGCATCCTCCCCTGTATGAAGAATAGTCAGTCCAGCAGAAGTAAAGTGATCATGACCTTGTACTAAGCGAGGCCACATCTTGAGTAGTGTGTTATGAAAGGAATTGAGGTCCTGGAGCATGTCCAGAGAAGAGGAACAAGGTTGGTGAGGGTTTTGGAGGGCAAATTGTAGGAGGAGTGCCTGAGGGAACTCATGTTTAGTCTGGAGAACAGAATGATTAGGGGAAATCTTATTAATCTCTACAACTACCTGAGAGGAGGTTGTAGTGAGGCGGACGTTGATCTTTTCCCCCAGGTAACAGTAGGATTAGAGGAAATGAACTTATGTTGTGCCAAGGGGAAGTTTAGATTGGATATGAGGAAAAACTTCTTTACTGAGAGAGTGGTGAGACATTGGAACAATTGAATAAAGTACTTTTTTGTCAGATTTAGGGAAATAAATGGGGTTTGCCAAGATGCAAAGTGAGGGTGTTTATCTAGTCTGTTTTCCGTACACTGTCTTGATATCTGTCTTTAAAAGATTGTGATTCTAAGTTGGAATGTCTTTAAAAGAAATCTCATCATTTGATAGTGTGAAAAAACACTTCTGCAGTGTCAAGGTAATTGACGGTTCTTCAAACTGTTTCTGTACAAAAGCTAGTTTGGATGTATAAAATAACAGAATTTCTTGGGGAAGGCATGACTAAGGCATATGATGAATAAGGGAAAGGATACAGAATAAGACAAAATTTATTCATTTTCTGTCTATAGATGTATTATGTGTTCTTTATTTTTTCCTACTTTATTTCCATGCATGTAAACAAAAATTGTTATAAAAGTGTATGATTGTTTATTCCCACATTCAAGTTACAGAAGCCACTTTAACACAGTCACTTAAACAGTATCAACATAAATTGAAAAATAAAGATTCAAATTGCACCGTGATGACCAATAGTTATACTTGTTCAGATGCAATTATTAGGAAAAAGAAAATAATTTAAAAGTAGGAATTATCTTCTAGAATTCAGTCCTGAAGATTAAAATGTATTTTTATATTATTATTATTATTATTATTATTATTATTATTATTATTATTATTATTATTATTATCATCATCATCATCATCATCATCATCATCATCATCATTATTTCTGATTTTGGCTCTTACAGCAGTTCACTGTGAAAAATGTCTCACCAGTTATTGTAAATATTTGGCAAATCTATGTTTGCAAAGTTTGTCATACAGCCATAATATATATGAAAGGAATCTTCAGGCTACAATTTAAAATAATCAAAATTAATTTAAATAATAAACAAAAAAAATTGCATTATTTTTGCAGTCAAAATCAAAGAATCATTTAGGAAGATTCTAAAAGTATTCTTCATCCTCAAAATGTTGTGTCTTATTTTTGTTCTAAAAGAACAATCACACATGGCCCAGTATCTCATAATTTCATTTAAACTAGGTGGCAGGCAGAAGAAAAAGGAGTCACTTCATATTTATAAAAACTGTTTCATACTCTAAACTGAATTGACCAACATAATCCAAGTGTCACCCAGATGTAAAAAACCCCAAACCAACCAAACAAAACAACACCCAAAAAACCCCAACCAAACCCAAAACATAATCTTTCACCTGACTTATTACTAAAGTCTTGGCTATTCTGAAAACCTTTTAAAGAGATTCTTTGTGTTAATGGTGTGTATTTGGCCTATAAGTAGGTCAAACAAGCTAAGCACAATATTCTGTAAAAGAGTTTCCCATAAGGTTAACAGTGCAAAAGATTTTATCAGATGTTTGAAAAGTACATGGATACATAAAATTAAGAATTTTGTCAAGTAGGGTGAAATTCATTATGCTCTAGGGTTTGTAGGTAACAATACGTTTTCAAAGAGAATTGTTTAGTCACCAAGTTCTTACAAAGGATTTTGTCTTTTCAAATAGACATTTATGCTGAACCATTATACAAAAGAAAAGTGTAAATGTTCTAAAAATAGAACTTGGAGGGCTTTAACTTTGAGTTAATCTCATTCCTTATGTTACAGCTAAAGTAGTTCCGAACAACTATTGGTTTACATACCATTATAAATTTCTTAAACTTTGTTAAAATTCTATTTGGGTAAATAGTAGAATAAACTTTCAGGTTTTTGGAGCAAGACCAGATCTAGTGCAGAGTGGAATGAATAATTATCAGCTACAATACAAGATGGAAAGATATTTAATGAGCCTCAGCAGTTTCTTAACATATTTTGCATGATCAAATAATTCTTGTGAACAATTTGAAAGCCTTATTACACAAAGGCCCCAGTGGTTTTTTGAAATGAAAAAAACCAAAGTGATGTTATAATGATTCTTTTGAGATGTTTAAAAATGATACTCTATTATATATATTCATCCACCATGTCGAGTTATCACATGCTTCACAAGCACTGCAGTCAGATGAACCCTGCCCTGACCGCTGAAAAACACATATCACTTTGAAAAACAGGTGCAAATTTCTCTTTTCCAATAAAATGTCCAATAATTTCTTCAGATGCTTTGCATATGAGTAACATACATTAACATATGATTAGTTAGAACTAATTCTCAAAAGTGCATAACCATGCTCCCCACCAAGTTCTATGTTTGGCTATTGGCTGCATAAAAATAATAATACAAATTTAGTTTTATTTATAAAGAGATATACTTAGGAAACTGAGAACAAAGGCAGTGTCTTCATTCAATGCACGTGTATTCCTGTAATTCCTCACATACTTGGGCCTTTTAAGAATATAATGATCATACATTTTAACAGTAGAAGTCTTGCTCTTTTTTTTCACAGAAGTCACAGAAACTGAAAGTTTTTACATAACTATTAATATGCTATAATACTGATGGTATTGCAAACACATTAATATCATATTGCTTACTACTTAGTTAGTCTTTCTTATCTTTCAGAAACATTAGTTATGGACTATGTCTAATTCCATTAATCTCAAGTGGATCAGATCCATGTCTAGGTTCACATAAATATATATTTCCAGATTGGTGTTCTTATGTTCTCATACACACAGTGGGATGTAAAAAAGACATATAACATGTAGAATCATTCACTGAGAAAGAATCTCTAAAAAGATGAAAAATGAATATACTGCAAGAAAAGCCTTCAGAGAAATTTATTTTACTCAACAGTAAATGAGAATAAAGTGTTCAAAATATCAAATCATCTTTAGCAATTGAAGAATGCTAAACAAGCTGTTCAGCATCATTTTGTTGATGTCTCTCAAATTACAAGCTGAAACAAAATAATAAAACAAAACAAAAACAAACAAAAAAACCCACAGCTGAATCCTAACTCATCTGTATTTGGATATCTATATTTTAATGGGGAAAAAATGTATTACCCATATAAAGAAAAGATAATTAAGAATTTCTTCTGCAGTGGAGGATATGCTCAGAGTTCATTACTGTTTGATGGTATTCCATAAAGGTAATAACATGGAAAAACATACAAACTAACACAGTAATGAAATAAAATAGGCTTGTAAATAGATGGTTTACAGATTTCAATGTTAGGAGAAAGATTGAGCTAAACAATTTTGCTGGCTAAAATTAAACAGTAAAATTAATACACATTTGGTTATCAATAACCTTTTTCAACTAAAGGTCTAGACATATTTCAGAAAGTTGGATGTTAAATGTAAAATAGTTGTTATACTAATACTTAGTGAACAAACAGTAGAATTTTGCACACTGCACCATTTTATCCAAAGTCATTGTTATTTAGCTCATTCCATTGAATGAGTTTGATTATTTGGGGACTTAACATTGTTACTTCTGAAAACAAAATAATCAGTGTTGAAGCTCAGATACTTATGGTCCCACTGATCACATGCCTACTGGCAGTATTGATGAGAGATAAAATAAAAATTATAATGAAATAACCTTGTACCTCAGTAGAAATACAAAGTTTACAGTAATTGTTATTCATCTAATTTGATAAAAGAAATATCGGAACATGACATGTTACCCTATGTAAATACACAGAACTTACCTTTCAGGGAAGAAAAATAAATAAATATGAACTTATCCACTGCCTACTAGACTGCTAGATTGTGTTTCCAAACCCATAGATAATAAACAGGTCTAGGACACAGTGAAAATTTACTATTTTGGTAGCCAAATTTGAGAAAAGCTTTTAATAGCTTTAAGAAACTAGAAAGGCACTTAATAAATAAATAAATAAAATCTCAGTGAAACCAATAGCATCTACACTAAAAATAACAACCCTTACATCACAGATGTCAACATATTTCAGTATTTGAAATCTGTCAGTATTAAATACTGCAGCATTGACTATACTCCATCAACTCAGTAGACAGATCTGAGGTTGGAGAAATTAAACTTATGTGGTTTATTTCCTTCTACTCCTCTGGGAATTTCTGCTAACATTAATTGGAGATATGTGTGCAGATCAAATTGAGAAGGAACATCATGGTGCAGAAAATAAAATGTTCAGACTTAAATGGGAGGAAAAGAAAATCCCTTCTAATAATATTAGGAGCTCCTCATTGCAAATTCGAAATTACAGACCAGATGCTTTTAATTGATTTTACATACTGGATGTAAACTGAAAATAGCAGCAGGATTCACACTAGCAAGGATATATATATTATAAAAGGTTATCAGTTGCTTTTAAAGTCAGAATGCAATTACAGAAAAGAACAAGAATTCTGATGTTTAAATAGGTCTTCTTTAAATTTCAGATAATTTCTCTAGAAGGTTTTGGGGCATTGTGGGTTTGGAGGTTTGGTTGGTTGGTTTGGGGTGTTTGGGTTTTGGGGTTTTTTTGCTTGGTTTGTTTGTTTAGTGAAGAAATTTGAGGGGAGAGGGTGCCTTGCTAATGCAGGAAAGAATTGGATAATCTAGAGCTTTCCTTATTGCCTGTTACTTTCCTCTTCCATTTGCTTTCTTCACTTCCTTTCCCTTCCTCTATGCTGCACTACGTTGAGCAAGCACCCTCTACGCATATCCTCAGTTACTTTTTAAAATCTATTTCTTTAATCAGAACAGACAGACTTGTATGCCAATGAGGAAAATTAATTAACTTAATCTCTGTCTTTTTAGGTAAGTTTGATCATGTAGTTGACTTTTGCTAGTAAACTTTCCATTTTTGTCTTCCAGAGGTGTAGTGAAGGCACCATATGCCCAGAATTATGCCCCCAGATACCAGCAAACTTGTCCCAACATGTTTTAATAAGTCCTCCCTTTCCACCCTCCTTTCAGGAGAGGAGGACAAAGGCCCAGGCACCAACACGTCTCCTAGGGGGTAAACAACTGCATGCATCCATCACATGACATGCTCATGCTCTTTCCATCTAAGGGCATAATTCTAGTTCACCCTTTCTATAGGTCCAATCAGGTTGTTGACAAGTGTGCCCATTGGCCAGATCCAGCCTCGAGGAATCTATAAGTACTACTCCATTTGTTTACTACTTTGCTCTCTCCTTTTGCTTTCTCTCACTTTGGTCGAGCTACAGAAGCTCGCAACCCCTAAGTCTTCTCACTCCCACATGCAAGCATACTAGAAGCCTCTGCACCACGGAAAGAAGCCAGCTCACCCAGCTGCTCGAGGACCCAGCAAACAGGAGATCCCTTTGCTGATGCAGATACCAGCGTTGTAAGCCCAGCTGAAAGGACTGAGGAAAAGCCCCAAGAGAGGGTAAGCTTTAGCCTATGTGCTGGTTTGGTGCCAGACAGATGCACTCTTGCTCCCAGAGGGACAAAAGAATGACACTCACACAAATGGATTGGAGAGTGATGGAAAGTTTAAATGGAAAAGCAATTGGTGAAATTACAAAACACTACAAGCATAGTGCCAAGAATATCCCAAAGCATACAGATCCCTTTACATAATACCCAAAAGCTTCCCAATCCCTTCTCCCACCTGAGGGTATACCCAAAACCCCCAGGGCTCTTTCTTACTCCTCCCAAGTCTCAGGCTGACCAGGTCTGAGATTGTTTCCCCCCTCCTTTCTCCTCCTGGCATTAGGCCTAGACAGGCCTAAGAGGCCTTGAGATACTCCCCCACCATTACCCAATGAGAGAGCATCTCCCACGGGATCAGAGAGGGAAGAAAGAGAAAGAGAATGATGGATTTATGGGGGCAGGATTTATGGGTAGAAATACGCCATTTCCTGTGTCCACCTTATTGGGTGGACACTCGGGACACCAGAGGTGTAGTTTATGTGGCAGCAACAGGAGGTACCCACCCTAAACTGCCACAGCACAGAAGGGGAAAGACTAGCCTAAGCCTGGCAGTCCAGATCTGTTGCAAGCTAATTAAGCAGCCATTAACAGAAATGCATCTTGCGTGACACCTGCCATTTGCAGGAGAGAAAAGGAGCTGCCTACTGTCGCTGCTCCACAGCCCTGTGTTGTCAGGGCAAAGCACATAGGATTTCCCCAAGAGCGAAAGAGAGATAGAAAATATCCTCTCCATTAAGATCAAGTCAAAGACTGCTGCATTGTAACCTTAAAGGGAGCAGTCACCAAGATCTGGCATAGTCAGCCCATCTCAAGCCAAGCCGAGGGTGAAAGCACTGCTTCACTGCACCCCCCCACCAAAACCTGCCTACCGGGTACCGTCACCTGACCCGGCCCCGTCAGGGAAGACCACTCCTCCTGTTCAGCCCTGCCAGGCCGACCATCCATTCACGGAGCCACTCCTCCCCGTGGCCACGGGAGGGGAAAGAAAGCTTCACCCCACCCATGGAGGCGGGAGGAGAAAGCAAGCCTTGCCCCCACCTGTGGAGGCGGGGGCAGAAAGAAGGGCACCACCAGGATGGGACCAGCCCAGGCAGATAAGCAGCAAGTAGCCAGCATAACCCAGCAACTTGCGTCGCTACAAAGAAAGAAAGAATGTATCTTTCCATGTGTGCAACATTCAGTAACATTCTATTCAAAGCGCCCGCGCATAGCTGTGTGATATTTCTAGCTTAACTTGCCTCGTGATAACATTATAAATATCTCTGTACATAGTTAGCAGTTGCCAAGCATCTTGTCAAGTCTTCATCTAGTGAACAAGCGGCAGAACTGCACCTTTCATTCCCTTAATTAGAAATCGATTCTGTAAATACTGTAATTGGGTAAAATTGTATATACTGAACCAGTTATGGACTATATTTACAACCGTGCATTTGAATCAATGTATATATGGTGATTAATCAGTTATTCATAATTTTAATAATAAATAATAATTTTCGTAATTCATATTTCATGGTTCATGCTTGATGACCATCATCCTCCATTCCTAATAATCACCCCTCTCCATAACAAGAGGCACCTCTTTATTCACTTTAGTCTTTCATTGAGTATACTGATAATCAATCCTTTTTGAGAGAGTTCTTGCTTTCCAGAAAGCAAAATCTGCATATAGTTTGACAAGAAAACACAACCAGAGCACAGGCTTTGACTGAACCAAATTATATAGAACAACACAAATTGCTTTGCAATGTCAAAATTTATTAAAGCATCTGTCCACTTAAAAATAAATAAAAATCAAAGCTTATTATTCTATATGTTTGTAATGAAACAAAGGCTTTCTATCAATAGCTGAGAGAAGTAGCACTCTAACACTCTACAAATAAATGCCTTAATTTTGAATTCATAATTTTAACTTGCTTCTACCCTGATCCAATCTTTTCCCTAGAAAATCATCAGAGGAAAGGAGAAAAAATACTTTGCAAACACGTAAAGCTCTACAAACAGTTATGACAGCTATCCCAAAATGTCTTGAGCTGGCCCTGGACTGCTAGTGACTGTGCTGTATTCATGGACCATAAATCAAGGTCTAGAATAGTAGATCCTAGATCCCATAGCAGAACCCAGATCCTTTGATAAAGTATGAGGATTAAAAAAAAAAATATATATATATATATATTCACCCTTCTTTCTACATTGTAGTAACCTTTCATTGTAATTTAAAATGAGTTTGAATTAGTCACTATCTTTAACACAATTTTTTTCTTTTCCAGATAGACACCATAGAGAGCATCATCAAGAAGACATACTGTTCTCTATATTAATTACAACCCCTACTTAAAAGAATAAGTAAACCAAATTTTCATAACCTGTGCAGAAATATGCTAATGCAATGCACAGAAAGTGCATGGAGTTCATTCTTTCCTTCTTGTGAAAATATTATGGATGTCAGTGGAAGTGCTTCTCCAGATTACCCTCAAGACTGAAAGGGTATTTCTTCCACAGATGAATCTGAAGTCTGGAATTATCTCTCAGGCTGTAAAAATAATCATGTGGACTCGGTTGTTTTACAGAATCACAGAATGTCAGGGGCTGGAAGGGACCTTGAGAGATCATCTAGTCCAATCCCTCTGCCAAAGCAGGATCACCTATGTCAGGTCACACATGAACTCATCCAGGCAGGTCTTGAATATCTCCAGAGAAACTCCACAACCCACCTGGGCAGCCTGTTCCAGTGTTTTGTCACCCTCACGGTGAAATAATTCTTCCTCCTGTTTCCACAGAACTTTCTATGCCTCAACTTCCACCCATTGCCCCTTGTCCTGTCATTGGGCATCACTGAGAAGAGCCTGGCTCTGTCCTCTTGGCACTCACCTTTCACATATTTACAAACATTAATGAGGTCACCATTTAGTCTCCTCCAAGCTGAAGAGCCCCAGCTCCCTCAGTCTCAACTTGTAAGGAAGATGTTCCATTCCCTTAATAAGTTTTGTGGCTCTGGGCTGGACTCTCTCAAGCAGTTTCCTGTCCTTCTTGAACTGAGGGGCCCAGAACTGGACACCATATTCCAGATGTGGCCTCAACAGGGTGCAGTAGAGAGGAAGGAACCTCTCTCAACCTACTGACCACACTCCTTCTAATACAACCCAGGATACCATTGGCCTTCTTGTCCACAAGAGCACATTGCTGGCTCATGGTCAACCTTCCATCCACTAGGACCCCCGGGTCCTTTTCCCATTCACTGCTCTCCAGCAGCTCAATCCCCAACCTGTACTGGTACACAGGGTTGTTCTTTCCTAGGTGCAATACTCTGCACTTGCCCTTCTTGAACTTCATTAAATTTCTCCCTGCCCAGCTCTCCAGCCTGTCCAAGTCTTGCTGAATGGCAGCACAACCCTCTGGTGTGTCAGCCACTCCACCCAGTTTGGTGTCATCAGCAAACCTGCTGACAGTGCTGTCTGTTCCCTCATTCAGGTCATTGATGAATATATTGAACAGCGCTGGTCCCAGTACTGACCCCTCAGGGACTCCACTAGTTACATGCCTCCAACTAGACTCTGTCCCATGGACCACAACTCTGACTTCTTACCTTCAACCAGTTCTCAATCCACCAGTACCTGATCATTGAGACTACACTGCCTCGGCTTAGTTGCAAGTTTATTTAGTGTTAAATACTTGCACCTAAATGTTAGCCATTCCGATATCCTTCTAACTTTTAAATTGATGTGTTCTGTTTTACCACAGTTTAGTCACTCTGAGAAGTTAAAGTTAAAATAAAAAACAAGGGAGAGAGACCACAGAAATAATTTTTCTTTAAATGCACCTTTTTTTTATATAGGGTTTTTTTTAAAAATGTTACATAGTTTATTATGAAATTGCATTTTAATGGTAAATGCAAGCACCGCAATACATGTTACTTCTATCCTCTTTATTTTGGAAAAACATCGACACAGACAGTGTGATTGAGTGCACCCTTGGAAAGTTTGCTGGTAACACCAAGCTCTGTGGTGCAGTTGACACAGTGGAGGGAAGGGATTCCATACAGAGAGACCTTGACAGGCTTGAGAGGTGGGCCCACATGAATTCAACAAGATCAAGGGCATAGTGTTGCACCTGAGTCAGGGCAATGCAAAGCAAAAATACACAGACAAGACATAGAATGGATTGAAAGCATCCCCGTGGAAATATGGTTGACAGGAAGAACAATACAACCTGGCAATGACTGTTTGCAGCCCAGAGAGTCAACTGTATCCTGCGCCACATCAAAAGAGGTATGGTCAGCGGACCAGAAGGTTGATTCTCCTTCTCCACTCTGGTGAGACCCTACCTTAAGTACTCTGTTCACCTCCGAGGCTTACAATATAAGGACATGGACCTGCTGGAGCAGATACAGAGGAGGGCCGCAAAGGCTGGAACACCTCTGCTATGAGAATAAGTTAGGAGAGTTGGGTTTTTTCAGCCTGGAATAAAAAAGGCTTCAGGGAGACCTTATAGCAGTTTTCCAGTGTTTAAAGCAGGTCTTCAAGAAAGGGTTTTTATCAGAGTGTAGTAGGACAGGGATAATGTCTTTAAAATGAAAGAGGATAGATATAGATTAGATTTGAGGAAGATTTTCTCTGCAGAATAGTGAAGTCCTGGAAGAGGTTGCCTTGGGAAGCTGTGTATGTTGTCTTCCTGGAAGTCATGGCTATGTTGCACATGGTTTCAAGCCACCTGGTCAAGTGAAAGGTGGAACTAAGTTCCTTCCAACCCAAATAATTCTATGATTCTATAGCATATCATTAATATAGAAGGTTCAACAGATATAAAAGTGTTGTATTTTGAGAAACTGTATAGCTCTTTAACATTTATTGCTGTCCAGTTATGCTCTGTTTCAAATAAAACTGGCTGCTGCAAACCTCATTAATGTTGGCAGAGACAAAACTGTAAGGGTGGCAAAATAAGGAGGTCAAAGCACCAGGGAATTATCTCCCTTATTTTTCACACAGATAAAGATATTGCCTTCACAAGGTCACATCATACGTAGCTGCAGTGAAGGCACCCTGTGCCCAGAATTATGCCCCCGAATACCAGCAAAGTTGTCCCAACATGTTTTAGCAAGTCCCCTCTTCCACCCTCCTTTCAGGAGAGGGGGACAAAGGCCCAGGCACCAACATGTCTCCTTAAGGGGTAAACAACTGCATGGACTCATTGCATGGCATGCTCATGCTCTTTCCATCTAAGGGCATAATTCTAGTTTCATCCTTTCTATAGGTTAAAGCAGGTTGTTGACAAGTGTGCCCGTTGGCCAGATCCAGCCTCAAGAAATCTATAAGTATCACCCCTCTCGTTTACCAATTTACTCTCTCCTTTTGCTTTCTCTCACTTTGTTTGAGCTACATAAGCTTGCAGCACCTAGGTCTTCTCACTCCCACACTCAAGCATACTAGAGGCCTCTGCAACATAGAAAGAAGCCAGCTCCCCGAGCTGCTCAAGGAACCAGCATAGGAGATCCCTTAGCTGAAGCTACGAAAGCCAGCGTCGTAAGCCCAGTCACATCTTCAAGAGGACTGGAACCCCGAGGGTAAGCTTTAGCCCAGAGTGGGAGGGACTAGCCCAAGCCCGGAAGCCCAACACCTGCTGCAGCCATAAGCACCTGACCAAGCAGCAACGCACCTTGCGTGACCCCGCTGTTTGTGGGAGATAAAGGAGCAGCCCACCATTGCCGCTGTGCAGCCCTGTGCCATCAGAGTAATGTAACTCAGGATTTCCTGAGAGAGAGAGAGAGAGAGACACCCTCTCCTTTGAGTTCAAGCCAAGGACTGCATCGCCACCTTAATGGGAAGCAGTGACTGAGAGATTTGGCATTGTCAGCTCCACTTCGAGCCGAGGAGAAGCGCCGTGCCCCTTCCCCAAAGCCCGTCTCCGGGATTGGAGATGGCTGACCCCGCCCATCGGGAACTGTCACCCCACGCACGAGGGCTGACCTCGAAGGACCCGCCTCTACCATGCAGGACCACTAGCAGCACCGATCCTGCCCACCCCTGGTCATGGCAGTGGCACCGTGGGACCACCCTGCCAAGGGAAGCTGCCAATTGGCAGAAAGTCATCCCTTCCGCAGCCGCGGGAGGAGAAAGAAAGTCTCCCCTGGAATGGGCCAGCCCAGGCTGACAGACAGTGAGCAGCCAGCATGATCCAGCAGCTTGCCTTGCTACAAAGACACAAGGTATCTTTTCAAGTGTGCAACACTCGCTAACATTCGTTTCAAAGCACCCATGCTTAGCTGCATGATATTCCAGCTTGAATTTCCTCTTGATAACATTGTAAATATCTCTGTACATAGTCACAGCCACCAAGCATCTTGTTGAGTTGCTATCTGATGGACAAGCAGTGGAACTGCATCCTTTGTTCCCTTAATTAGAAATTGATTCTGTAAATATTCTAATTGGGTCAAATTGTATATACTAAACCTGTTATGGAATATGTTTTCACAACCGTGCATTAGAATCAATATATAAAAGTTATTAATAATGTTCAATAATCAGTACAAATAATTTTCGTGATTCATATTTCATAATTTGTACATTAATAACCTCCTTCTTCACAGCAGTAGCATACAGTCTTACAAACACAAACCATTGAGTATGAGTAACATTGACTCCCTGCTCTCCTCCAGGGGTATCTGAGCAAATAAGGTTACATGCTTTGCACCTCTTTGCAATCTAATGACTCTACTAACTACATGACAACTCACAGTCTAAAGTACCTGGAAAAGCCTGCCTAGCTTGTAATACACAAAGCCATTTTTCATAAGATCATTGTCTAAAACAAACTTCTCATGGAGAAAAATCTTTCATTCAGTTTGGCTCGCACAAATGAATATCCATTTTTTGACATTACTGACTAAAATTCATGATGACAATCTTCTGTTTAGGCAGTCATTTCAATTTTAGAGCATCTTAGAAATACTGCTCTTAAATGTTCTAGTTCTAGAAAGTGACTGCATGGAGACTCGGCTTCTCTCAGCATTGTATGAAAACATCTATACACAAATACAGGGCAGGAATGGCTTAAGGTTGAAGTTTCACTCCTATATACTAAGCAACTAACTGACTCCTGTAAATTTTAAGATGTATACAACATTAAAAAAAAACTCCATAAATATGATGACCAGAAAAATACCAAGAGCACAGCAAGCTGACAGCACACCTTTGGGTGTTCTCTCAAACTATACCAGCTCACATCTACATGTGTTTTGAGTCTATTTCTACACTCCTGGTAGATCTGTCTTCTAAGAGAGCATGCAATTTTCCTTGAAAGACATGTAAATATTCTGTATCCATTGCATCCTACAATATAGAATTCTACACATGACCTCCCTACTATGTGAAGTAGTTGTATCTGATTTCAAGATCCACCTGTTAATTTCAAAAGACACTCTTAGATCTTGCACTCAGAGTCAATGTATACTTTCACACATAAACCTGGGATACTATCCCAAGGTCAACAATAACTTTGCAGAGTTCTATCTCTTCTTCAAACGGAAGATATTCCATGAATTTGAGCATCTTTCTTGCCTTTTTCTACACCTCCTTCTATTCTTGAGAACCAGAAGTCTATGCAGTTTTCAAGGTCCAAATCAAATTTAGGTTATACAGAAATATGACGCATTTATACACAAATATGAAGTATATTTACAGAAACATAAGGAGTTGCTTATTTGTTTGGAGTTGGAGACTAGTTGTGTTTGTGTCTTTTCCCCCCCTTTCTATTCCTTTAAACTTTTTGTTTTATAAAGCTATTAAACTATTGTATGCACAGAAAGAGATTCTAAACATGTAGAGAACTTCACTAACCATCTGCATACATGGTATTCCTCTATGATATGGTAAAATACAGAAGAAAAGAAGAACATATTTAGCATATTTTTTCTTGTTTTCTGGATCATACCTTGGTGAATAAACATGAAATCACCTCTGGTTTTGTAAGTAATCTCCACTAAACCTAACCTCTAATCTGCTGTACTATTAGATACACACATACTGTAAGATGGTCTGTAAACTATTTAAATATCTATAGTAAGTGTTATGCCTGCAGACAGGACTAGAGACTATGTACATTACATTTCACAAGGAAGGTGGTGAGTGCACTCTGGAAAGGCCCATATCAATCTTTAAAGTTAAATTAAAGCAGCTAGGAACAAAACTTACCTTTTCATAAAATTGCCATGAAGATCCTGATCATGGTATATATCAGCAAACGGTGATATTACATAAATTGTCTGCACAAATGAACTAGAAATAAAGCATTTTAATAAAGAAAGCTCCTTGGTTTGTTTATAAATGGAAAAATTCTATTTTTCTAGAGCAAAGGCCCTGTGTGTTGAATTCAGACTAATTCACAGTACATGTGAATAAATATTAACAATGTGCTCATAATGATTCAAAGATCAAAAGCTTAAAGCTATAATAACAAAAAGAAATGGGAAAAAACAAACCAAACCAAAACAAAAAAAGCAAAACAAAAAAAACCCCAACAAACTATATTGGAAACATATATGGAAACATATATTAACTGAGAAAAAAATTAATTATAGATTAATTTATCTGTTTTAAATACAAGACATCCTGACATCCTTGATTGTTTAGTTTAGTTTAGTTTCATTTAGTTTAGTTTTGTTTTGTTTTGCTTCAAAAAATATATACCTGAATGGAAGCAAACAAACTGGGACACCAAGACTCTCCTTGATATTAGTTTATGGTTAAAATAATGTGAAACTCATAAATGAATCGATTTCTTTTTCTTTTGAAAGAATGCTGTTGTCATAGGCCCACATTTTTATTTTTCTGTTTTAAAATGTGCTAAGTTGCATTTCCCACTAGAAAGCATGTTAAAGTACTACTTCTGCATGGAAAAGACTGTATTTTTTTATTGCTATGAGACTAGAAATTTTTATACCTTAAAATGGCCAAATGTGTGAACTGTTCTTTTGTTCCAGCACAATCTAAAATCAGTAGAATAACAGAGCTACACATTTTCTCTCCTTCCTTTATTTTTACCTGCCCTGATTTTATCATAATAACAGTCAAATTGTAACATATTTTATAAGATAATTGTTGATTAGAAATAAAGTCAGACCCTTAGTAATTTTTGTTATTTACACCTAAATTTTCTAAACATTTCTTACATAAACCATATGATGTCCCTACTCATATCTAACCTCTGGAAGCACAGGAATTTTCTGTACTTCTGTATGTGTGCATGTGTAAATACTTTGGAAAAGAGAGGTTACTTCTCAAATTTTGTATTTAACAAAGAGTTTTGAGAGACTATCAAATTCATAAATATCCTAAGATAAGTAAAATAATATCTTTTGTATTATTCTAGGACTTTAAAAGAAAATATATTTACAGAAAATTAAAATTACAGTCATTAAGAAAAGAAAAAATAGAACCAAAACCAAAACAAAGAAAAAAACCCAGACAAATAAATGAATTTGCCTCAGTTAATGAAGTTTAAAAATTGGAAACTTTTCTCACTCTTTCCCCAAAGGTATATGAGAATCTTTTTATAGGACGTATACAGACTAAACCAGAACAGGTGGCCTGATATCCTATAATAAGTACTGAAGAACGAAAAATAAGTCTGTTTTTAAAGGATAAATAAGTTATACAATTCATACATACAAAACAATCTCTTTTATGTCTAAATCTTGTCTAATTTATTCATCTGCTGATAAAACTTCATACTGCATTATAAATCACATTGCATGTATCATGCTAGATATTTGAAAATAGCAGCTAAAGCCACTAAAAACATTGAGCATGACTGCCTTAATATCAAAGCTATTCTTAACTCCATATAAATCTTGTGGTGCATGATATCTTCCATTCTTTCAGAGGTAAATGTTTTCACCCTTGTGCTTGTCCTTTTTTTGTTTGTTTTGTTGGGTTTTTTTTTCTTTTCTTTTCTTACAGAAACCCTAATTTATTAACTTAACAACATATTCTACATGTCTCGGTTCCAGGAGAAATTAGTTGACTCTCATAAATCTAACGCTAAAAAATAAAATAAAGTGATATCTTTCAGAACATATCTGTCGAGGAGAAAAATAAGAATGGCTATATTGGGACAGTGGTTTACAAGTGAAAAACAGAGTTAGAGTTAATCTCCTGAAAAAGTTCTAACTGGTTACTCTATTCCATACAGATTATATTTGAAAATAATTTTACAAAGTAAACACAAAAAAGCATTTCTAGTCCCTCATACTCAACCTTTCACTGCAGATATTGTGTAGGTCAAATAGTCTTTTCCATACAGAAAAGAAATCAAGTTAAAACATTTAGCTGCTTCTCAGTAAGTTTGCAGATGACGCCAAGCTGTATGGTACAGTAGACATGCTGGAGGGAAAGGATGCCATCCAGAGGGACATTGACAGGCTGGAGAGGTGGGCCCATGACAAACTCATAAGGTTCAAAAAGACCAAGTGCGAGGTCCTTCATCTGGGATGGGGCAATGCAAAGCACTGGTATAGGCTGGGCAGTGCCTGGCTTGACAGCAGCCCTGAGGAGAGGGACTTGGGGGTGCTGGTGGACGAGAAGCTCAATATCAGCCACCACTGTGCACTTGCAGCCCAGAAAGCCAATCATATCCTGGGCTGCATCAAGAGAAGTATAGCCAGCAGGTCGAGGGAGGAGATTCTTCCCATTTGCTCCACTCTGGTGAGACGCCACCTGGAGTACTGCATCCAGTTCTGGAACCCCTGTTACAAGAAGGGGTTATGGACATGTCGGAACGTATCCAGAGAAGGGCCACAAGGAGGATCAGAGAGCTGGAACACCTCTCCTGTGAGGACAGACTGAAAGAGTTAGGGCTGTTCAGTCTGGAGAAGAGAAGGCTCTGAGGTGACTTTATTGTGGCCTTTCAATATCTGAAGGGGGCCTACAAGAAAGCTGGGGAGGGACTTTTTAGGCTATCAGGTAGTGATAGGACTAGGGGGAATGGAATAAATCTGGAAGTGGGGAGATTCAGGCTGGAAGTGAGGAAGAAGTTCTTCACCATGAGAGTGGTGAGAGCTGGAATGGGTTGTCCAGGGAGGTGGTTGAGGCCCCATCCCTGGAGGTGTTTAAGTCCAGGCTGGATGAGGCTCTGGCCAGCCTGATCTAGTGTGAGGTGTCCCTGCCCATGGCAGGGGGGTTGGAACTGGCTGATCCTTGTGGTCCCTTCCAACCCTGACTGATTCTATGATTCTGTGATTCTATGATTCTATTCAGTCTGGAGAAGAGAAGGCTCTGAGGAGACCTTATTGTGGCCTTCCAGTATCTTAAGGGGGCCTACAAGAAAGCTGGTGAGGGACTCCTTAGGGTGTCGGGTGTTGATGGAACTAGAGGGAATGGAAAAAATAATAGAAATGAGTAGATTCACATTGGATGTTAGTAATAAAATCTTCCCTATGAGGGTTTTGAGAGACTGGAACAGGTTACCCAGGGAGGTGGTAGAAGCCCCATCCCTGGAGGTTTTTAAGGCCAGGCTGGATGTGGCTCTGAGCGACCTGATCTAGCATGAGGTGTCCTTGCCCATGGCAGGAGGTTTGGAACTAGATGATCTTTGAGGTCCCTTCCAACCCTAACAATTCTGTGATTCTATGAAATATTCTGAATGCTTCTGTTCACCATCACCAGATGACAGTGCAAATCAATAATGCTCAAAACCAAAACAGCATTTATGAAAAATGTGTTAGCATAAATTAATGTATATAAGAACATTACATATGTTTTTACGGACAAAGTGCTGAAAATCATACTAAGAAACCTAAAAGATTTGTTCATGATCACTAGGCAAGTATAAAATATAGTCAAGATAAGGAAACTCTGATTAACCATCTATTTAAAAAAAAATTAAAAAACCAAGAATTTGTGTGGATTATCCTTGATCTGTGTTTTTTGTATTTGGCTGCTCTGAGTTTAGATTATTGCGAAGGTCTAACCTCAAGAGAGATAAAGGAAAGAAAATATTTGAATGAAATCCATTTTTTAAAATTTATTTATCCTGCTCACAGAGCATTCTTCTTTCAGAGAAAACTGCCTAAAAAAAATTTTTTTAAAAATTTGCTTGACTCATGTCTCCTGCTCCTGCCACCTTCGGTCAAGTTACTTGCAAGACAAGTCCTCATTGTAGAATAAGGTACGAAAAGACAAATTAATTTATGACATAAACTAGTGTGTTATTTGCAGTGAAAGTTACTAGAAGATACTGCAATCTTGGTCAGAGAAAGTGTAGTGGTTAAAATGTGACTGAACTTTATAAATCATAACTGTCTGCCATTATGCTATCATTCTGGCTCTATTAATGCTAGTAAAATTATTGTATTAAATAGAACAAAATATGCTTTTCCCGCCACACATATGTACAATCTGTAAGTAAGGTATAGTTGCAGTTTTTTCCTACATTTCTTTTTCAGTGAGAGGCCCTGAGATGAAATATTTTAGCTAGCAACCAATCAAGCAAAGACTATCTGGTTTGATTCTGGCATTGACATTGATCTGATTGCTCTACACTATAAAATGCATAATGAATAATCAGTCTGTGATAACCACCATACAGAGAATGGGTTAGTAGGATAGTGTGGTAACACTCCTTAAAGAGGGGATTGCATCACAGAAGGCTTATACCTCCTGCAAAATTAGAAGGTTGACTGCCAAACATGGTTCAGGTCCATAGCCTAGGACAAAGTTTGTTTTCATGATTCAGCAATGCGCAAAGATGATATGCAATGTCAAACGTTCTCATCTTGCCCCAATTGCAACTGCATAATGGAAATTTATTCACAGCCTAAACTTTAGCAGATACTACATTGTATAGGCACAGGAGCAATAGTTCTGCCACAAAACTACTGTTTCATTTCAAGGACAAACAGACAAAAAAAGTTTCAAAATGTTAGCAAATCATTCATTCAAAATAAACACGACTGTTCTCTAGTTTCTAATCTCTTTGTTAATCTGCTCAAAGTTGGACTAAAACAATTATGTTTATTATATTAGTAATGTTCAGAATGGTGTTATTCCAACAGATATATAGATTTATTTATATATATTTAAGTTTTTGACATAAAGTTTTTGGTAACTTCCACATATTCCTTTAAATCCTACAGTGACAGAAAACCACTGTCTCTCACAGAGTTACATGGCCTGTATTTTTAAATAAATGCTGTTTTTCTTTTACCTGTACATAAATGTCTGGTTCCTTGTTTTCCCACAGGACTACATTAGCTAAACATGAAACTGGGTCATCTTAAAATAATTCTGCACAGCAATGCAGTGATGGAGATTGTTTGATTTCTTTTTTTTTTTTTTCACAGAAGCAAGAATTATGTTTCTTATAGTTAATAAGCTGCTGGCATTTGTGTGCAGCTCAGCTGTTCAAAGGACTTAATTTTGTAGTCTTCATCAACTTTGATTCTGGCAAATATTTTTAAGTAAAACAGTAGGTAGAAAAGGAAATCAAAATGAGGGCATCTATAGTCTTTGCTTGTGGCAAAAACTAAAACACTGATGTTCAACACAAGTGGATCATTCTGGTTTGCTCCAGGTACTATTGCTAAACTGTTAACCAATACCTTACCTATCAATAAATATTTGCACATAGCAATTGTAAAGACATCAATTTTATTCTGATATTTCAGACTTAAAACTTAGGGCTATCACCAATGTCATAATATTGTCAACTTGAACACTGTCCAAATAATAATAAAAAATGAAAATATTATAGTAGCTAATCCTTGTCTCATAATAAGATGACATCAGCCATACATACCAGACTTCAGCACCACATTGCATAGTAAACACAAACAATTTTGGATTCTTATGGATTTTTTGAATACTTGTAATAAACGAATACTATTTCATGAGTTTAATATTTGTTTGGATAAATACTAATTAAGGAGAATTGCACTTAATATTGTCCATTATTATTTGTCTCTATAAATTGCATCATAGTTACTATTTCGTATATTTCAGTAACTTTTTGGAATGGAATTGTGCAAAGATTTTTTGCTAGCATTTAGATCATTACTTACATCCAGATCTAGAATTAAAAGCCCTTGAAATTCAAAAAATGAAGATCCATTGAAAATGCAAAATGTAATTTTAAAGCTGCTAAGAGTCTGGCAAATTAAAAAAGAGAAAAAAAAAAACAATCTTCATGCTCATACTGCTTATTACTTCTGCCTACTTTCCCTAATTTAATTCAAAACCCTCTTTTTTTTTAATGTTTTCCCTGTTTCTGTCTCAATAATGTTTGAAATGAAGAACATACAAGGAAGCATAAAAGCATCTATATCCTTTTGCCAAGTTTCAGATGTGTTCAGTCACAAATTTGCAATATCAACAGTATCAAAATAGTAAGTACACATGTGATGGTATATGTTCACAGCTAGATCCTATGATAACTGTTTTCATGAAAAAATTAAATGGACACACATTGAGTAAAAACAGAAATAGAGAAGAAAACATACAGTATGGATTAACAAAAAAAAAAAAAATCAAGCACACATGACACATGCATACACTTTGAACAAATTTTATTTCAGACTTTAGTTAATATATAGTGCCTCCGAACGTGGGAACACAAAGATGTGCAGGTTTGGGGGTTAAATGGAAATCACAGAACCAAAATTAAGAAGACAAAACTGATGTACTGGAATTTGGGTTTTTTTACTGCAAAGCCTTGACACTCAAGGATGAATGCTGAAATAACTATCTGTCTATAAATGCACTGAACAATAAGACAGATTAAGAGAACTGAGTAGGTAAGAGTCACAAAATCCTTCAAAAAACCCCCAGCTGTTTGTCTTGATGATGGGAAGAAGGTGATGAGTACAAAACCAACAATTACTAAGATTACTCTATGACTATTAATTCATTGAAAAGTCTAAATCCACTGAGTGAATGACAAATGGGCAATTATCTATAAGACAAATTCAGTATAGATGTACCTAATTCTTCTACTGACTGATAACCACTATGAAAGCAAATCTGTCATCTTAAATATCTTTAGCTTCAGTATCACAGCAAAATGGAAAATTTTAACCAAGACAAATTAATCTGTATGCTGTACACATTACAGAGTAAGTACCCCAAAGCGATACCAAGGTTGCAATTTCAAGCACTGTGAAAATAATGCTCATTGAGAAATGTCTCTCTTCTGCTCATCAAGCTTTAATGCTCAGTTATCAACGACTTTGTTAAAAAAACCCCAAACCTTAAGACTATCCTAAAAATAAACAACTGGGGAAATTCATCATGAATACAGAGACTGAAATGAAACAATCACTCTTAAACTCTAGAATATCTCAGATACTTATCTTGAATAATTTGTTTATAGGGTTTTCTCACCTCTTCCCAGTTCGAGTGATAAATTTAATCCTGACTCCAACATTTTGAGTCTTCAGTTACTAGAATATTACATGAGGTGTTCTTGAATGCTTGCACACAGCTCCTTACTCTTCAACATTTTACTCTTCTTATTTCACTTTCTGCTTTACGAATAACAGGAAAGGGCTAACAGAATAGAAATGACAGTCTGCTGTTGAATATCGAGATTGAAATGCACTTGTTCATAAATTAGTTTCTAAATAGCTATAAATTTATATTAATTTTCACCTTTATTTTTATTAAGAATTGCTATATTTTATCCAGCAAGTATTAGAACACTGTATGAACATTCCTTGATCTTTATTTCATTTTTCCTGAGCTAATTAGTTTAAGTAAAGGACTTATTGTTGCAACTTTAAAGAAAAAAAAAAACAAACCAAAAATAAGCCCAATAGTGATTAAAAAATATGACATGGGTGACTCTGTCCTGGTTGCTTAAGTTTCATGAAGCTTTTACTCACCATAATAGCTGTCTTATCAATATAAGCTGGTAGCTGAAACCTGACCTTCTTGAAAAAGCCCAACTCAAACCAATAATGAACAACCAAGTGGGAAAACAGAACACAGGAATAAAAATCTTGTAAATTAGTAAAAATAATTTAAAAAAACCCCAGCAAATAAAAATGAAAAACAACAACAACACAAAGAAAACAGAAATATGTGGATAATAGAGAAAGAAAACAGAAATATGTGGATAATAGAGAAATGCATGAATAATTACTTTCACTGGAGAGTTTTATATATATATATATATATATATTTATATATATATTTATATATATATTTATATATTTATATTTATATTTATATATATATTTATATATATATATATATATAAAATTAGTTTTGAAGCGTAAAAAATGCAGTCTTTACCATGAAAGAAAACTCATAATATACACGTAAGATATCTCAAAGGCTTCCTCTCACTAAAATATTTTGCAGAGTATGAGAAAAATAAATAATTTCAGAAGTAAGTATAACCAGACCACTTATATTGTAGTGATCTATCTTTATATAGTTTTTTGAGACCTTCATGAGACAAAAGAAGACTCATTCATCATAGTTATACAATATTTTAAATTTTAAATGATGTTAGGTATTAGGAAATTTTTGAATACAATTCTTAAGTTCAACAAAAGTCATAAAAGACGGTACATTAGTAAAATATGTTCAAATAATTCTCACATAAATCATACTTAAGGCTAATTATTTTTTCATATTGTTAATGCATTTGTAAGCCATCTGTTAAACATGAGAGTAATGGCCTGCTTATCCAGCTTGTAGTCTATATAAAAAACATAGGGAAACCTCACAAAATGCTAAAAAAATTGCATAAAATATAAGTGATTGTAATACAGCAGTGTCCTTCATGCTATACTAGCCACAGTATTAGTGGAAAACCCTTTACTCCATAATTTACTGAAGAAAATGGTCAACTAAAACATGACATCTATAATACTCTGACTGTTAAGACATAGGCAGTTCATAAGAGTCCAGGAGGAATAGCATATCTCAAAATATTTCCACAAAGTTTATGGAATAAGAGTAAAGAATCTGAATTAAGTTTAGAAGGCACACTACATTCTCGTTGAAAGAAACAACATGTAGTTAAATTGTGATTGATTCCTTTAGGAATGCAAAACTGGGTTAGAGAGCACTAAGCAAAAATAACCTTTCTACAGCTCGGTTTAACATTTCCTCTCTTTTGGGAAAAAAAATGAGAAAAAAACCAACAAAAAGAGAAGTGCTGATTCAGTCTTGGGGGACACAGCAGTCCCTCATGCTTTGGGAGCAGAGAATACAGAATTCCAGTGACTCGCAAGGAAATATTTAAGTGGCTCTCACAGTGTTGCATGTATCTTTAGAAGAAGCACAGAAGTGTTCTGATGAAGGTAAATAATATACATACCATCATAGTCATTATTCCATGTCTGCACAGTGTGAATGCCTCACAGCTCAAAAACTACTGATTAGACACAATTGGTTAAATTTTGCTGTCTAGGATAGATAAAGAAAATTAATGTCTTAATTTTATATGATAGAAAAACTTGTGCTGTTAGACTAACTGGGACACCTGTGATGGCACAAAATTAGTCAAAGGAAAAAAACAATGTAAAGTAGAGCAAAGTCTTTCTCAGTGCTATTCTGGTAGCTGAAATCTCATAGTACTTTGTATTATTCCCCCGTTTACAGATCTTGAATTCAGGGATGCACTTACCTGACTGCACAGGAAAAGATTGGAAGCTTTTTCCTCCTATATGTCTCCAACTAACTGCTTGCATTTGCAAACTTCTGCAGCAAAGTGTGTGGCTTTTCCTGCCTCTTGTTCTCCAGCACAATAGAAGGAAAAGAAACTCAGATACCTGAATCCTCCTAAGCACTCTAACCTTTATGCAACTTCTTTTAGAACTGAGCTGCTAAGCTTCATTTTCAGGAGCAAAATTATGCACTGTTATCCAGACGAATTAGCTCAGTTGTGTTAGTTCTCACTTGGTTGTAGAGCAACCAGATGACAATGTTTCAAATGTGTTAACTTGTGTCATAAATGTGTTGAAGAGATTTTTGGTACCAAAAGAGCTAACAAAACAACTTTTTGACAATATTTTTCCCAAAATACAGACCTCAACAATAGAAAAATTCTAAGTATATTAGTATTTGTCTGAACAAGGGCTCCCTATTCAAATGTGTGTATGTAAACTAGCCCACAAACATTTTGTGCAAGTGGCATTGCTCACAAATTTCTCAGTGAGAAAAAAAATTATGGAAACTAGCACTAACTGAAATATGCACACAACAGATTCTAAAATTCTATGTTTGTAAGCTCCATTTCCACTCTCAACTTTTATTAAGCAAAGAAGCATATCCTAGAGTTATTAAATAAAGTGATATGTGAAATACAACAAGTAATGTAGGGGACTGTTTAAGCTGCTGGAAATATAAACAGAAGCCATAAATCCTTGTAATGCCTGTGTACACAAGACCTCAGTATCAATAAATAAAAACAGAATCAATATTAAAGTATGCTCAGAGTAGGTAACAAGTAAAATCTAAACCAGTTATATCGAAAGGTGGAACAATGACTAATAAACTACTAAGCCAGTCTTTTTTGTTTCAGACAAAACAGCTCTTACTTTTCTCAAGGGTACCAGTACTTACTATTTATAACAACATACTTAGCAGGTTGGTTATTTTATCCTCTGTATCTCAGGGCTGTTTTCAAAGAAGTAAAAAAAAAAAAATATTTTCAAAGTTGCAGATACACATTAGGATATAGTAAAGGAGCTAAACAAGGAAATTTACTTACATGCAACCTGGTCTGCTGTTTGACCTCAAATTCATCGGAAGATAGCCATCATATAATCTAATAGCCTATTTTTTTCATAAATATTTAATAAAATGTTTCATGTTCAAGCAGATACACTAAATTAAAAAGGAAGATTAAAAATTATTTTCCTGGTACTGAAGTACAGTGGAACTAGCTGGTTTCTGTGCACACAAACAGGATTATTCCTTTCAAACTTAGAAGACAGAAAATCCTAATTAGACAAATGTATGGCATAGGGAGTGAACTTTTTTTACTGATTTTATGAAGCAGAACATACTAACTGTAGAGCAAGTAAGAATTAGGTCACCCTCCACTTACAGATATTTTTCTTTGGGATCCGGCATTTTTTTTACCCTTTCAAAATTTCCTTCACACCATTCCAGTATCAGCCAAACAGCTAAAAATCTGTGAATTTTTTTTCTTCAAGTTTATATATTTTATTTTTGTGATATTTGCAAGAATTAAATGCTGATGACAGCTTTCTCCACTGTTGGCATAAAGAAAATATCAAGAAAGAAAGTTTCAATTTACAGGTACGGTAATTTATGAAGAACAAAAGAAAAGGAGTTGTTCTTATCATCAGTTACTGAAAGGAAAGAAAGGAAGAAAGAAAGGAAGGAAGGAAGAAAGGAAGAAAGAAAGAAAAAGAAAGAAAGAAAGAAAGAAAGAAAGAAAGAAAGAAAGAAAGAAAGAAAGAAAGAAAGAAAGAAAGAAAGAAAGAAAGAAAGAAAGAAAGAAAGAAAGAAAGAAAGAAAGAAAGAAAGAAAGAAAGAAAGAAAGAAAGAAAGAAAGAAAGAAAAGAAAGAAAGAAAGAGAAAGTAGCAAAGAAAGAAAGAAAAAAAAAAGAGAAAGAGAAAGAAAAAGAAAGCTCATACACTCCTGGAAGCCATTCCATCTAAAAGTTTATACAGCTTCATCTATGTGCAATTTCACCATTACCTTAGAACCTGAAAACACAACAAAAATCTAATGAAATAGGTTTACTCCTGTGTTTTACATCATCTTACCAAAAAATCAGGAAATTTTAAATGTCACTGATGTGTCAGAGATCTTCTTTTAAAAGTGCTTAAGCCAACAGGACATGTCATACCAGTAACTCCTACGGAAAATGTTGAAGAACATAGCTCCCCATTTCCAGGCTTTTGTGAAGACTTAAACCATTATTCTGCATAAAATTCAAAACTTATCAAAAGATACATCAACACTTTAAAACTTTGAAGGCTAATAAATAAATCTGTGGAAAATGAAAAAAAAAAAATCACTGTAGAAAACATTACCCAGCTTTATCAGTGCAATCTCCCTGTTTCTCAGGAAAACAAGACACCAGTTTCTCCAAGATTTTATTGAAGATAAGATTTCTAAAGACATATTTGAGATGATCTATTTATTAAATTTTGTGCCTGGACATTCAAGATGTGGAGAAAGAGGATGAGAAATGTTTTGCAGATGCCTTGAAAAAAACCCTCAGAATGTATTTCAGTTTCATGCAGTTTATTTTGAATAAGCCTGATGGATTCTCTCATACCAAGTCAGGCATGCCAGTATTTGCTTTGGCATATAGAGAGTACTGTTGCAGATGAGATTATGGCTTTTAAAAGATCAAACAGTGTCAGATGGCATAGATGAACACTTCATCAAAAGCAGAGGGTCAGGAAATCCTGATAGAGGCAGAGTGATTTGAAATTTAAAAGATGCATACTGCTTCAACCAGCATGCTCTAGTGATGTAGAATGCAACATAACTATAACATCAGAAAACCTTCTTCAGATTTTCACTGCTTTGATTTATATGGAATATCAATGTCTAAACTTACTGTTGCTGCATCCTTTCACCTTGCATAGAAACCTTACCACAGCAGGCAATGAAATGCTGTAATCTGTTGCTGTAAGAATTACAAGCAGATAGTATCAGCAGGTGTAAAAAAAAAAAAAAAAAGATGGGCAAGTCATGGTCAAGATGTTAAATAGAAGAGGCAGAGATATCTCTCTAACAACTCTAATTAAATCCTGTGGCTATTGTGGCAACACATGGTATATGGACTGCATACATTGATTAGATGTTATCTGAGTGGCAACTCTACTCCAGTCTTAGTAGAACCTTTATTGAGTTGATAAGCCAAAATCTGACCCAAAATATGGAACTAAATAGTTTATTGTAATGATACTCTTACACAAACAAAGGACTCAGAGCAGATGGAAAGTAATAGCAAGGTCCAGTCTGTACAAGGAAAGAACAAGTAAAGGAGGAAGGACCTCAGGGAGGGAAGAATATACGAGAACACTTGCAAAAGCAGAGAAATAGTTAATTTTCTCTACTGGGCTGGGGCTGACTGATCCAGCTGACTGGCTGTGTTAACCACATTGCTACCTTGCATATCTGGGATTGTGTCTTTTCCATTTTAGTTTTTCTGTCCTTCCTATCTTCTATTGTAATTAAGGGATTTGATCTATTACATATAAGGCATTGGTAATTTTTCCTTTGGGATTAAACAAGTCCTGTGGATATCCTACTTCACTTACAGTTTCATCTGGCATGGTTATTACCAATAAACTAAGGTTTAGCACTGATCTATGAAATGGCAAGGTTGCAGCTTATGGCTAGAGTTCAACGCAGTTGAAAGAATAAAAAGGTCAACTTCCAGAGTATTGGACTCTTCTGAACCATGGAATTTTGCAAAAGAGGAGGGCAAAGCGTCTGCAAAGATAACTCTTTTTGCCTTTGCCCATTTTCCATACCAATTCACAGAGGAAAAGAAATTATCAGAGATAGACTAAGCCAAAAACTTTGGCTGTAAATTGCAAGCCTTTATCACTGTCGATGGAGCAAGTTCAAAAGCCTATTGTAAATGAATGCAGGTGCTCTCTAGTATTTCCATGCATTAAATTGCTGCTCCTCTTTGAAAACAGACTTTGGGCTAGAGAGCAACATATATAACACCCACCTATGTCCAGATCTTACTGTGAGCTCTAGGCACTGATATTTAAGTGTGATATTATCAATGTTACAGATAATTTCCATATGCTATTTTTGTCTATTGGCCTTCCATTAAAAAAAAAAAATGTGTGGTTTTTGGCTTTGTGGGTTTTTTTTCTTTGATTCCTAACTGAATTAGTGCAGTTTTTCAGACATTTTTTTAAACTATTGCAACGAAAGAAGTTGTAGCCCTTTTCACATTTTAGACTAATGCAACTACTTTAACATACAGTGCACAAAAGAATATTTAGTATGCCATTAGATTGACATCTGAATAAAGTGCATTTCCCAAAAAAATTAGTTTTATTCTAAATTATACTTCTTAGCTGTTGCCAAATTCAAATATTAGAAAACAAAAGGGAACACTGATTTACTTTTATTTGATTATTTTTCCTAATAGAGGAAGAAGCTTTCTTCCTTGCACAAATTTGTTATGTTTGTATATAATTAGTAAACACTTCCAAAGTTTAAAAAAAAACAAAATATTCAAAATATTTAACAGTGTTGATTCAGTCCACTGAGGTCACATGGACACAATTGAATCCAGTGCTTCAAATCAGTGTCAGCATTTTTGTCAAATTTAATGACACCATTAGTGACATGTTATAGGAATTAAATACCGTGTCTCAGTTACTGTAAACTGCAGCTAAAAAAGTAGGACACCGAAAAAAAAATAAAAAGCTTTAAAAGGAGCATAGAGAGGTGGAGTTTCTTAAAGAGTGTTTGATGTAGCATGCATTTCTCTTTCCTTATAGTAGTTGAAGGGTAAATCTGATGTAGTCCCAATTGTATTTTAGACTTCACAAATTGACAAAATTAAGTTTCACCTACTCACAAGCCATACATATGCAACAAGCTTGGCTTTTTATATTTTCATTGTGCTGTCCTTTCACGACATTGTGCATTAAAATGAATGTAGCTGCCACAGGAAAACCGAGATCCTTTAGATCTTAAATAACATGTTCAGTGATAGATAAAAATCACAGTCTCAATTTCAGCAAAATTCAGAAAGAAAAATAATCAACAGTTTTGGTTTGGTTTGGTTTTTTCTTTTAACATGATTAATGGACTAAATCTGTTAATCAAGGAAGTGTTATTTGAATGTCTTCCCCTGTATTTTTTTAAAGTGACTATTTTAATCTGTGGTTAGAATAAAAATAGGAAGTAATAGATGCTTATATCCTCCTCCTAATATATATTTCTTCTCTATATTTTATTTCCAAGCATCTTGGCAAACATAGCATCAAATTAAGGTATTTCCACACCTTCAATGAGCAGTTTTTCCTACCTTTAGTAGATTTTTGCAATAGAAAAATATTGCAAATATTGAGTTCAAATTTTTCATTTGTAGGATTGAATCATGTTAATGACAACTCATGTTTAAGCAACTCCAAAACTCTTTTCAGTACTCTCCTCACTCTTTAATCATCATGAAATGTTTGCAGAATGACATTATCTTCCATTCAGAAGTCTTCCAGACAAGTCAGATTAATTTTTGATCCTAAGAGAATGTAGTTTCACCTCTTCCCCCATAATTTATGCTTATGTCTATGGTGGCTTGAAAAAAAAGATATTCCCTATTATCAGAAATCATGAATTTATTGTACTTTAGGATGGTAGGGTGTTACCATCCAGGACAGGGAATTCTGGATCTTGCTCTTGCTTTCCGAGTCCCAAGCATGTGGGTGTCTTTTGCTTGTTTTCAAGATTTCTGGATGGTGTTTTCCCTTTCCCTTTCTCTATTTCTTATATGCACTGATGTAACCTGATACTTTTGTAGTGGAGGAGTAAATATTCTCTGTAAGTCAACTGCCCTTTTTTTCTCCTTGTCTTATCTCTTGGCAGGAGGGAGGAGGTGGGAGGGGAAAGGGGCAGGCAAGCAATAAAACCATTACGATTTCCTTCTCTGTTTTGACATAGTTCTACATTGCTTCATAAATATACCAACCAAAAAAAACCCACCCTCTGACAAAATTTGCAGGGCCTTCTTGCAGGGCCCTATTTGCCTCTAAGTTACTCTCACAGTGAAAGTGTTCTTTACATAGTTTTTCACATTCCTGCTGCATTGAGTTTATCTTCTTCCCAACTCAGTCTAGTAATATGATTTTAAAAGTGTAGTAGCATAAGTTACCCTGAACTATGCACATAAATTTCTATCCATAGATCTACCTAAGACAAGTTGTAGCTTTTCAGCTTCTAAGGCATTTTGAAATACATTTCGTTACTCATTATGTCTCATTCGGAAAGAACAATTCAGAAATTCACAGTAGGTATCTTCACTTATTCTTATATCACTTTTTTTTCCTGTCAACTGGCATGGATTATTCCTTTTGCCAAGTATTTCATTTTGTCTTGCTTTAATCTTTGATAAAATGACCAATACACATATAAAAATGCATACATGGAGAAATCCAGGATGTTCCTGGAATTCATAGATGACAACTTCCTCCTCCAAATGGTAGAGAAAGCAATGAGAAAAGGGAGGCTCAGGGATAACCTTGGCTGCAGTGACAATGAAGCAATAGAATTTAAGATCCTCAGGGCAACTAGGAGGACAAATCCCAAGCTTACAACCCTGGACTTTAGGCATGCAGACTTTGATCGCTTCAGTGATCTGCTGGCCAAAGTATCGTGGGACAAAGCCCCAGAGGCCCTGGTCAGTATTGAAGGATCACCTTCTCTGTGTCCAGCAACAAAGTATCCCCACAAAGAGGAAGACAGGAATGAATGCTAGGAGAGCTTCCTGGATAAGCAAGAAGCTCCTGAACACGCTGTCACACAAAAAGGAACTCTACAAGACGTGGAAGAAAGGACAGCTAGAATGGGGGCATATAAGGAAGTTGTCTGAGCAGCTAGAGACCTGGTTAGAAAAGCTAAAGCTCAGTTAGAATTAAATCTAGCCAGGGAGATCAAGGGGAACAGTAAAAATTTCTAGAGTTATATCAAAGGTAAAAAGAAGACTAGGGAAGGTGTGGACCCCCTCAGAAAGGAAACGGGTGAACTGGTGACAATTGACATGGAGAAGGCTGAGGTTCTCAATGACTTCTTTACCTCAGTCTTCACTGGCAAGGGCTCAAGCTGCACTCCCAGAGTAATGGAAGATAATGGCAGGGACTGGAAGAAGGAACAATGTGAGTGAAGATCAGGTTTGTGACCATCTGAAGGACCTGAAAAGTGTTCAAGTCCATGGGACCCGATGAGATACACCCATGGGTGCTGAGAGGGAACTGTTGGAGGAGGTCACTAAACTGTTCTTGATTACATTTCAAAAGTCATGTCAGTCCATGGTAATCCCCACTGACTGGAAAAGGGGAAACATAACCACCATTTTATAAAAGGAAAAAAAGGATGACCCAGGGAACATTAGGCCAGCCAGTCTCACCTCTGTGCCCAGAAAGATCATGGAGCAGATCCTCGAGGCACTTCTGAGACAGAAGCATAACAAAGATGTGACTAGGTACAATCAACAAGGCTTCACCAAGGGCAAATCCTGTCTGACAAACCTGGTTGCCTTCTATGATAAGGTCACAACATTAATAGATGAAGGCTGAGCAAATGATATGGTTTACACAGACCTGAGCAAAGCCTTCAGCACTGTCCCACACCACATCCTGGTCTCCAAACTGGTAAAGTCTAGGTTTGATGGATGGACCATTCAGTGGATAAAGAAACAGCTTGACGACTGCACCCAAAGACTGTCTGTCAATGGCTCCATGTCCAGGTAGAGGACAGTGACAAGCAGAGTCCCTCAGGGATCAGTCCTGGGACCAGTCTTGTTCAACATCTTTGTTTCAGACATGGACAGCGGCATTGAGTGCACCCTCAGCAAGTTTGCTGACGACACCAAGCTGTGTGGTGCAGCAGACATGCTGGAGGGAAGGGATGGCATCCAGAGGGACCTTGACAGGCTGGAGAGGTGGGTCCATGACAATCTCATGAGGTTCAACAAAACCAAATGCAAGGTCCTGCATCTGGGATGTGGCAATCCAAAACACTGATATAGGCTGGGCAGTGCCTGGATTGAGAGTAGCCCTGAGGAGAGGGACTTGGGGGTGCTGGTGGACGAGAAGCTCAACCACTGTGCACTCGCAGCCCAGAAAGCCAACCACATCCTGGGCTTCATCAAGAGAAGTGTAGCCAGCATGTCAAAGGAGGTGATTCTCATCCTCTGCTCCACTCTGGTGAGACCCCACCTGGAGTACTGCATACCGTTCTGGAGCCCCTATTACAGGAAAGATATGGACATGCTGGAACATGTCCAGAGAAGGGCCATGAGGATGATCAGAGGCTGAAGCACCTCTCCTATGAGGACAGACTGGAAGAGTTGGGGCTGTTCAGTCCGGAGAAGAGAAGGCTCTGAGGAGGCCTTATTGTGGCTTGCCAGTATCTGAAGGGGGCCTACAAGAAAGCTGGGGAGGGACTTTTTAGTGTAAGGTAATGATAGGACTAGGGGGAATGGAGCAAAAATAGGAGTGGGTAGATTCAGATTAGATGTTAGAAAGAAATTCTTCCCTATGAGGGTGGTGAGACACTGGAACAGCTTGCCCAGGGAGGTGGTGGAAGCCCCATCCCTGGAGGTGTTTAAGGCCGGACTGGATATGGCTCTGAGCAACCTGATCTAGTGTGAGGTGTTCCTGCCCATGGCAGTGGGGTTGGAATCAGATGATCCTTGAGGACCCTTCCGACCCTACAATTATATGATTCTATGATGAAAAACTACTAACCACAGTTCTACGCAATCTACATTGAATGGTCAGAACATCAATTCTCAGAGGAATTTTTTTTTTCAGTAATTATTCCTTTCTTGAACTGCTAATAAGCAACTCCAGAAGGCAACCAAAAGATAGTATCAAATAGTCGTCTGCTTTAAAAAAGAATTCTGATGTATTTCTTATGCAGTAATGTAAGATGTTCAGAGAACAGGGGACATATAAATAGCAACTAGCAAATATTTGGAGATTTTTGCCTGTATAGAAGTGCAGGTTGAATAATACACACCCTTTTTAAGTCACAAGGGAGAATTGTAGGGATTAATGGATTATCTCCCATATGTAGCAAACTGCAGATTTATAACGTTTGTCTGATAAAAAAGAAAAAAATGAAAATGTAACAAAAAAACAAATACAGTCATTCTCCTTCCCCTAAATCACACTAAATCAAATTAAAAACACCCTAAAGTCTCATTTCAGGTAATTAACAAAAAAACCACAAAATAAGTTACATGATACAACTAATACGAAGGCAGGCATCCAAAAGTGAGTATTATATGGGTACATTTTAATTTTACTTAAGTTAGTTTTGTTATACCTGGTTTTAATCTGGAAAATGGGACTGTGACTATACTTTTGTAGTTTTCTTCTGTCACTCCTTCACCCCCAACCCAAATCTAATATAAAGAAATTTTAATGCCTGACTGAAAATAGACGAATGCGAAGAAGTAAAATAAGATGTTAATAGTGAAGAAGTAGTCACTTCAGAAGACAGAATCTTCAGAAGGCTGTTAAATGTCTCCTATTCCTTCTGGTGTAGTTATGCAAAGACTTCATACTTCTGTAAATGCTACCTAGGATTTGGAGCATTTCCTACCCTCTTAGCTAAGCACACCATGAGACATTAAAGATATTAAAACGAAATCTGCTCATTACATGATTTTTTTCTGTAACGTTTATCTAGATAATAGTCACCTCGACTCTTGTATTCTTTAATTCATTATGTAATTTTCATTATAAACATGCAAGCACTAACAATTTTAAAGACTATGGAAGCAAATCTCAGAAACATGACAGGAGATAAATAGAAAATATGTAACAATCAAACAGAGATTAATTCTCTTGAGAGGAGCTTGTTAGAAGTATCACAAAATTAGATCCTCAGCAGAAAAGTAGAATGATGGTGAACATAACTCTCATTACAACACTGCTCTTTGAATCTGACAAGCCAACAATGCCTATGACCCTTTGCTATTTACCACACTCTTTAGAATTCAATGACTCAGACTCCTTCAAGCTTTTATTTATTTATTTATTTAAATATTTTTTAAGAGATATCCTATCACAAGTGGGAGATGTGACTGAATATTCACTAAGACGTAAATCATATTTTGTCTTGAAAAATCCACCAATTAATATTTCAAAGCTCACAGGGGTTGATGATGAAAGATCTCTCACTTAGCAGAAAATTTAATTTACCATGTACATTTTGATTCACCTTGATGCCAGAACAGACAGTATGTTCACTGAATTTCTTTGTATCGTTGTTGAGTAATGATGAAATAACACAGGTGCATTAGCGCAGCATAAACACACATTTTTTTTTTTTTTTTTTTTTTTTTAGAAAACACAAAAGCACGGTACTTTAAGGCTGTACAGGAAGGAATCTGAAGGTACTGTCTCCCTTATGAATAAGAATTAAAAAGAAAAATTGACGCATGATAGGAAAATAAATAGATGACCATACATACAATGTGATGTGTCTGTTTTAGCAGTTCTCTAGGGTAGTGAGATGGGCAATATCTAGACAGAAGAAACAAGGAGCCACACATATAGATAAAAGCTGAATTAAAAGCTTCAGAAAGAGTGAGTAACTGCTTTTCATGATAGTTCAGTTGCTTATGATGAATATTCTCACAGACGACTACATGGCCTACCAGTGAAGATCACTAGACTGGAACTGCGGATTTTCATCTGGTCCTTCAATTCCCTGTGTCCAGCACGCTGTGTTTCCACATTACCTACCTCACTGATACAGAAGGAAGTATCCTATTGGAAAACTGCTATGACGCCTATTTTCCCTTTGCCAATAAGAACTATAAACTGCTGTTCAAGGAATTTAGTGGCCACAGAATAATGAGATATACTGTGGGAAAGGAATCAAAACTGAAAGTGATTAACAAAAGGCAACTAGTAAGAGTGAAGAAAGCACATCTTGAAGAAACGTGCAAAAAAAAAAACAATTGAGAGAGAAGATTAAACAAACAAACAAAAAACCCTTGAAATTTCTTATGAATGTTTTTCCAAATAATTGTGGATTGACTTGCCCAAGTAGAAAGCAGACCTTCTTTCTTTTCTGGAATGGAACAAATATTTTCAACTATTCTTCCATGGTAATTTTTTTTGGTGAATATCAGTGACACCCTTCACATACAGTGCCAGTTATTAAGATATCTTGTCACTCTGAGTCCTCTAGATTTAAATAATTAGGATATTTTGGTTTAGTTTTTGTTTCTAACATCCATTGCTCTACAAATTAACAGCTTCTAGATACAACATGCTTGACTGCATCCATATGAGCTAATGACATGATCCGAATTCCTGACGGCATTCTTTGACTTACTGTACAGACATACGGGACCCAAATAGATGTTCAATATCACATATTAATTTAATGCTACAGAACTAGTCTAGAGACTTTAATTAAGCAAGCTCTGAATATCACTGGAGAAGACACTTTAAAAATAATAATAGTTTTTTGTGTAATGCAAGGTACAGTTGAACATGGAAGAGAATGAATAATGTCTCCTGGCATCAGTAATTCCA
This sequence comes from Indicator indicator, assembly GCF_027791375.1. Taxonomy (NCBI): domain Eukaryota; kingdom Metazoa; phylum Chordata; class Aves; order Piciformes; family Indicatoridae; genus Indicator; species Indicator indicator. Next base: position 41,789,550 of record NC_072053.1, read on the forward strand.
CCTCCTGATAATTTACTCATGCTTGCTGTGAAAGTAACGATCTCATTTGCAGTCAGACTGTCACAACATTTGCAAATTTATTTTTATTTCCATTCCTTCCAGCACACCACAGATATCCTTGGACACATCAGAAGACTTAATTGTTTTGATAGATAATAATTTTGTGATAGTTTTATGCAGCTGTGTGTTTAAAAGGCTACATTCTGGGGGGAGGGGGGGGGAAGTGAAAAAAGGAAGTTCACAGTATGTGAAAAAAGGAACTGGCAACTTGGAAGGAATATATGAAAGTTGCCAGGGTATGTAGAGATGCTACAAGGAAAGCTAAGACTCTTTTGGAATTAAATCTGGCAAAGGAAGTTGAAAGACTACAAGAAGGGTTTTTTTGAAAGCACATCAATAGAAAAATAACTAGGGAAAACGTGAGCCTGGTGCTGAATTAGGTGGATTGTTATCTAGTTGGATGCCTGGAGGTAGCAGTGTTACCCAGGGGTCAGTACAGGATCCAGTCCTGTTCAATCTTTTTTCATCAATGGCCTGGATGAAGGGCTAGACTGTACACTTAGCAGGATTGCTGTTGATAGAAAACTGGGACTAGTGGTTAACATACCAGAAGGCTGTGTTGCCATTCAACAAGTCCTGGATAGGCTGAAGAGTTGAGTGTAGAAGAACTTCAGGAAGTTCAACAAAAGCAACTGTAGGGACCTGTATCTATGAAGGAATAAATTCATGCACCTGTGCAGGTTAAGGGTTGACATGCTGGAAAGTAAGACTGTGGAGAATGAACTGGGAGGCCTGGTGGATAAGAGGATGACCATAAACCAGCAATGTGCCCCTGTGGCCAAGAAGGCAAATTCTGTTCAGGGTTGCATTAAGCAGAATGTGACCAGTAGGTCAAAAGGAGGTCCTTCTTCCCCTCTACTCTGCCTTGATAAAGCGACACCCAGAGTACCAGTGTGTCCAGTTCCAGGCTCCCCAGTTCAAGAGAGATAGGCAACTAATAGAAGTAGTCCAACAAAGTTGATCAGGGGACTGGAATATCTCTGTTATGAGGAGAGGCCGTGTGACCTGATTAGCCTAGAGAAGAGATGACTTAGAAGGGATCTTATACATGCTTATCAATATCTAAAGGCAAGTATCAAGAGGATGGGGCTAGTTTCTTTTCACTGGTGCTCAGTGACAGGATAAGAGGCAACAGGCACAAACTAGAACATAGGAAATTCACCTACCGATAAGGAGGAACTTCTTTATCTTGAGGGTGGTAGAATACTGGAACAGACTGCCTTGAGAGGGTCTGGAGTCTCCTTCTCTGGATATTTTCAAAATCCACCTGGACATGTTCCTGTGGAACCTGCTCTAGATAAATCTGCTTTGAAAGGAGGGCTGGACTAGATGATCTACAGAGGTCCCTTCTAACCCCTACCATTCTGCGATTTTATGTGTGATTTTTTTACACAACATGACCAAAAATGTATTGAAAGAATGCGTGTAGCACACAAACATAAGGTCAAATGAAAAGTGTCACAATCAGCTGAGTAAGTTCATATTTTGTGAAGCATCACTAGTATTTCATGGTACTATCATAGCTGTGAATATTTTTTTATTAATTGCTAAATTTATATTCCTGATGTGACAAATATATAATACCCTTCTAATCCACAACAATGGCAAGTCTTTATTTGAACTGAAGTAGTATATCAAATATAATTTAACTGTCAATTTACATTTCTATCATTTTTCCCAAATCAATTCTTTTAGCTGTAATCAATACATAACACTTGTACTACACTGAAGCAAAATAATTTTCTTCTGTATACGAAAGGCAAGTTATGGATACAGATGGAATCCATGTATTGCTGGCAAAGTAGCCTTCTCTAGCAAAAGCAATTTTTGTAATTTGAGACAATAGGTAGAAAATTCTTGTGCTTTGGTTTTATTTTATTTTGTTTTGTTCTGTTTTTTCCTTATCAGTGATTGAAATAGCCCATCAATACTTTCTTTTATGCCTCTGAAAATATTCTCTCTAGACACCAGAAGAAGTACATGTACTTACATGTACTCATGTATAGAAAATTTCAGGTTTAAACCTGCTTTCACTTGGGGAATTCATGCACCCTTACTCAAATAGTCTGGGGCTAAAAATAATCCATGCTCAATGGATTTGTTTTTTAAGTGAAATTACAAGAGTACTAGGTTTTTATATATAAGGAGACATTATTCAAAAAGGCTGCCAATAAACAGACATGCTAGTTTTTTATAAAACTTAACATATAACATATAATCAGAAGTATCATTCATTATAAACCATTTCACTAGTTAATAACAATTTTTAGAAAAAAAAAAGAAACAGATTAGGCTTTAAAACACCATTCTAGATCCTACTATGTCTGATAATGGTGTAATAGTTTATTATAGAAAAACTCCATTTACAATTTCAGTGGAACATACATAACATTGCATTTGTCATATTAGAAAGTATGCTTACTAAATTAAGGACTCAGTTATCTGGGAGAATGAAAAAAGGAGCGTTAAGTTCCTTGAATATTAGTGACTGAGAAAAAAAAATCAGATAAGCAAGCTACAGTGAAGTAGCTTTGTATAATCACTGCATATGAAAACTGTAAGTATTAAGGAGCATCATTCTTACATTCAGATATTCATCAATAAGGATGCCAGTTTTGCCAATCAGTAAGGTATGCATCCAGTATTCACAGCATTACATTGTCTAGAGCTATGTGTCCTGGTTTTAACCCTGTCTTCTAGTCCTATACACTCATTCAGCCCCCAGATCCCCAGCTTTTTTAGTGATAAAGATAGGTTTACGTTTTTCTTCAATACCTGGGTGAAAAGAAAAAGCAAAGGGGGGGGAGGAGGCGGAATAAGGAAGGAAGATGGCTCCCAAATTGTCTTTACAATTTTTACAGAAGGTTTTGCCTTGATATTAGGCTTTGTGTTTAGGATCTGGTTTACTTTTTAGCTATCAGTAGGAAGGAAGTTTCATGTGCATAGTAATTTGTGCTGGTTTGGGGCCAGACAGATCGTCTCTTGCCCCGAAAGGGACAAAAGAATGAGACTCACACAAACGGATTGGAGAGTGATGGAAAGTTTAAATGGAAAAGCAATTGGTGAAGCTACAGAGAACTACAAACCACAAAGCATAGTGACAAAGAGTATCCCAAAGCATACAGAACCCCTCACAGAATTCCCAGAGGCTTCCCAATCCTTCCTTTCTTCCCACCTGAGGGTAAACCCAAACCCCCCAGGGCTCTTTCTTCCCCCTCCCGCTGCTAGGCAAGTCTCAGGCTGGCCAGGTCTGAGACTGCCCCCCCCTCCATTCTCCTCCTGGCATTAGGCCTAGACAGGCCTAAGAGGCCTTGAGGATACTCCCCCGGCATTACCCGATAAGAGAGGACATCTCCCATGGGAGCAGAGAGGGAAGAAAGAGGAAGAGAATGACTTTGCAGATGGCCTTATAGGGTGCAGGATTTATGGGTAGAAATACGTCGTTTCCTGTGTCCACCCCTGTGGGTGGGCACCCAGGACACCAGAGGTGTATCTCATGCGGCAGTGGCAGGGGGCACCCAGCCTAAACTGCCACATTCCACCCCTTATTTCATACCCATAATTCCTGCACCCAAAACATATCATCAAATCAGAGACAACTTTCAGATGACATGTCTGGCAAAGTCCAAGTCTCCATCTGGGCGTCCTTCCAAAGAGTCTCTCCCTCGGGCTCAGGTAACAGTTCAGTCCAGCTCTTCTCCCTCATCCTGTGGAACCTCCCAGCGACGCAGAGTTCATTCTTCTGCACGGTGAACTCTTCATGGATCCGATGGAGCATCCTGGCCACCTGGAAACAACCTCATAACTTCTCAATCAAACATTTCTCCATCCACTCAAGCGGCATGTTTCTACCCCTCGGGGCAATCGAGTCTGAGCAATCAGGCTCCTCAACTCGACTCCTTCCACCCCTTGCAGGCAACAGCATGCTGAGACTTTCCAAAGCTGCACGGACCTTTCCCAAGCCCAGTGCTGACCGCTTCCAGCCGCGGCCCGAGGCTAATACTGATGCACACCACGCACAGGCACACCGCTCCTCCTGAGCGTACGCATGCTGAGGCGTGGAGGCATCCGGCTACGCAGCCCTCCCCCGGAGAGGGAGTGGCTGCACTGCAACCCACCGAGAAGAGAGGCGGAGCCAGGTGCTAGGCGCCATTTTCGGAGCGCGTCCGAAAATCAGGGGAGAGATAACAGCGAGAGCCGCCGTCACCTCTGCAGCCGCGGTACAGATCAAAACCGCCGCCACCCCTCGGGCCACAAGAGCGGCTTTTCCAGCCAAAGCTATACTCGCTCCCTGGGTCCTCGGAAGCAGCTTTTGAACTGGAGCCACCGCTCGCCTTCTTGAGTTGCGGGAGCCACCGCTCACCGCCCCGCTGCGGCTAGCCCCCACTGCCGCGGGACAAGCCGGCCCTGGTCTGCTTCCGACTGTCCCTCCCCCTTCCTCGGCTCCGCGCCGCTCTACTCGCCGCTGGCGCCGCGGGGAACAAAAGGGAAAGGGACAGGCACCGCATTCTTAAGCTTTTTCCCCAGTGCCTGCAGCTATAGAATCGCCGCTGCCGCTTCGGAACAGCAGGAGGGATTCCACGCCACGGCTACGCACCAGGGTGTCCCTTCGGAACCCATAAAACGCCCACACGGTCGCCCCAGCACAAAACCTTGAGCCCAGCCACCAAAAAAAAACCAACAACGCCCAGATACCATTTTAACTTTTCCACCCCTGCTCTTCTCCAATCCAATTTGCAGAGTTCAGCACAGGAACCATCCTCTGCTACCAAAAATCTGTGCTGGTTTGGGGCCAGACAGATCGTCTCTTGCCCCGAAAGGGACAAAAGAATGAGACTCACACAAACGGATTGGAGAGTGATGGAAAGTTTAAATGGAAAAGCAATTGGTGAAGCTACAGAGAACTACAAGCTACAAAGCATAGTGACAAAGAGTATCCCAAAGCGTACAGAACCCCTCACAGAATTCCCAAAGCTTCCCAATCCTTCCCTTCTTCCCACCTGAGGGTAAACCCAAACCCCCCAGGGCTCTTTCTTCCCCCTCCCGCTGCTAGGCAAGTCTCAGGCTGGCCAGGTCTGAGACTGCCCCCCCTCCATTCTCCTCCTGGCATTAGGCCTAGACAGGCCTAGGAGGCCTTGAGGATACTCCCCCGGCATTACCCGATAAGAGAGGACATCTCCCGTGGGAGCAGAGAGGGAAGAAAGAGAAAGAGAATGACTTTGCAGATGGCTTTATAGGGTGCAGGACTTATGGGTAGAAATACGCCGTTTCCTGTGTCCACCCCTATGGGTGGGCACCCAGGACACCAGAGGTGTATCTCATGCGGCAGTGGCAGGGGGCACCCAGCCTAAACTGCCACATAATTTCAGTGACTTACCATTCTTTTTCAACATTAAAAAAATAAAAAGCATGCTGCCATTTTTATATTGCCTTTAAAATGTGAAAGCAATTTCAAATATGTTAGCATCAGAAGTCTAAACTACTGTGGTGGGAAGTTTGGGAAGTTTGGTTAAAATTCAGTAACAATTTTCAAAGGCAGTGCAGGGAAACACTGAATTTCTGCCATCACTGATAGTGCACAACACACTGCATAATAGAAACACAGTTTGGAAAACTTGCCAAACGTTTGATCTTGATAAGGCAGAAATATTGTCTAGAAACAACTTTCTTGAAAGTGCTAGAGTTTGGCAAAACTGTGAATAATTAAGGAAAGTGAGACTTGCAAGTTTGCTACAATTGACCTGTAGAGACAATTTGTTTTAAAGGAGAAAAAACTTGGAATGGCAAATTTCCCTGGTGTGTCCATCTAACTGGAAATGATAAAGCCACCAAATATCAATACGAAGTGTTTCAAATCACACTCTTTCCTCCTTAGTAGATTTTCAACACCATTAGAGGGCAGGAAACCTCTGTTAAAATTACTCCCTTTCTCATGTTTTCGGAAAGGAATAGCAACATCTCTTCAGTCAGAGACTCAATTTATTAACAGCTGCAAAGTATGGTGATATCTGCTAGTGGAATGTAGTATGGCAATAAAAAAAATGTTGCTGTAATGGGAAATGTTTGGTCTTCATACTTCAGATCAGTTTCATTAAGCATACTTCAGGTAATTTTGCAAACTGGACCTTTATGTCTATTGCTGATCTACTGGTTATGGTTCAACAAAACTGGGAGACCAAAATGTGTCGAAGTTTATTAAGTCACAAAAACACAGTTAAGAAACTGGAGTCAACTATTTCATATAACTTTGTCACAGATTCCAAATACTTTGTTCAATTGCCTATTCCATTCCAAATTTTCTAATAGAGCTTTAGATGTATAGACACAATCAGCAATTTTTAGTCATCTAGAACAACAGGTTCTGTGCAGTATATATTTGCTGTGCATTTCACAGCCAAATTTGAAGTGCTTTATTTTTCCAAGAATAATTACAAACAAACAGCAACAGCAACAACAAAACCACCAAAGAAAAAAACTCCAAACAAAAAAAACTTGGTTTAAAAAAAATAAAATAAATAAAACCAGATCCCAAACCACAATAAACTATAAAAGTTACAGCTGCACTCCGTAGTATAAATATATCAGGAAAAGGACTAACACAAGAGTCAAAAGAAATGCTTCTTTCAAGGAAGTTGTACAAAAAATGAATTTGCTTAAATTAAGAAAATTATAATCATTGTGTAATATAGATGAAAAGACATCTTCATTATTAACTTAAAAATAAAGACATAGATAAAAGTTCATCTGCTTTTCTCATACTGAGAAACAATGCTTTCTATTCAAAGGGTAGCAGGAAAGTTACTGGAATTTTCTTGTCACATAAGCACCTGAAACCCCTCTGGAGATGAGCACTGTAATAAGGAACAATTTTCAGCTGAGTTTATGATTGGTTTGAAGATAACATTGTCATTGGAATGGTTTATGCCCACATATCACCTGAGCTAATACGTAGTTAATAGCTGTTGACATTGTATTTTACACTTAACACTCTTAGGCTGTTTATAGCTGAAGATGTAACAGTCATTTTGTTCAACGACTTCCCCCCCAACCCCCCATGGTTCAGTCTAACTTCAGAAAACCACACAGTTAAATTTCTTGGATGAAATGCACTACATATTGCTGTTTCCATTTCATGGATGTTTCTTCCAAAGATTCAGATTCTTTCTGAGGCAGTAATAAATTCACTGCCGTAACTATCCCCAAGCACATTGAAGTAAGAAGCAGAAGAGGTGTGATAAAACACTATTGGCAAACCCTTCTGTTGTGAATAATTGTTTCTGTGGACAAACGGTATCTAAATTCATTCATGATTATTTAGGTTTGTAGAAGGTTTACTCAATAATTTCCTAGTTAATTTGCCTCACACAATCAAAAAGACATATAGGAAACAATTGTATCCCTAATTGTGCATTCTTGTTCAAAAGGAAACTAAAGATAAGGACTTCCAAATAACACTGATGTAAAATTTACATCAAAAATCTATTTTAAATGTTCCATCTCATCTCAAAAAATACCAAACAAAACAAAACAAAACAAAACAAAAAAAAAAAAAAAAAAAAAAAAAAAAAAAAAAACAACCAAGAACTGGAAATAGAAAAGAAACAGTCCAAATGGGCTTAAAAGGATAACATGACAACAGAAAAAGAGGAAAATTTCACACAACATTTCTCTTGTGGTTTTCAAGGTAAAATCTTGATATATTTTATTGTCAGGATACACATTTCTGCATCACTAAATATATTCTTAAGTTTTGGTTCCAGCTCTTTCAATATTCATTCTGACAATTAAGAAATTACATAATCTTTAAACCATTTACTTTTCTGTCAATGTTTATACTCTTCCCTGCTATTTACCTAAAATTTTAAGATTGAACTTAATTTGGAGACAATAATTTCTCCTCTAAAAACAATTTCTTCCATTAAGGACATAAGTTCAAATCATCTAGCTTTGTATACTAAGAGAAACTAGGAAAACAAAAACAAACAAACAAAGACATCCTTTTGGCCATTGTGTCTGGTCTATAATGCCTCCTTGGTTTAGAATCAGAAGAGGAAATCTGGAGGACTGAAAATCATTCACAATGCAAGTGATTTTTCATATGAAAAAGAGATACAATAAAGTGAATAGGTAGGCCTTTTATCTGAATGAGCTAACATACAGAGTTCATTTCCACAGGTTCATCTGCAGCTTCCAGTAAAAATAAAGCCCCCTAACATATTTGAAGGCAAAGGAAGGTTATGTAACACGACTATTGATAAAAATTCTGTCTTTGGAACAGACTGGGTTTCCATCCACAGAATTGTCACAGTATAACAGTATCACAGTATCACAGTATATCAGAGGTTGGAAGGGACCTCAAGAGATCGTCGGGTCCAACCCCCCTGTTAGAGCAGGATCACTTAGGGTAGTCCACACAGTAACGCATCTAGGTGGGTTTTGAAAGCCTCCAGAGAAGGAGGCAGCCTTCCTGAAGGAGACAACCACCCTAGGCAGCCTGTTTCAGTGCTCTGTCACCCTCACTGTAAAGAAGTTTCTCTTCATGTTGAGGTGAAATCTTCTATGTTCCAGTTTGAACCCATTGTCCCTTGTCTTATCACTGTGAACCACTGAAAAGAGCCTGGAGCCCTCCACTTGACACCCACCCCTCAGATATTTATACATATTGATTAGATCCCCTCTTAGTCTTCTCTTCTCAAGACTCAATAGCCCCAGAGATCTCAGTCTCTCTTCATAGGGGAGATGCTCAAGTCCCCTAATCATCCTCACGGCTCTCTGTTGGATTCTGTCCAGCAGGTCTCTGTCTCTCTTGAACTGGGAAGCCCAAAACTGGACACAGTATTCCAGCCATGGTCTCACCAGGGCAGAGTAGAGAGGTAGAAGAACTTCCCCAGACCTGCTGGACACACCTTTCTTGATGCACCCCAGGATCCCATTGTCTCTCTTGGCCACAACAGCACATTGTTGTTCCATGAGAACTTGCTGTCCACTAGCACTCCAACGTCTTTCTCTGTGGAGCTGCTTTCCAGCAGGGCAGCCCCTAACCTGTACTGGTGCTTATTGTAATTTCTCCCCAGATGCATGACCCTGCACTTGTCCTTATTAAACTTCATGAGGTTTGCCTGCACCCAGCTCTCCAGCCTGTCCAGGTCACGTTGGATGGCTGCACAGACTGACAGGGTGTCAGCCAACCCTCACCCCCCCACCCCACCCCCCCCTGTTTTGTATCATCAGGAACTTGCTGGGGGTACTCTCAATGCCCTCATCCAGGTTGCTGATAAAGATATGGAACAAAACTGGACCCAGTACCGATCCCTGGGGGACACCACTTGCCACAAGTCTCCAAGTTGGCTCTGTGCCACTGATGATGACCCTCTGAACTATGTTGTGGAGCCAGTTTTCAATCCACCTCACTGACCAACCATCTATGCCACGTCTCCTGAGCTTTTCTATGAGGATGTTATGGGAGACAGTATCAAAAGCTTTACTAAAGTCAAGATATATGACATCCACTGCTCTTCTCTTATCTAACTACTTTGTCATAACTTCATAGAAGGCTATCAGATTATTTAGACAAGATTTCCCCCTTGGTAAATCCCTGTTGGCTACTCCTGATAACCTTCTTGTCTTCCTTGTGGTTAGAGATGACCTCCAGGATGAGCTGCTCCATCATCTTTCCAGGGTTGGAGGTGAGGCTGACTGGGCTGTAATTGCCTGTGTCCTCCTTCTTGCCTTTTTTTTGAAGACTAGAGTGACATTTGCTTTCTTCCAGTCATCAGGCAGCTCTCCTGTTCTCCAGGACTTTTCAAAGATGATGGAGAGAGGTTCAACAGCAGCACTATCAGCCAGCTCTCTCAGCACTTGTGGATGCATCCCATCAGGGCCCATTAATTTGTATGTCTTCAGATGGTATAAGAGATCTCTAACCCAGTTCTGACTGACCAGAGGAATGTCCACATCTCTCCAGTTCTTCTCCCTTGCTTCTAGAGACTGAGGTTCCTGAGGGCTGGTCTTAGGACTGAAGACTGAGGCAAAGAAGGCATTCAACTGCTCTGCCATCTCTGCATCACTTGATTTTTTTTAAGCGAATACATTTCTCTTGAGCTTGGAGGAGGTAATGTTTGAACATCAACCAGCTCTCTTGGTACCCCTTTCCTTCCATAGCCCTAGTCCATCTGATATTAATTATGAAAATTATTTGCCTTCAAAGCAACATTTAAAATCTGTGTTAAAGTTCCGAGCACAATACCTAGAAATATGGAGTTTAACTTCTCAGTTTTCTAGTATGTTGGGTTTGTGCACACAGGGGTTTGACAGCAGGAGCATCATAGGCTCATGTAAAAAGCTCTGAGAGGCTCCCTGAGCTCCAAAATCACACCCACCTCTGGCTAAGGCCAAGCTAATCACCACCTATGCAATAACATATGATCTTGAAGGAGGCTGTGACTCCCAGTGAGACCCACAATGGAGCAGCCCATTGCTGGAAAGACTGCAGCATAGCCTGCACAAGAGATCCATGCTGGTAGAAGAAGCTCATGGAGAACAGTCTTCTATGGGTGGGATGCTATGTTGCTGAAGGGACTGTGAGGATTTTTCACCGTGTAATAGACTGGGATTGTCATTAAATCTCATTCCCTGTCCCTCTTGCACTGCTGTGGGGAAGATAGCAGGCCTGGGCCTAGGAAGAAGAGTGGTGGGAAGGGTTGTAATTACGATCTGGTTGCATTTATTGTTGTCATACCACAATTTGATTGGTGAATTGGTGGTGATTTTGTTTAAATTAAATTGATCGTGTTTTCCTTGAGTTGAGTCTGTCTTTTGCCTGTGACCGTAAATGATGACTGTGCCTTTCCTGAACTTTACCTCAGCCCTTGAGCCTTCTGTTGCATTATTGCCACCCAACCCACCAGAGCAGGGTAGGAATGAATAAGTGTTTGTGTGGTACTTTGTTCCTGTCTGGGTAGGTTCAAACCACAACACCAGGTAAGAGCAACATTCTAAAATCAAAATATTTTTGTTAAAAAAAAAAGTCATAAAATTCTCGTAAACAGTACACTATCAGAGCAATAATTTAAATTAAAAAAAAAAGGTGAAGATTACTGCAAAGGCAACTTAAGTCTCTGTTTTAAATTAATATACTGCATGCAATTTAAAGTTAACAACTCTTTGAAATTAAATATGATACAAATGTTTTGTATAACTCCTTACTTGAGTTTAGTTTGAAGATACTGACCAGAACCTGTTGACTGTCCACTTAATACATGTTAAAAAAGAAGGACTAAAATAGGGACTAGAAATCAGTCTGTTCAGCTTGATGGGGAGTAAAAATACATATTTCCTCGAAGAACAGTATGCAAACCTGGGCACAGAACAGGTATCTTAGAAAAATTCCATAGATAAATAATATTCTATACTGCTCTGCTAATAATAGAAATTTCAGCCCAGACATTGTCAAAATGGACAATGAAAAGAAATTATTTAGAAAGCAGATATTAGGTAAAAAGAAAAAAAATCCTCACATTTAATATTTTGCTAATTAACACAAAAAAGCTGCAGGATCTCTGTGAAATTTGAAACAGGCTCAAAATTCATTTTTCCAGACATTCAGAATGAGTACTCTGGCAAGCATGCTCTAGGGTTACAGGGCTTGTGGGGCTCTGTGGGAGTCTTGTGGAGGTCTTTAAATCTTTCCTAATCAGCTTTCAAAGTACTGTGCCTCTCTACAGAATATGCATGGATCTGTTCATTAATTTCAAAGTTTTGTTATGTTTTCATAAAGTTACTCTTTCAAACCACTTCTGTTTGTAATACTCTTCTTTGTCGGAGTCTTGCTTTTTTTAGAGAGGAGAGATCACAACGACTCATTTTGAAGGAACTAGGTATATTTACAGTCTTTTCCAGCTCTTCTAATAGGATAGAAAAATATCTACTTATGAACTTAAATAGCTCCCCAAAAAATGAGGGGGTATTTTGCAATAAGGCAGAATTAGTTCAGGTATATTCATATCCTGAAATACATGCAAGCTGAAAAAAAGAGCAACTAGCCACAGCTCCACTGAGGAATGTTGAGCTGATAAAGATGCTATGCTTTCAAACAACCTTTCTTGTACTTTGCACACTGAAGCTGACAAAGCCCTGGAATGACTCAGTATAAGTAATGCCATAACTTCTGGAAACAGCCTGTATCTTAGAAATTTAAATTCTAAATCCCTTTTCTTAGTATCAAAGCTTTTGGTTAGTTTAACCACACTTGCACCATTGTGTTCTACACATTACTGCGGAACAAGAGTTATTACAGTCCTCAAACCACAGCCTGGAATTCTACTTTCTTGTGATCTAATTAAATGTAAGTCTAAATGGCAGTACTCTTAAAATTAATTAGACAGTCTGTGGATTTTACAGAACTGACAAGTATAATTGTTATATCATAAATGCTGTTTGGAAAAAAAAATAGAAAATCCCAAAACCAACCACATGAAATCTCTTCTAAGCTTCTGAAATTGGATACAGACACAACATACACTGACAGAGAACTCCTAGTGAAGGACTTCATTGAATATAATGATTTTGGTAAATGAAGGATATTGATGACAGTACAATCTAGACAAATTTCAGTTTTCCCAAGAATTTCACTACAAAGACAACTTTTTGCAGAGACAGTGTGTCCTCTTTAGAAATTTAACTAGAGAAGATTCATAGCACTACCAGCTACCTGTTTATGAGCAAACAGACCTTATGAGAAAGTCTTTGAAACTGTGTTTCTATTGTAAAAGAGCTGAAAGCAAACGATTCAGGAAATGCAATCGAAGGAGCCCTAAGTGAGCTGAAACACATATACCTATGTTTGCTGTTATTAAATCACATTTAGAGGGAAGATTAAATGTTTGTTTGGTTGGTTGGTTTGGTTTTGGGTTTGGTTTGGTTTGATTTGATTTTAATGAGAATACTGTCTTACAGTGAACTTCTAATACTTTCAGTTTGGAACTTTAAATTTCAAAGACTGGTGAGGCACACTAGTAGTCACAGTATCAGTCCCCCCCCAAATAACACACCACCATATCATAGAATCATAGAATCATAGAATCAACAAGGTTGGAAAAGACCTCAGAAGTCATCAAGTCCAACCTATCACCCAGCACCTCATGACTAACTAAACCATGGTTTCAAGCACCACGTCCAATCCTCTTTTGAACACCTCCAGGGATGGTGACTCCACCACCTCCCTGGACAGCACAGTCCAATGGCAGATCACTCTTTCTGTGAAGAACTTTCACTTTTTAATAAAATATGACATATTACTGAAAGTACAGCTGAAATGTGTTTTATGTAATTTTTATTATACAACAGCAATAACTGAAAGATGTTTGCTAGTCATGATGTCCATTAGTTAGCTATGCACTAGGTATTTCATAATCTTGAATGGAAAGATGGCTTAGCAAAGGCAAAAAGCACTTCTTTTCACATCAGAATTTTCTGCTTAGGTAATTCCTTTTCCTCTTAAATTAATGCAGAGTAGTCCTTCCTGATTCTGAATTAATCATTTGCAACTACCTGAATGCAGAAGACTTTTTCATGACATAAATATTATTATCAAAATTCCTACAGTAGTGAATACTTCTGGATGGCAGGTTACTGCAAATAGTAGTACAGCTAAGTAAGATGCTTTTAGTCCAACTTAATTGCTGAAGTCTCTCCACTCCCATCTACTATTTTCCTGGACTCAATATACTTAAATGAGTCTCTCATTATTCTTTGATGCCTTTTTTATTTTCTTGTACCACACTTTAGAAAGGCTTACTCTGCTAACAGTAGGTCTTGTGAAGCCAGATTCCTGCACCAATTAAGCATTTTAGCATTTACCTTCCTATGTTTCTGAATGTTTGATATTTCGAACTTCAGGCTGGAGGGGAATGCAACAAATCTCCACCCTGAAGCACAAATTAAAACCACATATCATTAAAATATGAACCATGAAATAACAATTAAAGACAGTATTAACTGTAATATTTCAATGTTAATTGAATCCATCTTAATTCATTTCCTACATATGCAATCAATTGCACTTCATCTGTGATACCTCATTCAGATTAGAATATGAAACTTTCTTTGCATCCATGGTACAAAATTACCACAATTTCTGCACTTTGTGCCCCAAAGACATTTCCACCTTCTGGAATTCCATGTTCACAGAAATCTAGAGGGAATACAAAAAATAGAAGAGACTTTTTCTCTTATAGATTGAATGGATCTATTTCATTATAATTTAATCCAGAATTCAGCTCGAGTGGTGTATATATCTTCTTACGATAGCACTAAAGGGCTCTTCTATATTTTCCCCAGTCAGAATTGTATTCATTAAAGGATACAAAATACAGGAATTATCTGAAATATGGTATGTGCAGGTATGCTTTTATTAGAATCAAAGTTTATACTTTGTGTGGGCATGGTTTCAGAAGTCAGTTTCAGAAAGGGTAGATTACTCACAGAAAGTCGAAGACGTTTGTACCTTGATTTAACTTGTTATGGTCCTATGGTAGTTTTGAAAAAACAGGGAAAGGGAGTGGGAAGAAGCCGTCTAAAAGTGCTGGTGATACAGATAGAGGGTAAATAAAATTGAAACAATTAAAAAGACTTAGAAAAGGATTCAATATTGTGGTAGTAATGGAGTGAATAAATGAAATTCCCTTTCAGTACACACCAGAAAATGCATGTTGTAGGAGAAGACAATGCAAGTGTACATCTACAATCATAGATTTTTAGGGGGTATATAATCACACAAGAATGAGTTGAGTAACAGTTCTGAAAGTGTGCTCAAGGTTTAATGACAGTAGAATGGAAGACGGTTTTATAGCATTCCTGAATACTGTGCATAGTTCTGGTACTACCCAGTATTGAACATGTGTCATGGTGTGAGCCCACCCATTTCGCACAAAGCATCGCATTGCTGCTCGCTTACTCTCTCGTACTGTGCTCTGGTAGGATAGAGGAAAAAAAATAGAACAAAGGATTAATGGTCAAAATAGATGACAGGACGGGCACAGTCCTCATACATAAAGATTTCTATCATGACTGATCTTGGAAATCGGTAACAGAAGGGTGATATGACAACATGCAAGCAAGTTATGAGTCGCAAAGAGAGGTAAAACTGGAATAATTTACTATAATTTGTTGCTCAAGTATTTAAGGTGTTCAACAAAGTTATGTACAGAAGGAAGTACCTTTTCCATACTGCATGTAAGCTGTGGGCTTCTTTGCCTTAGGATACTGAAAAAGTATATAACAATTGAGGTAAGGATTATATACACTTAGATGTCACCACAGTCCTTAATTATGATGCTCTAGATAAAATTCATGGTTTGTGAAGCTCTCACTTGGCTAATACTTGAAAGACTGTGACAATCTACACTTGTGTCATTTCTTGTATCATTTCAGTTAATCATTTTTTTCATTTGCAACATTGAAAGTTAGGTTCCTAGCATAAATGTACTTCAAACCTGTTGAGGCTTCACCATTTCCATAATGGCTACTATTTGGCCCTATACAGAAAAAAAAGGGAATATGGAATATGAAGATGAGAGAATCTGATTTAAGCCTAAAACAAATCTTTGAATGTATGGACAAAAAAAAAAAAAAAAAAAAAAAGGGGATAAGAGTTTTTAAGAAAACTAAGAAAATAAGGATTTTAGGGCTTTCACACTGTGTTATATTTATTTGGGAAAAAAAATTTGTGATGTCAGGTGTTTTAAACATCATAACAAAGAACTCATGTTGTGTTCCAGTCATCTGGAAATGGAACAGAATAACTATTGTTGCATTTTTTTGGTGAAATTTTATACTCTTCCTAAGTTTCCTCAAGAGAATTTGAGAGAGTTTAATTCTTTTTTTCTTTCTTTTTTCAAATATTAAAAGCAGGCTGTTGAGTAGCAGCAAGAAAATGGCATTGGATCTCTCAGACTACTTACAGGTACACTGCTAAATCTTGTGGGTTTCTGACTTAAAATATCTTCAACTTCTTCCTTGCAGAGAAAAAAGAAAAATTCTGTCCAAGATGCACCACACTGAGGACAAAAAACAGATAATGACTTTATGCTTTGTAATTTTTTTTTGCTTGCAACCCTTGTTCTATTTCCTGCTGACACTGCATTTTAAATACTGTAATGATACCATTGGTCTTGAAAATTGCAGAAAAACAGACACCACAAACAGCTAATTGGTGCCTCTGATGAAGCCAAAACCACATCTTGAACTTTTTGTTGCTATTGTTAAAAAGTGAGTGAGAGAGTTTTATTGCTATTAGACTATATCAAATGCACAGTAGCTGGCAAGGTTTCACTCCTGCTCACTTAATTAATGCCTGTAATATACCTGTGACTTATCAAGTATCCTGCGCTATATTTACTGTTATGTATCACCCAATTTGATACACCCTGAAGGCAACTCAGTTTAGAGATTCTACACAATTTTCTGTCAAGTTTTACTCTCAGGTTCTTTGTCACTCAAAATGTATCACAATAAAATACAGCTCTGCTATCAAAGTCCTTTTCCTTTCTGCCAGTTTTGTACTTTCCTAGCTGCTGGTTTCTCATCCAAATGGATATGCAATTACCTCCTGCAGCTGTGCAACCTCTTGATTTTTTGTCAACTTTCCCAGGTTTGTTTAATAAATATAATGAAAATAATTCCATTTGTGTGATCATTTTAGTACTACCATCTCAGTCATCTACTCTACATTATAGATTTATACATTACTAAACCACTGAGCTTTCTTTTTTCCCTTCTCTTATGAGCTTTATTAAAAATAAGTGCATGTAGTCACTACTGAGCTTTTATTTCCAGCTGAGTCCAGGGATTTTTTTTTTTTTTACCTAAAGTTATTATATTATCTATCCAAGGCTGCACCAATCCTTCCTCTGTACTCCCTCTCCATTCTCTTCCCCCACCTTCATAAAATTACCATGCATAAAAGGAGAGGATTTCCACACTTACAAGTTTCCTAGTTCTGTACCTGCTTTCTTACTGCTATACCCCTCCTCAGATCAAATGTTCTGACTTCTGTATCATGAATTACCATTTTTGACACCCTCCTTAAAGAGTTACTCATATAATTCAGAAGTTTAAATATCTAGCAGATTATAGGGAGATGAAGCTCTGCAAATGTCATACAGCAACCTCAATGTAGTTTTTTATCATATAAATAATGAGAAAATATAACATTTAAATGATCTTAGTATGCTTGACTTCTGACAGATAAATATTTTTAAAAATCTAATACATTTTAAGAAATTACTTCTACATCTTTTCACTAAATCACAATTCATTTAGTTAATTGTACATTTGCTTAAGAATGCATAACTGCTTATCTGAAGGTAAATTAAAAAAACAAAAAAAGAAAAGGTAAGTATGAAACCAAGATTTGTTTTTTGAAGTACTTAAAAATCTAACAGAATATTCTCGTGTATCTTGATGTCAAAATATCCCCTTGACACTCAACACTTCTATTTAGAGTCCTCCAAATTTATCAAATGAGGCCAGAACTCTTTCTGTCCTAGTAATACAGCCTTTGTAGAGTGAACTGGAATGGACCCTAGGGAAGAAAGATGTTAGATACAACATCTGCTTCTTTGATGGTTGCCCTGACCTATCAAGAAAAAAGTAGTCTTTCATATATTTATTTTATTACTTTTTTATGGACTTAATAAAGAACAAGTATTCATTCCTGGGGAGATATTTAATAACCTATCTCACTTCACGAAATGTACCTGATACTTCCTTAGAAGATTCAGAGAGATAAAAGACAAAAAACAGCATTAAATGGAACCTGAAGTTAAGAATAGTGGAAAGCTTTCATGACAACTTTTTGAAGATAAGTGATAGAAAGGGATGTATATATGAAGTATTCTCCCAGGGGGGAAAATTAGGGTGACATTCTGCCATTATGAAGCTGAATAAAGAGGTCAGTAACATTGTTTTATCATTCAAGACTGGCTGTCTTACATAATTTGAAAATCTCTGCTTTCAGTACCTTCTGATCTTTCTATTACAAGCAAAGCACAATACAAGAATCTGTCTTTTCCTCATAAGCTCTATGAAAATCTTCCACATTTTGGCAAGTGGAAAAGCAGGAAAACTGTACGTAAGAAAGTCCAACTCTAAATCTGACATGTTAAAAGAATATTAGAGATGTTAGATATTCATCTTTTCTGTTAGGGGTGGCATTTTTATGGAATCATTTTTGTGAGTTTCAGGCAGGAAACATTATTTCTACTCTCAAAAAATCTCCTTCTTAATATATGTGAATCAAATTTCCTGAACAGAATCACAATAGAAAAAAAATGAACAGACGGTATTGTGCTATTAAGAAAACAAATATAGCCAAAAACTCCAGAATTCATGTATTAGACTTGCCATTTTTTCAGTTTCTTCTGTGGACTTTCAATTTAATATTGTTCTATGGCAATAGATTTGTTTTAGGAACAGAGTTCATAATGCTAGAAATAGTACTTATGCTAACAACAGATTTTCCCATTTCAATAATGCTATCACACCAAGAAGAAATTCTTAGTAAAATAAAAATAGCCATGTCTTAAATAAAGATATTTGTAGCAGCTAACACACATATACATTTATACGTATATATATGGAGCTATATGTAGATAAATAAAATAATTCACAAGAGGAGAACGTGTACAGATGGTGAAAAAAAGAAAAATAATTATCTGCCTCATAAACACTCATAACAAACTTGGAAAAAAACCCCAACAAACAAACATATTTTTCCTGGACTAGATAATCTGATGCTGAGTACCCTAACAGCACTAACACTGGGTAACCCTCATTCTGCTATCTACCTTTTAATCTACAGAAAGTATAAGAGATTCTCATTTTGATACAGATAAAAGGTATAGCGAATTGTAGCAGCACCTTTTCAACTATAGTGATTATCTTCAGTATTAAAATCTCAGGCAGTCCGCTAGAGCAATATAATAGGGCTACATAGAAGCCTTTTACCTCATTGAACATCATGGACATTTTCATCCTTCCATTAAGTATATTTCATTTAACAGGTACTAAGTTTATATGATATCTTACACAGAAAACTGAAATTTTACATGATCTGTAGAGACTCAACAGCCAAACCTGTCTTTGTAAAACAGACATTTTGAAAGAATACCGTAACAGTGAAACATGTAACAACTGTCACTAAGAAAATACTTCAGCATTTGACTTCTACTTTTAGATACAAATTTTCAAATATGAACTGCTGACTTCAACATAATGAAGACATGAGTATTAACTATTTCAACACAAAGTGTTAATATTAATAAGGGTCATCACTGCTTATTTTTATATATTATTATCTTATTGTGTTACATTGTAATATAGCATATATTCTATTCCTATTCTATTCTATTCTATTCTATTCTATTCTATTCTTTCTATTCTATTCTATTCTATTCTATTCTATTCTATTCTATTCTATTCTATTCTATTCTATTCTATTCTATTCTATTCTATTCTATTCTGTTCTGTTCTGTTCTGTTCTAATGCTACATTTATTATACTGATGGACAGATAAATGATGCCATAACTACCAGTCCAATCACAGTAAAACCAGCTTACACATCAGCCTCTGAAAAATCTGCTTGGGAAACAGTGTCATAGGACTGCCAGATACCAGTATTTCATTCTACACACGCACACAAAGGATAGGACTAAGGAAATTAGCATATTCAACAGTAACATCTGTCTATGTATTATTACTTTCCCTGATGGGTTTAGCAGAAGATCTTAAGAAAAATATCTATTGAAAAGTCACAGTAAACAATCCTAATTACCTTTTTAAAACCACAAACACATAAATATATTATTTCAGATATTTTATATAAATCTCTAAAATTTGTATACATGAATATTATAATTTAAATGCTTTATATTGATATGGCTCCTATACATACAGGAAATTATAATATAATAATTCTAGCTTAAAATATTACATTATCTGAAATACTGAACCTTGGACTGAAGAAAGTATTACTTTTTTTGTTGTATGCCTGATACTGTAATAAAATATATAGTATATAGAAAATGCAGATACAGCAAATTGTGGTCAGATCAATGAATTAATTCATTAAAACTTTCAGAAAATTTGGAAGGCCCTGCGTAAGTTTTGTGGTTTTGTTTTGTTTTCATTCAGTTATTTACCATATGCTGAAAAATGGACAGGATAAACCAACCAAAGCACTTTCAGTCATTGGCAAGGCTAAGATACAAGCAGTTCCACCAAAAATCAACATTAAATTTTGCTCTTTTTTTCTTTAACATTTTTTTTTCTTTTTAATAACATTACAACATAATTTTTGTGCACCTTTTAGTTTGGGGTTTCTTTTTAATGTTTTCTTTTTAATTAATCCCACGATCTCAAATGGCTCTCTAAAAAATAAGTAAAGGCAATAACTCTTACCAAGGCAGCAGAGATAAAATCAAATATTTCATTTGGAAAGGACCTAAACCAGTCATCTAATCCAATTGCCTGACCACTTCAGGGTTGTCTGATAGTTAAAACATGTCATTAAGGGCGTTGTTCAAATGCTGCTTAAACACTGACAGGGTTTGGGCATTGATCAGCTCCCTAGGAAGCCTATTCCAGTGTCTAACCACCCTCTTAGTAATGAAATAATTCCTAACGTCAAGTTTGAATCTCCCATACTGAATCTTTGAACCATTGCCATGCATCCTATCACCTGCCTCTCCATCTTCCCTCCTCAGGAAGCTGCAGGGAGAAAAGAGGTCATCACTCAACCTTCTTTTCTGCAAACTAGACAAACCCAAAGTCCTTACACAGTCCTTCTAGGACATACAATGTCCTATGGAGTAAAGGAAATATGGTGAAGAAAACTGGTGGAGGAAAAACTGCAATAAAATAATGCTTTTCCTGACAGACATGAATCTTAGACTTATATGACTTTAAGTATGTCTAATTTTCTTAGGCGTTACAAAACTTGTAATAAAAGATACTAATTTCTCCTCAAAACTGTTCCTTACTAATATGTGTGAAGACCACCAGGAATTACATTAAAACCAATACTGTCCTAAGTCTTAACTAAGACACAGAGATTTCATTTAGCAAATATTCTTAAATTTTATAGTAATTTAGCAGTCACAGTGCATCATAGACTATACAGAACATGTGTGAACTTATGTTCATGGAAGATGGGAGATGAGAAAATATCCACAGCTGCCAACACCCTAACAGACCTCCCTGTTTTTCTTCTAACAGCAAAAGAAAATGTTGGTAAAATGGAGAAACTTTTTGAAGAAAGCAACATCTCTTCTACTTCCCTACAATGACCAATGAAAATAACATAGAGTTACAATTCTAGGATATACCAAATCCTAGAAAATGTTCATAGATGTCCAGATATAAAACAAAAAATAGGCTTTTAAAAAGGATTACCTCCTTAAGCCATAAGAAACTGTTGTGCCTATTAACCAAAGAGCATGGAAAGAAACACTTAAAATCATTAAAACCTTTTCCTAACCATGTATTTTGGAGCATCTAAACATTTTGGAGTATGTAAACCCAGAAATATTCCTTACTCTCCACCATCAACTGTTATTCGCTAGGAATTTGTTTATTTACTTGAAGTACTGAGAGCCAATGTGCACTTGCAGCCCAGAGGGCAAATTGCATTCTGGACTGCATCAAGAGTGGCAAGCAGATAGAAGGAGGTGATTCTGTCACTCTACTCCACTCTGGTGAGACCGCATCTCGAGTACCGTGTCCAGTTCTGGGGTTCCCAACACAAGAAAGACAGAGATGTGCTGGAGAGGGTCCAGAGGATGGCCACCAGAATGACCAGAGGGTTGAAGCACCTCTCCTGTGAAGACTGAATGAATTTTCACTGCTCAGCCTGGAGAAGAGGCTCGAGGGAGACCTCGTAGCTACATTTTAATATCTGGCCTACAAGAAGGCTGGGAAAGGACTGTTTAGAAGGGTTTGTAGCGATAGGAAGAGGGGCAGTGGTTTTAAACTGGAGCATGGTAGATTTTGATTGGACACAAGGAAGAAGTTCTTTACAAGGAGAATGCTAAAATACTGGAACATGTTGCCCAGGGATGTGGTTGAGGCCCTGTCCCTAGAGACATTTGTGGTCAGACTTGATGCAGCCCTGGGCAGCCTGATCTAGTTGGAGGTGTCCCTGCTTATTGCAGCAGGGTTGGCCAAGATGACCTTTGAGGGTCCCTTCCAACCCAATGCAATCTGTGAATGTGTGAATAAAATAACTGTATTGAAACATAAAAAAAAATACCCAGGATTTAAAATGTGAGGAAACTCACAATAAGTAAATTTTATACGCACAAGTTTCACACAAATTACTCTGAAAAATAACCCATGAAAAGTTAAAGATAAACCATGTCTAGTCTTTCTCCTGTCAGAGGGCAATCAATAAATACAGTAATCTATGAAATGTTTCATTTAACCCACACCAAAAGTAAAAATTTCTGGGTAGGACGCAGGACCTAATCTATAACTTGGAATTCATCAAGATGTACTCTAAATTATAACAGTTAAGCAAAAAAATCTTTATGACTATTTCAGTTCTCTGAAGAAATAAAAAACAAGCAAAACTGAAAAAACAAAACCAAACCAAACAAACCCAAACCATAACAAGCAAAAAAATATCAGCACTAGCTTTTTATCAGCTATAGTATATTAGAATTACAATGCTGAAGGTTCTTTTAGCCTTATCTCTGCTAAGAAAAAAAATTGTTTCAAGTATGACACCAGGGTTTTATCTGTTTTATTTATTTATTTATTTAAAATTAATAATTATTTCTAATAGTAATCACATCTTTCATTTTAAATTCCAAGATGTCAGACATTTCAGAAAGGAACTGGTCTTCAGAGATGCTTCAATCGGTTCTATGGATTTTGTTACAATAATTTCACTTCAAAATGCAAAGACTTCATATATGTGGCACTTAGATCTTTGGTAAGCCTTTTTTCTACCATTTATTTTTCTTTTAAAAGGTGAACACTTTAGCTTAAATAATTAAATTGTTCTTCTAATAATCAAAGTTTCTATATGAGTTCAAGGAGACTATGCCAAAGTCTATGTTGATTTGACTGGTGGACCTAAATTAACCTACATTATAAATAATTTCTGACAGCTAATTTGATCAGTTTTATGTGAGCATACATTCACCAAATTAGAGTCCACTGCCTTTGCTGTCATTAAGTTCACCCTTCCTCTCCTAATGCATTGTAAAGTATTTCAAACAGCCTAAATAACAAGGATTTCAGTCTGCACAGCATATGGACCACCAGCATCTGAGTTTCTGTAGATTCGTTCTAAGTTTTTGACATACATTCCTAAAATATCACTAGAATTTAACTACAGTCTCAAGATGAAAATATTTACAATTAAAGAATTATCTGCTGCTATAAATTAATAATAATGTTAAGTAATTAATAGCAACAGTATTTTGGCATTGGTGATTTGAATAACTGCTTAACTATGAATTTTACCAGATTTTAAATACTAAAGAATTAAAGTAAATTACAATATGTAGAAACCACTAAGATATGTACCTGAGCATACGAAACAGAAGTTTATGATCATATGAAGTGGTCATACAAATACCTTAAATTTACATGCTCAAACCATAAGGTGTTCAGATAGATACAATTGTATATAAATTGCTCATGCTAATGCAAAATAGTCAGTAATTTTTGTTTCTCATAACTTAAGAAAACCTTAAAACTGAAAAAAAACTTGTATTTTTATGTTTTATTGACCAATTTATATTAAAAAATTTGGTGTCAAAATAAAATACTGTCTTTCATCCTAACTAATGTCAAAGAAATCTCAAAAGTCTCTTTTTTACAATTTGAAATAACTGGGTTTATTGTATTGAAGTCAGTTTTGTAGAGTAATTAAATAACTTTAAAATAAATTAACTGTATAACATTAGCATAAATGGTGCAGTTAACCAGTTTCAGTGTACACAAGGGAGACACTGTTATGTCATCAAAAACTTAGTGTGCTCAATACGTAGGGATAAGGCTTATAATACTAATGTTGTTAGCATGCCCCAGACTGTGATATAGCTGGGAATAACTCAGTTGGGGGTAGCTTTACAAATTGCGTGAAGTCATGACTGTAATATAACTGTGACATGCTAATAGTACTTCTGAGAATGAGCATCAAAACAGAATCCTTGATTCCTTTCTCCAGTTCTCCCTTTATCTTTAAAATGCTTGAGAAACATTTCACATAATTTCCTAGAATTAAGTTCTTAATTTTGTCCCAAAATGGGCTTTCCATTAATTTTACCCCACCTACATGCTCAAAACAACCACCTCTAAATCTCTGGAAGTTTTGAGTCAGTGCTGTTTCAACAATAAATCACACTCTCAAGTCTATGTCTCAAAAAGCAAATAATTTTTGGCTAAAACCCAGGAATTTTTGAATGTGCTATGAGCAAAAAAGTAAGTATATTTTCAAATACTTGAAGCATTCAGCTTGCCAATGCCATCAGTGGAAATCCCAATTTAACTGATTCTTGTTCAATAGCAAAATATTTCTTTACAGAATTTTCATGGTTATGCAGGAGTTTGTTGCATTGCTCTTGGATCAAATATGAATTTCTCAAAAGTTCGTTTATTTTCAGTAATTTTCAAAATAAGCTCTTCAATTTAAAAAATCAAGAACACCACATCTGTGTATTCTCACTTAATATCCTTTGACATGTTTTACTCATTCAGATTCTTATTTTTCTTTGTATACCCACATAAATTTCTCTTTCAAGATGGCTTAATTTACACTTTGCAACTATAATCCACATTATAGTTAAGATTAGTTTTATATATCCCAGAGAATATTAGATGTTGGCTGGAAATTTATGTGGCTGGGATTAGAAAGTCCCTTAGACTTTGAGAATAAACAGATGGACTCATGAATAAATAAGGCTTTTGTTTGGGAAAAGATTTGCAGTTTTCTTGTAGGTCTATGCCATCTCTATAATCAGCACTGAAGTAATGCCATTTCTATTCATCTGAATGTCGCTGAAATCTTTATGTTTAAAAAAAACAAACCCAATCTTTTAAAATTGTTATTGCAATATAACATTGAAACAAGGCTCATTAGGTTAAGAACAGACTGATTTAAGATTATGATGTCATAGCAGGCTTGCAGAAATGTTCTTGAGATACACTCACTAACAGAGCACAGAAAAACTTTCTTTTTTTAAAATAATTGTGACAAAAACCGCAATATGAATGGAACAAAAAAACTTAATGTATATTTATTTTTTAAATCTAGCAATTAGTGGTATTAACCCATTATCTATGGAGTCATATGTAATTACCCTGTTTCTTTCACCAGCAAAGGCAGAGTTTGGTTATTTGATGCAATGATAAGAAAAATCAGGCTACTTAAAACTTCTATACAATATTGTTCACACACATGGCTATTTGCCACCAAAAAAAACCCTCATATGAAGGAAAAATGATGTTCTAGTCATCATAATATGGAGTGTGTTACTTTCTGAGAAATATTTACACAAAATGTAATGACATACAAAAAGCCTTTTTTTTTCTTTTGTTTTTTTCCCATTAAGGTATCAAATTAATCAAACCTGAAGGAAAACTGAAGAATTTTTAGATTTTCCATTTGTTTTCAGGAAGCTTTTTAAAGTTGTAATAGCATAACTGTAAAGGGTAGATTATGGACTATTAAAAATATATAATGTAAATTCTACAGTTATTAAAGGGCAGATAGTACTGTTAATGAGTACTTCCTAAACACAGCCTTCCTAAGAATGATGTTGTGACCACTATGTATTTATATATGTATACCAGAAGGCTTAAAAAGCCATGACTATTTCAGATATGTCTAAACTTGATACATAAACATTGCAATTTTAATGAGAACACTGTAAACGTAGGCCAGAGGTATTTTGAACATAATTTAAAATTCTAATCATATGGTAAAACGCCAGATTATGCCACAGAAATTTATAGATATTATCACTTTCACCAGACTTAAGATCCATACTTAAATAAATTATTTTTTGCTATTTAAAAGAATTAAAGAGCCAGAGGATATAACCAAACAATAAAACTCAACAGAGATGGCTATCTTAAATTTTAAGTAAGCTTAATGTTCTGATGCAATGTATCTGTCATACGAAAGAAAGGAATTTTATACCTCTTAGAGAAACATGAAGCTGAGTATTTTAAAATACTTTACAAGTACTGGACACTATCTTTTTCAAAATTTGGTAGCATGCTAGAATAGCTACTCCATTGCTGCCTTGTTAGGATTAATAGGATAGTACTTCAAAACTACAACACCATGCAAATAAATATGTTACCATGACTGGTGTATTACATCCACTGATAAAATCAATTTCAGTGGGGGAAAATAATCAAACAAACCTAAAACAAACAAACAAATAAACCCCCAAAACACCCAAACCAAAACAAAATAAAAAAAAAAACCAAAAACAGAACCAAAAAACTTCTGTAATGTTCACACACTGATCAAGTTCACCTTCTCAAGGACATCCACTATAAAGCAATCTAAAGAATTCTATCCCACAGATTTAACAGTTCTCTTCATTCTCTGCTTTTGAAGATTAAAAATCTATATGTTTTCCCTGCAGCACAAGGGACATTGACTATGCATAAAATACACTGAATTTAAAAATAACTGGTTTTGGTGTTCATACAAATCTGAAACTTCATCTCATTTACTATTTTTTTCATAATTTGACAGAAATACTCAAATGTCTCTTAATGGTATGTGCTAGTTTTACCCTTAGCATTTCTCCAGTATGAAGGTCATACTGAATTCTCTCTGTCTCTTTAATCACAGAGAATTCAATGTTCTCCTTTTATGTTCTGTTCCCTCAATGAAATCTATCCTTAGGGGTTAACATTAACACAGAATATTTAACAACATGATTCTCAAAGAAACATGGTGCAACAATTAATCAGACAGGTATCTCAGAAAAGTTTTCCCTTGACTGCCTTACTTGTTTGGCAGGTATCTTTAACATATAAAGGCCTTCATAACACAGAAAATAGCTGCAGCAGTAACAGTAGCTGTGTATAACTACAGCTAGGGACTACTGGATGGATAAGGAATTGCCTGCATGGTCAAATCCAGAGAATAATCAATGGCTCAAAGTCCCAGTGGATTTGAGTAGCACGTGCTATTCCCTGGGGGGTCTATACTGGGACCAGTAGTGTTCAGTATTTACAGCGACATAGACAGTGGGATTGAATGCACCCTTATCAAATTTGCAGACAAATCAATATGAGTAGTGTGGTGGACATACTTGAAGGATAGGATACTATTCAGAAGAACCTGAACAACCTTGAGAAGTGGGCCCATGTGGAACACTGTTTGGCAAGAGAGTGACTCGGGATCGGGACCAGTGAGCTCAAGCTGAGGCATGCTTCAATTTGGTTTCTTTTGGGGACTTTGCCAGGGTGGGAGGACCCTGACAGACTGCAAGGACCGGCAGGGTTGTCTTCTCATTCACCTGCTCGGGAGGCTGATGTCAGCTGCGGGAAATTTAAATGTAGGGAGAACAGAAAGCTGCGTGACAGCCATTTGGCAAGAGAGCTGCTGACTGGATCGCAGCAAGTGGAGTGTGATGGCTCAGGTGACAGTGCAGAAGCCTCTGCAGTAGTCTGGGTAAAACATAGTCAGCAGTCAGGTGAAATATGTATATTAAAAAACCCAAACCAAACCAAAACCAAACAACTTTTCAAATCATTTGCTGCAGGTATTAGCTTCAGTGAAGGTAAGGCTGTGCTGGGCAAGGGGACCTGTAGACAAAGGAGCCACTGAAAAGCTCTTTTTAGGGCTTTTTGAAGCCATGAAAGGCAAATTTACTGTGCAACTAAAGGATGAACAGGGAAAATCTCCATGCAGAGGGAAACATAGTGACTAAGGATGAGGAGAGGGCTGAGGTGCTCAATGCCTGCTTTGCCTCAGTCTTTAGCTGTGGAACCAGCAGTTCCCTGGACAACCAGCCTCACGAACTGGAGTCAGGGAGGAGAATCAGAATGAGGTCATCACAATAAACAAGGAAGTGGTCACTGACCTGCTACACTGCTTAGACACACACAAGTCTGTGGGCTACACCCAAGGATGCTGAGGGAGTTGGCAGATGTGCTCGCCTACTGGATAAATGCTGAGGTCCCAATGGACTGGAGACCACCAAATGTAATGCCCATCTACAAGAAAGGAAGATCTGGGAAACTATAGACCTGTCAGGTTGGCCTCAGTAACAGGGAAGGTCATGGAGTAGATCATCTCAAGTGCTGTTACACACCATATAGAGAACGACCAGGGGATCAGGCCCAGTCAGCATAGGTTTAGGAAGGGCAGGTCCTTCCTGACCAACCTGATCTCCTTCTATGACAAGATGACCTCACCCTATTGGATGAGGGAAAGTCTGTAGATATTGTCTACCTAGACTTTTCAAAAAGCCTTTGACACTGTTTCCCACAGAATTCTCATGGACAAACTGGCTGCTCCTGGCTTGGATGAGCACATACTCTGCTGGATAAAGTACTGGCTGGAAGAACGAGCCCAGAGAATGGTGGTCAATGGAGTTAAATCCAACTGGCAGCCGGTCACAAGTGGTGTTCCTCAGGGCTCAGTGTTGGGACCACTTCTGTTTAACATCTTTATTGATGACCTTGGTGAAGACATGGAGGGCGTCATCAGTAAGTTTGCAGATGACACCAAGATAGGTGGAAGTGTTGATCTTCATGAGGGTAGGGAGGCTCTACAGAGGGACTTGGATAGATTGGATCAATAGGCCAACGTTAATGGGATGAGCTTCAATAAGGCCAAATGCCAGGTCCTGCACTTGGGTCCCAACAACCCCAAGCAACACTACAGGCTTGGGGAAGTGTGGCTGGAAAGTTGTCTGGCAGAAAGGTACCTGGGAGTTCTCACTGCCGAGCACCTGAATATGAACAAGCAGTGTGCCCAGGTGGCTAGGAAAGCCAACGTCATCCTGGTTTGTATTAGAAGAGCTGTGTCCAGTAGGAGTGTGAAGGTGATTGTCCCCTTGTACTCAGCTCTGGTGAGGCCACACCTTGAGTATTGTGTTCAGTTTTGGGCACATCAGTACAAGAGAGATATGGAGGTGCTGGAGCGAGTGCAGAGGAGGGAACAAAGCTGGTGAAGGGCCTGGAAGATAAGTCTTATGAGGAGCAACTGAAGGAGCTGGGGCTGTTTAATTTGGGCAAGTAGAGGCTGAGGGGACACCTCATTGCTGTCTACAACTACCTATAAGGATGTTGTGGAAAGACTGGTGCTGGTCCCTTCTCACAGGTTCTTAGTGATAGAATATCCTAATAGAATATCCTCCCTAAAGAGGGAATATCCTTAAGATGCAATTGGGTAGGTTTAGGCTGGACATTAGGAAAAAAAAATTCATAGAAAGAGTGGTTAGCCATTGAAATGGGCTGCCCAGAGAGGTGGTTGTGGCACCAACCCTGGGTGTGTTTAAAGGTTGTTTAGATGTGGTGCTGGGGAATATGGTTCAGGGGTGAACCTTGTAGAGTGGGGTTATCGGTTGGACTTGATGAGCCTAAGGGTCTTTTCCAACCTGAATGTTTCTCTCATTCTGTGATTCATAAAGTTCAGCAAGCCCAGGTGAAGGTGCAAGGTCCTGCACCTGCATTGGGGTAACCTTCAGTTCCAAAAAAGCCCTGAAGGATGAATGGATTGAGAGCAGCCCTGGAGAGAAGAAGCTAGGACATGAGCCAGCAATGTGTGCTCACAGCCCAGAAAGGCAATTGTGTCACGATATTCATCAGAAAACTATGGCCAGCAGGCCAAGGAAGGTGATTTGGCTGCTCTGCTCTGGTGAGTTCCACTAGGAGTAGTGTTTCCAGCTCTGGAGTTTTCAGCACAGGAAAGATATGGACCTGTTGGAGCACGTTGAGAGTAGGGCTACAAAAATGATCACAGGGATGAAACATCTCTCCTATGAAGACAAATTGAGAGAGTTGAGGCTGGAGAAGACAAGGCTTCAGGGAGACTTTATCGCAGCCTTTCAGTAATTAAAGGGGGCCTATAAGAAAGACCGGTATCAGTTGACAAGGGTCAACAAGACAAAGGGTAATGGTTTTAAACCCCAGAGAGTATATTCTGGCTAGGTATAAGGAAGAAATTCTTTAATGTGAGAGTGGTGAGGCACTGGAACAGGTTGCCCAGAGAGGATTTAGATGTCCTATCCCAGAAGCATGCAAGACCAGTTTGGGTGGGACTCTGAGCAGCCTGGTCTAATTAAAGATGTCCCAGCTCACTTGTACTGGTTTGGGGCCAGACAGATACTCTCTTGCCCCGAAAGGGACAAAAGAATGACACTCACACAAACGGATTGGGGAGTGATGGAAAGTTTAAATGGAAAAGCAGTTGGTGAAGCTACAAAAGACTACAAAGGATAGTGCCAAGAATATCCCAAAAGCATACAGAACTCTTCACAGAATTCCCAAAGCTTCCCAATCCTTCCCTTCTCCCCACCTGAGGGTAAACCCAAAACCCCAGGGCTCTTTCTTCCCCCTCCCGCTGCTAGGCAAGTCTCAGGCCGGCCAGGTCTGAGACTGCCCCCCCTCCATTCTCCTCCTGGCATTAGGCCTAGACAGGCCTAAGTGGCCTTGAGGATACTCCCCTGGCATTACCCAATAAAAGAGAGCATCTCCCATGGGAGCAGAGAGGGAAGAAAGAGGAATAATATGACTCTGCAGATGGACTTATAGGGTGCAGGATTTATGGGTAGAAATACGCTGTTTCCTGTGTCCACCCCTATTGGGTGGGCACCCAGGACACCAGAGGTGTAATTTATGTGGCAGTGGCAGGGGGCACCCAGCCTTAACTGCCACATCACTGGAGGGGAGTTTGAACTAGAACACCATTAAAAAGTGCCTTCCAACTCAAACTATTCTGTGATAGCTCTGAAAATAGAAGTGGATTTTGAATAATGATGAACATCATCATTCTCAATTATGTTTCAGAAGTGAGAACCTCTAGAAATGTGTTCTATAAAAAAAACAATGTAGAGATACAGAAAGATAGTACTCCAGCCTGAAAGGATTTATATGCAATTATATTCAGTGCTAGTTCTCAGACAGAATAGGGTAAAAAATAAAAGGAGGTATTATGCATGTAAACATACTAATAACTATGAATATTTTCTCCTATTCTGGAATCCATAATGCATACACTAGTGGACTATGTCTATAATATACTGGAATTTTACATCACAGTATAAAATATGGTCTGCTACAACATAATACATCCTACCCTCTGCTAGAAGGTAGGAGGGCTCTGCAGAGGGACTTTGACAGGCTGGATAGATGAGTAGAGTCCAACACGATGGCATTTAATAAGTCCAAGTGCCAGGTTCTGCTCTTTGGCTATAACAACCCCACGAAGCACTACAGGCTGGGGACAGAGTGGCTGGAGAGCAGCCAGGCAGAATGGGATCTGGGGGTACTGATTGACAGCCAGCTGAATATGAGCCAGCAGTGTGCCCAGGTGGCCAAGAAGGCCAATGGCATCCTGGCCTGGATCAGGAATAGTGTGGCCAACAGGAGCAGGGAAGTCATTCTTCCCCTATACTCAACACTGGTTAGGCCACACCCTGTGTCCAGTCCTGGGCTCCTCAATTTAAGAAGGACATTGAGATATTTGAATGTGTCCAGAGAAGGGCAACAAGGCTGGTGAGAGGTCTTGAGCACAAGCCCTATGAGGAGAGGCTGAGGGAGCTGGGGTTGTTTAGCCTGGAGAAGAGGAGGCTCAGGAGAGACCTTATTGCTCTCTACAATTACCTGAAAGAAGGTTGTAGACAGGTGGAGGTTGGTCTCCCAGGCAACCAGCGACAGAACAAGAGGACACGGTCTCAAGTTGTGCCAGGGGAAGTTTAGGCTTGCAGTGAGGAGAAAGTTCTTCACCAAAAGAGTAATTAGCCATTGGAATGGGCTACCCAGGGAGGTGGTGGAGTCACCGTCCCTGAAGGTGTTCAGAGAAAGATTGGATGTGGCGCTTGAAGCCATACTTTCGTTGTCATGAGGTGCTAGGTATTAGGTAATAGGTTGGACTTGATGATCTCTGAGGTCTTTTGCAACCTGATTGATTCTGTCTGTGATTCTGTGTGCAGTACGTGTCTATCTACTTAAATGAAAATTCTAATTCATTGTTAAGTAGAAGAATACAAAATTCCAATTTATGAACTAACACTCTCCTTGCAATTGTAGCCTTAGCCAATAATGCTGCCAGAAAGATACACAAAAATAAACTGTTAACAAAGTTTGCAAAGAAGTAATTTCTTCCTTATCCTTCTGGAAATAAAATGTCTACTGTATTGCTTACAAGTAAAGTAAATGTAAAATTTACATTTACTTTAAAATGTTTAAATTCCCATTTTCCCATACGGACCGTTAATCATAGAATCATAGAATCAAGAAGGTTGGAAGAGACCTCAAAGATCATCGAGTCCAACCTGTCACCCTAAACCTCATGACTATCTAAACCATGGCACCAAGTGCCATGTCCAATCCCCTCTTAAACACCTCCAGGGATGGTGACTCCACCACCTCCCTGGGCAGCACATTCCAATGGCCAACCACTCTCTCTGTGAAGAACTTTCTCCTCACCTCAAGCCTAAACCTCCCCTGGTGCAGCTTGAGACTGTGTCCCCTCATTCTGTCACTGGTTGCCTGGGAGAAGAGACCAAACCCCTCCTGGCTACAACCTCCCTTGAGGTAGTTGTAGACAGCAATGAGGTCTCCCCTGAGCCTCCTCTTCTCCAGGCTAAATAATCCCAGCTCCCTCAGCCTCTCCTCATAGGGCTTGTGCTCAAGGCCTCTCACCAGCCTCGTTGCCCTTCTCTGGACATGCTCCAGCAATTCAACATCTTTCCTAAAAAAAAAAAAAAGTATTAGAAATTGCATACTTTGTTAGGCTTGCTTGTTATTGCTCTGCCATAAAGATGGGCTTGATATGTCTGAATTGCAGTCAGAATACTCTTATCTTCTACAGGTACTCACTTTCAAGATTTGTGAGCAGTGCAAGCATCATAGCCCCAAAAGTTTGCCCTTGGAGGAGACTATTGATGAAGTTCATAAAGAATTTATCTCATGAAGCAAATCTCACAAACAGTACATACAACTCAGTATTTCACAAAATAGCACTATATATGTAATACATCAATAAGATTGAGGTAGTTGTAATGCAGAGATGATCCTTGCTCTTCAACATAGAATACTGGTATTTAATTTTAAAGTTCCACTTGGCAGGTACAACTCAAATGAAGGAAACCAGTGACACTTGTTTAACAGAGTTAATGAAAAGTAATAAAAAAAACAAAACAGCTAAATTTTAATTGCTGCAAACACAGTGTTAAACCAACTAAGAAGAGATCCTTT
This sequence comes from Indicator indicator, assembly GCF_027791375.1. NCBI lineage: Eukaryota > Metazoa > Chordata > Aves > Piciformes > Indicatoridae > Indicator > Indicator indicator. The sequence goes on from NC_072053.1 coordinate 41,823,073, forward strand.
CGCTAATCTCACCAACTGCAGAAAATAAAAGATTTTCATTGATGATTCACAAACCAATACATGAAAATGGTAGTTTTCTTCTTTGTCTTTAGCTCCTTAGAGTACAAGAGAAAATAGCAACTATCTTGTATGAATAATCTTTAAATGCCAGGATTTAAATATATAGCTAAGAGAAATTAACCATACTGAGACTGAAAGGAAAGTGAGTCTAATAAATACATTGATAAAAATATGAATCAGAAGTCCTCCTTCTAAGCCCCTCTCAGCTGAAACCTCTTGTCATTGGGGAAAGAACATTCCCTTCCCATTTGAACCCTCTCTACTTCTGGATTACCTTCAGTGTAAGAATCTCATTTTCCTGCACAGTGTACAATGAAGTTGTGGTTTGGGTTTTTTTTGTTGTTGCACTAAATGTATAGGTTTAGTGAACTTATCTAGGTTTTGATTTCTGTAACATATAAAAGGTTTCATTCTTTTCAAACGGTTCCACTTCCCTCCTGGTATTTACATTTTACCTGAAAATAAATATTGCATAGGAATTAAAAAAAAAAAAAAAACCACTTGGAAACCCCTCCCCCCAGCAACAAAAACACACACACAAAAGGAATCCAAACCCTCAAACAACTACATAGACTTAAGAAAAAAATAATTTAAAGTTAAAACTAAGATTTTGATCATATAAACATTCACAATTAATAAGGAAAGAATCTTATTCCATGAAAACATCTAATGGAGAAATGCAGTTTTGACATTTATTTGGTCAGATCAAACCCTTTTCACTGTTATTTGGCATTGGTTTCAAAGACTGACTGATTTAAAACTAAAAACAGCATCTCATGGAAACAGTACAGTTTACATACACCTTACAGTGTGTTTTAGGAAAAAAAAATCAAACATTATATTTTTCTGTTCATGTTAAGTATATTACATCCTATAACAGAAAAGAGTAGATCATAACTAAGCTGAACATTAGCTACATAACTTTTAAAACAACTTAAATTCTTGAAGGTTTGTATTTGTAAGCAGAAATTTCATTGTAAGCACTGCTGAAAAGAACAAATTCTACCAACTTGGTTTGGATCAAGCATCTGTCAAGTTCTTTAACATTTTGGTTTTTTATACAACCATTTTTCTGAATACAATAAAATTAAATTGATTTTTTTAATTAAGTATGGTTTTCAACACTACTGTTTGTGCAGTAGTCATTGATGTACTGTTTATGGTCTTCTGTCTTAGGGGCCACATATCTGATCTACTAGATAAAGAATTAATCTTACTAGCTTATTCAAAACTAGTGATAATATACGACCCTTTCAGAAAAGATAAAAAAAGATAAAAAGAAAATTAGAAATACATATTTTTTAAAACACACATTTTTTCCCTGTCACTGTTAGCAGTAGAAACAGCCTCTAAAGCTGTGGTACAAATTGTTTACTACTTATTTGTATAATTATTTTTAAATGTAATATTATATTTAGGTACAGAAGTAAGATATAATTAATTTTTAGGCATTAAGAGATTCAGTATGACTTGTTAAAGTAATTTATAATCTCACTTCTGTAACTTCTGCAAAAGAGCTTTCAGAAATAGGAAAGTTTCTTCCTTTATCTTTTATCTCTTGTGACATGAATAGGAGCTTATTCAGCAAAATACTGCTTGACCTACGTCACTGTTACCTGAAGTATTTAACATAGGGATGTAAGAAAAATTCTTAGAAAAAAAAGACGATGCAATTAATTAGATTCATAAGGATCACTGCTCTTCATTAGATACCCCAGTATACAGTGTATAAATACTTATTCACTAATCCCTAATGTTGATTCCTGTCAAATCTTAAAATAAACAAATAAATAAAATTTAATTCTGCACTAAATTTAAATTCAGTTAGTTGAATTTAAGTTGAAATGTTATACTCAGCTAAGCATATTTATTTCCAAACCATTTAAGAAAATTATTGCACAAATTATGTAAGACATCCACAGAAAAGAAAAAACTTTAATAACATTTGCATAATTGTTACTTATTCTGTAGTTAATAGGAAAAAGAAAAAACAACAAAAACCTGTCTGGAAAGTTTTCTATGATCACAAGACTAAAGGAAAACCAACTTACTCTTGAGGTTCTCTTTTATCTTAATTAATTTAAAAGCTACTACACTTACTACTGCACACATTTAGGTTATCACTATTCTCTCATCTCACTATTTCAGGACAGTAATAGGAGAAAGAAGATGAGCTACACTTAGTACTGTCTTTTTCAACCTTCATAACTCGGTGCCAAGGAGTAAATGTCAATATTTCATTAACTTCATGCTAATAGTTCAGTTTTTGGGGCACTAAAATTAATCTCAGCATAGTAAATCCAGTAAGATTTTTTCATGTCTTTCCCTGAAAACCTGGACAACACTAACAGCAGACAACATTGAGATTTTTAAATCAATTTCACAATTTATTTATATCTTAGAGCGAAGTTCTGTTTAATTAGTGCAAATGATATATTTCAAGCACCCCTCATGAGACATTACAGTTGACAAGATCATGCCTCTTACAACGACTTCAAGTAGATCCCATTTATAAAGCAAATCAGCTCTACATATACATGATTTTATGAACATTAAGAAAAACAAAAACAAACAAACAAAAACAAACAAACAAAAGCAGTTAAGGAAATGCAGTTACAGAAATTCTGTCTTGACTTTCTACAGATTACATTCTCTGAGATACACTTGGACATACATAAAAAAAAGGATATTCCAATATTTCACAAAAATTATATTCTGCCATCTTAAAAGGTCAAACAAAGAAGTTATTAAACCACAAGTTTCGTTTGTGTTTAAATTGTACAACACTGGGCCATATCTTCATTTATTTATAAATGTGCATTGTTTGAGCAACTCTTAGTTATCAAAGAGACTTAAGAAGTACCATGTAGCCATACATAACCATTGAAATTTAGTCTAGGTTTTTAAGGTATCAAAAGACTTTACAGAAAAACTTATGGTCTGTGGTTAACAATTGAGTTTGTTCCACCTATACTTAAAATTTCTGTAGGAACTAACTCATGAGTTAACCTTGCCTATTAGTGTAGCACATATATGTAAGGATAATCTTATAAAACTGGCCTTTTTCCCCACTTCAGTCATATACTTGCTATTTCAGAACCCTTTCTTCAAAGCCAAATTCAAATACCTGGAGCATTTCTGACATCCATTCACTCATTAGACAGGAGAAAACAATTTGAAAATTAAAAAAGTAACATATTTCTTATAAACATCCTTCACAAAAATTCCTATAACATAATCTCCTAATTAATATAAGCCTGCCAGCTGCTTCTCCTTCTTAACAGCTTCTCTGTTAAATTTAAGTTGGTGTGTTTAAGAGCAAAATCCATCTGAGATCTCTAATGCAAGCAGGAAAACAAGTTCACTTAATTTGATAACAATTAAATAAACATTAATTCTTCACATATCCTATTCTGCAGTACAGTATAGAAATACACGTTAACATATTTTAGATATATTTGGTAATATTTACTTTACAAGCACAGATCTTATATTATTGCTATTTACTTGCTTGTCAATCATGAAAATAAAATGTATAATTACAGGTCAAGGGCACTATAATTAAAGTACTTATAAAATTTACAACTGAAATGGCATTTTCAAGGCCTTTCTTTTTCAGCATTGAGAAAAAATGCTTTTCCTCGTGCTCTCACAAGTACAAAGATGATAAAATCTCAGCAACAATTCCTATTACAGGAGGGCTATGGACATTCTGGAATGTGTCCAGAGGAGGGCCACTAGGATGATCAGAGGGCTGGAGCACCTCTCCTATGAGGACAGACTGAAAGAGTTGGGGCTGTTCAGTCAGGAGAAGAGAAGGCTCCAAGGTGACCTTATTGTGGCCTTCCAGTATCTGAAGGGGGCCTACAAGAAAGCTGGGGATGGACTTTTTAGGCTATCAGGTAGTGACAGGACTAGGGGGAATGGAATCAAGCTGGAACTGGGGAGATTCAGACTGGACGTGAGGATGAAGTTCTTCACCATGAGAGTGGTGAGAGCTGGAATGGGTTGTCCAGGGAGGTGGTTGAGGCCCCATCCCTGGAGGTGTTTAAGGCCAGGCTGGATGAGGCTCTGGCCAGCCTGATGTAGTGTGAGGTGTCCCTGCCCATGGTAGGGGGGTTGGAACTGGATGATCCTTGTGGTCCCTTCCAACCCTGACTGATTCTATGATTCTATTCTATGATTATGTTTTCTAATAGGACTCTCTTTTACCATATTTGAGACAGTCCAGATTCTTGAATTTATTTAACTAGTGAGGCTATGTTTAAAGTTTTCTGGAACTAAATTATAAATTTGTATTTTAAATTGTTTAAGCTAAAACTTAGTAGATCTGTGCATAACAGTATTTTTTTTGCTTCCAGAGACAACTTCTGACTTATTTTAAATAACTAAATCAAATTCAGGAAAGATACATTTGACATTTAGAATTTTATTACTGCATTTTGACTATTAGATGAATTTGTTAAAAGATAGGTGAGTTTAGCTGCAATGTATTGTAATGGACCAAGACAGCTTTTCTACATTTCTTTGGATTGTACCTTAAGATTGTTGATTTTTGCCTGGTTTTATTTTTCTCCAGTTTAGAGTCTGCTATGTACCAAAAGTCAGGAAGGGATAATGAAGAACAGCAAACAATAATATTAGAAAAGATACACATTAAGATTTCCCCCACTTATGCCGCAATGAGTATTATGATAAGATATGAGGGAGTGAATCTGTTAAATATTACTGATTATTATTAATTTTTCTCAGATGTCACAAAGCTTTACCTAACTTTCCTCTATCATACCCCAAAGGCCTCCTTCTAATCAATTCACACTACAAACAAAATTAAAAATATCTATTTAAAGGAAACTGAAATGAAACCCTAATTAATAGGTCTTACCAAAAGAAGGAAACCCAAATCCTCAGTAAATGGTCCATAGCTATAAACACAGAGAATTATTTTGTTCACCATAAAGTGATATTACATTGCAACCTTTACTTAATGATCCTTATCTGATGCTTTTAATCTACTGTAGATGAGTTCTTGCACCCATTCTAACAACTATGCTTGCAAATAGGACACGCATTAAGATGAATAGCTGCAATACAGTTCAATCTGTCTTGGTATCCTGAAAATCCCTAGATACAGCACTGCACTCTGTAAAGGGCAAAAAGTAACTACAGTACAAGTCCACTCAAATAAACTTTTGGAGACAAGAATTTAATCTTTCTTTATGACCTAACCAATGACATTGTCTACAGAACTAGGAAAAAAAAGGAAGAAAAAAAAAAGCTGTCTATTCAGCACAGATTGTTTTCTTTTAAATATAAATTCTGAGTCAGTGGGATCCAATGCTGAGATTCTTTCTTAAAAGGTAATTTTCTCCTCAATCCTTTTTCTGTTTTGTTGTTTGGGGTTTTTCGTTTGTTTGTTTTTTAATATTAAATTAGGTATAGTAAAAAGTGATGTGGAAACTACGTGCATGCAACATACTTTAAAAAAATTCTTCCTCCATCTCAGGCAGATGCTAAACTAGACATCTCTTATTGTTAGAAGGTATGCATGTTTCACTTCAGAAACAGAGGTATGGAAGGAACGAGAGATATTTGCAAGGAGAAGTGCAATGTTGGACCTGGTATTAACAAACAAAGAAGGACTGGTTGTAGATGTCAAGGTTGGGGTAATCTTGGTTGCAGTGACCATGACATGTTAGAGTTTAATATCAACAGACAAAGAAGCAGGGTGATAAGTAAAATTTCAATCCTGGACTTTAAAAGGGCCAACATTCCCCACTTCAATACCCTACTCAGAAATATCCAGTGGACTAGGGTTCTGGAAGTAACGGGGGCCCAGGAGAGCTGGTTAATATTCAAATATTACCTCCTCCAAGCTCAAGAGAAGTATATTCCCTTGAAAATAAAATCAAGTAAGGCAAGCAGAAAACCTGCATGGATAAGAAAGGGACTCTTAGTAAAACTTAAAAACAAAAAGGAGGTTTACAATATGTGGAAAAATATTACAGCGATTACAGCCAGAGAATGTAGAGATGCAACAAGGAAAGCCAAGGCCCTCCTGGAAGTGAATCTCACCAGAGGGGTGAAAGAGAGCAAGAAGAGTTTTTTCAAATACATCAATGATAAAAGGAAGAGCAGGCAAAAGGTGAGCCCACTGCTGAATGAGAGGGGAGATACAGTAACTGATGATGAAGAGATGGCAGGGTTGCTGAATGCCTTCTTTGCCTCAGTCTTCAGTCCTAAGACCAGCCCTCAGGAATCTCAGTCTCTCCTGAAGCAAGGGAGAAGAACTGGAGAGATGTGGACATTCCTCTCGTCAGTCAGGACTGGGTTAGAGATCTCTTACACCATCTGAAGACATACAAATCCATGGGCCCTGATGGGATGCATCCACAAGTGCTGAGAGAGCTGGCTGATAGTGTTGCTGTAGGACCTCTCTCCATCATCTTTGAAAAGTCCTGGAGAACAGGAGAGCTGCCTGATGACTGGAAGAAAGCAAATGTCTTCAAAAAAGGCAAGAAGGAGGACACAGGCAATTACAGCCCAGTCAGCCTCACCTCCAACCCTGGAAAGATGATGGAGCAGCTCATCCTGGAGGTCATCTCTAACCACATGGAAGACAAGAAGGTTATCAGGAGTAGCCAACATGGATTTACCAAGGGGAAATATTGTCTAAATAATCTGATAGCCTTCCATAAAGCTATGATCAAATGGGTAGATAAGGGAAGAGCAGTGGATGTCATATATCTTGATTTCAGTAAAGGTTTTGATACTGTCTCCCATAACATCCTCATAGAAAAGCTCAGGAGATGTGGCATAGATGGTTGGTCAGTGAGGTGGATTGAAAACTGGCTCCACAACAGAGCTCAGAGGGTGATCATCAGTGGCACAGAGTCAGCTTGGAGACTTGTGGCAAGTGGTGTCCCCCAGGGATCGGTACTGGGTCCAGTTTTGTTCCATATCTTTATCAGCAACCTGGATGAGGGGATTGAGAGTACCCCCAGCAAGTTCCTGATGATACAAAACTGGGGGGGTTGGCTGACACCTGTCAGGCTGTGCAGCCATCCAACGTGACCTGGACAGGCTGAGAGCTGGGTGCAGGCAAACCTCATGAAGTTTAATAAGGACAAGTGCAGGGTCCTACATCTGGGGAGAAATAACAACAGGACACCAGTACAGGGTAGGGGCTGCCCGTGGAAAGCAGCTCTACAGAGAAAGACCTCGGAGTGCTGGTGGACAGCAAGTTCTCATGGAACAACAATGTGCTGTTGTGGCCGAGAGAGAGCAATGGGATCCTGGGATGTATCAAGAGAGGTGTGTCCAGCAGGTCTAGGGAAGTTCTTTACCTCTCTACTTGCCCTGGTGAGGCCACGGCTGGAATACTGTGTCCAGTTTTGGGCTTCCCTTCAAGAGAGACAGAGACATGCTGGACAGAATCTAACAGAGAGCCGTGAGGATGATTAGGGGACTTGAGCATCTCCCCTATGAAAAGAGTCTGAGATCCCTGGGGCTATTGAGTCTTGAGAAGAGAAGACTAAGAGGGGATCTAATCAATATGTATAAATATCTGAGGGGTGGGTGTCAAGTGGAGGGCTCCAGGCTCTTTTCAGTGGTTCACAGTGATAAGACAAGGAACAATGGGTTCAAACTAGAACACAGAAGATTTCATCTCAACATGAGGAGAAACTTCTTTACAGTGAGGGTGACAGAGCACTGGAACAGGATGTCATTGGGAGTTGTGGAGTCCCCTTCTCTGGAGACTTTCAAAACCCACCTGGATGCATTCCTGTGCAGACTACCCTAAGTGATCCTGCTTTGGCAGGTGGGTTGGACCTGATGATCTCTTGAGGTCCCTTCCAGCTTCTGATATACTGTGATACTATGATACCGTCTTACTTGGAACTGTAATTTCAAAGAGTTCTAAAGCATACCCTTCGAACAGAACAATAATGTGTCGGTGTGAGCTGAAATTCCCCCCCCCCCCAACAAGTAACCAGGCTAGCTCAGTCTGGAAGCAAGTGAAGGCTGTATTTAAAAGCAGAGTCTACAATCTACCATGAAATGCAATGAATATGTACAAATATACAAAATTCACAACATTCACAAATATATACAATCAACAGAAAAGCACAACCGATCTCCCTTTGCTTCCCCCCAAGGGGACCCTCCCAAAGGGGCCTCTCTCTCCCAGGAGCTTCCCCCCAGAACCCCCTGGACAGAGAAGCAGAGTTAGTTAAGCAGAAAGTTGTTAACTTAGCTGCCAAGGTCAGTACGTGTTATCTTCAGCCAGAAGAGAAGAAGAAACAGCAGCCAAACAGCCCAGCAACTGCAGAACGCAGAATGTGCAGAGTGCCTACTTTGTTTTGGGTAATAGTTCTTAAACATTTCTATCTATCCAATGGAAGTGTTTAGAACAATCAGTATTTTGCTTTCTTACACCCAATAGTGACTTATTTACACTCTTTCACTTTCTCTTTTCTGAACTTTGTAAGGAAAAATTAAAAAGAGAGTTTCAAACCATCACAAATAAAATAAACTGGTTTTACATTGAAGATGTAAAATTTCTGAGTTTAACATAAAACTGTACTTCAATGGGATTTATCAGAGTTCCATTAAACAGTAATTTGTAAGTAGATTCAGTATCAGTGAATATATACATGGTTTGTCAAAACTGTATTACCTGGTCACTCCTGCATACATAGAAACAAAGTTGAAATCCGACAATTGAAACGGCATTTTATGAGGAGATTAATTTTATAAATAGAAGTGGCTGACAGGAGCCATTTCTGTAGTTTCTGCTTCGATGCATATGTGTTTTCTTTCTTTCTATGGAATTTAGGTTAAAAAAAATGCATAGTTTTCCTTATTGAATGTGTGCTTTTCCTGAATTGAAAGTATTCATATTGGCCTGCTTCACAGAACAGAATTTTTTGGTTCAGTACATTGTATGGGAGATTTATTGCTATCTTTATCTTCTAGAAAATATAGGTAATGCCTAGCAGTGCATCACTTTCCTATATTGACCTCCAACGGGACAGATAAGGACTTTCATATTTAGGAGTAAATATTGACTAGTTAAATTTATTTGCTTTCTGTGGTATAATGTTCTTGATTAGCTGATTTTCAAAGAAGCATTTATTTGTCATCTGAGAAAGGATTCCATAATTTCATGGAGAGAATATGAGTGAAATTTCAGTTAATATGTGCCTATTGCCAAAAATCCTATGACAACACAAGACTGCAAAATCACTAAAGGAAAAGAATGATTAAGAAGTCATTTTTGTCCTTCCAGGCAGAAAACACACAGTAATTTTTTTTATATTATCTGTCTTTATAATTGTGATATATTTAGACTATGTATTTTATTTCAATATAATCCTTTCCATCAAACAAAATAGATTTAGGACTGTCTAAAAATTACAACTTTTCTATCAAATCAATTTATGCTGTGCTCAGATATTAAAAAAACTTCAAATGATATTATATGCTTATAAACACAAAATTAAAACACTCTATGTATTATTTCTAAAGAGTTTTATCAGGTAACAGATTTTGACTAACTGCATTTTCTTCTTTCTTTCTTTTTCCTTGATTATCCTCTTCTTAAGTTTTCTGCAGATGTGTTTTGTGACAAATGGGTGAACAGTAATTATAGTAAAGGTTTCTATAAACATAATTTCATAAGCTGTCAGACAAATAATTTTGACATGATAAACAGTATAATCAGATTCATAATATTTTAAAAATTTTTGAAGAGCCCTTCTCATTTAGGCCATTTTACATGGCACTGATAAGGAGGAAAAAAAAAGGTGTAGTTTTGGAAATCAAATTCAAAGTAAAATATTAATGCTTATTAACTACCAGAAGAAAAGAATCTGAGTAATACAGAAAATATAGAAACCCTCAAGAGGACTACGAGGAATCTTACACGTACGTTCAACAAAAATGTATACAGTGCTTAGTATGATGGTGTTAGGCCATAGGCTGGACTTGATGATCTCAGTGGTCTATTCCAGCCTCAATAATTCTGTGATTCTGTGATTATGAATTTACACTTGAAATAGGTGCAAAGTTCATGTCCACTGAAGTTATCAATGCTCATAACAATAACCAAGAATCCCTTACACGTCTCGCCTTCTGTCATCAATCATTTATAAACCTGTCTGTCCTGGTGATACTTAGGCTTCTGTGAAACAGCGTATTTTTTCTCTAACTGTCAATATGTCCTTCAACTGAGGCTGTACAAGGCACAGCAGTAACAAGATATTTTTTCATAGAACACTGTTGGCCCTGGGAGGAGATGTCAATTTATTTTCCATGAAAATTTAATGCCATATTTTATGGCAACAGAAATTCAGGTGCTAAAAATATTAACTTTTTTTTTGTAATTATGTGAATTTTAGGCATTCTAGAATTTAATAGTTTGGGATACCGCCTTTTGATGGCAATTAAAAAAAAAAAGGGAAAAAAAGAAAACACACTAGAAGGCCCTTCATTTAAACAGTTCTGGTCACAATACAGCTAACTTCCTTCTTTTTTTTTTGTTTTCTTTTTAATGGGAAGAGGAATTTCTTTCCATTCTCTTAAGCATTTCTGTGTAATTTTGACTGTAGATACAAGATAAACAGGTATATGATTGTATTTAAAGAATATAAAAATATTTCATGTCACATATTTGTATGTTTTCTGTAAGAAGGTATACTGCTTATAGAGAAGGCTATTTTTAGTTCTATTGTGTGGCCACAAAATGATAGCTTTTTCATGCCGTTAAGAGCCTGTGATACTAAAAACCTTTGATATCTTACAGTTGGCTTCTGAAAAAATCAAAAAGAAGGAGCAAAATCTGTCAGATTTGTATCATAGAATTAGGATGTCTTTTTGTTTCATTTGATGTCTTCAGGAAAGAATTATCTCTTTCAGACTCCACAGAACAGAAAGGTGGGACAAACTGTTAAAATAATACTTGTTTATGAGTATCGATGTCTTCTCCGAAAAAATATCATCCACTTGTATGCTAATCACACCACAGTATTTTTATCACATTCAGGAGAATTTCTGTAACACAAGAGGATTCCTGGTGAAAATAACTCTCTGATATTCAGCTTCACTTTTATAAGATTTAGGGGCAAAAAAAAAAAAAAATGTTCTCAGGCCCAAGCGTTTGAAAATCTGGTTTCTGTTTAAACCTTGGTGATCTTTGTGTCTTGATAAGAAAACTTGATAATAAAACTATGATTAAGTCTTTCAGTATATGTAACAGATATGTCATTATATGTCACAATAGTTAAAAAATTGTATTAGCATTTTCTTTTGGAATCCTAGCAATGACAGCTTTTTTTTTTTTTAATAATACTAAAAAGACTTCTGGCCCATTCTATATTGAATTTTACAGCCTTTCTCTGATTTTTAAAAGCCCTGTGAATGCTATATTGCCCTGGCTTAATAGAATTAGTATTGTTTTAATTATTTATTTCACACTGTTGATAAAATATAATTTACTGTTTGTGCCTTCTGCACAGTGCTTTCACTGTTAATATATTTGAGAACACATAAACCAAACCCTTTTAAAAGACCCATATTAAGTCACACGGCTCCAGCTACTTCTGTGCACAATATCAAAACATAAAGAAAAGCTCAGTAAGAGAAAAGAAAAATAACAGTGGCTGACAGAATAAAGCATACATTTTTTAAACTTGGTTTTTAAGATAAAGTTTTTGCATAGTTGCTGTCCATGTTACTCTTAAAAGAATGTATCGTTTGAATTTACAGGCAGAGCATCACTCATTAGAAAACTAAAACTAGAAAATAGCACCATGCTTGTAAAAGAAAATCACAAAAAACCTAATAACACCCATAAATGTAGCTTACATTCATTTAATCCTAATTATAATGGCACTTTGTGTTCTCTGCTATTTAAATATTCAGAGCTACTATTAATTTGCCAGCAGCAGTTTCCATTTTTCACATATCTTCAGGACTCAATCAAATTACTCTAGATACATTTTTTAGAGTTTTATAACATTTGCACTCTGAATATATAATTTTAGTTATTTGTGGAGTTTAAGACATTTGTTAATCATGTCTTCTAAAGGAGAAAAGGAGAGATGATTTATTAATAGGGTTGTTTTTCACTCAAATTATGAGACAACATAGAATATGGCACATTATTTTATACATCTTCTATTACACAATGTGAGAACAATAATAATGGTATGCTTGCAAGCTTTTGAGTATTTTACTAGACAAAGCATTATAACTAGTAATATAAACTCACATTCAGAAACAGGTATAATTAACACATCTTCAGAACCCAGTATAATCATTAAGTAATTAATACCTACAATGTATGTCAGTAAACCTTTGCTGTACAGAAGGTCAAATATGTTCATTCAACACACAAAAAAAGCATCTAAGATTTAGGAATTTATAACATAAAATTTGTATTTGCGTCTATCAACAAGCATTTCATATTTCATGAAAGATAAATCACTCAATGACAGCAAGACTAAAGTAAGCCCACACCGTAGTGCAGAGGAGGGTCAGAAACACAAGATTCATCAGACTGGTTTGAATAAGTCCAATGATGAATACTTCTCAACATCTCTAAGCAAGTCACTCCAGCCTTTGATCACTGTTATTGTTAAACAGAATCTCTTGCGTCTGTCTCCATCTTCTTTTCTGAACCCCAGCAGGTATTCAAATACATAGGTAAGATCTGCCAGAGCCTTTCATTCTCCAAGCTAAACACTTTCAGGTCTCTCAGTGTCTACCCATGCGTCAGATGCTCCAGCCCCTTGATTGTCTTCATGGCCTTTCACTCTAATTTCACAGAATCACAGAAATACTCAGGTTAGAAAAGGCCCTCAGGATCATCAAGCCCAACTGATAAACCTAGTCTACAAGGTTCACCCCTAGACCATATCCCCAGGCATCATATCCAAACAGCATTTAAGCACATCCAGGGTTCATGACTCAACCACCTCCCTGGGCAGCACATTCAAATACCTGACCACTCTTTCTGTGAAAATTTTTTTCCTAATGTCCAGCCTAAACCTACCCAGTCGCAGCTTGAGGCCATTCTCTCTTGTTCTATCACTAATTACTTGGGAGAAGAGACCATCACCAGCCTCTCTACAATGTCCTTTTAGATAGTTGTAGACAGCAATGAGGTTGCCGCTCAACCTCCTCTTCTCCAAATTAAACAGCCCCAGCTCCTTCAGTTGCTCTTTGTAAGATCTGTTCTCCAGGCTCTTCACCAGCTTTGTAGCCCTCCTCTGCACTTGCTACAGCACTTCCACATCTCTCTTGTACTGATGTGCCCAAAACTGAACACAATACTTGAAATGTGGCCTCACCAGAGCTGAGTACAAGGGGACAATCACCTTCACACTCCTACTGGACACAGCTCTTCTAATACAAACCAGGATGACGTTGGCTTTCCTAGCCACCTGGGCACACTGCTTGTTCATATTCAGGTGCTCGGCAGTGAGAACTCCCAGGTACCTCTCTGCCAGACAACTTTCCAGCCACACTTCCCCAAGCCTGTAGTGTTGCTTGGGGTTGTTGGGACCCAAGTGCAGGACCTGGCATTTGGCCTTATTGAAGCTCATCCCATTAACGTTGGCCTATTGATCCAATCTATCCAAGTCCCTCTGTAGAGCCTCCCTACCCTCATGAAGATCAACACTTCCACCTATCTTGGTGTCATCTGCAAACTTACTGATGACGCCCTCCATGTCTTCACCAAGGTCATCAATAAAGATGTTAAACAGAAGTGGTCCCAACACTGAGCCCTGAGGAACACCACTTGTGACCGGCTGCCAGTTGGATTTAACTCCATTGACCACCATTCTCTGGGCTCGTTCTTCCAGCCAGTACTTTATCCAGCAGAGTATGTGCTCATCCAAGCCAGGAGCAGCCAGTTTGTCCATGAGAATTCTGTGGGAAACAGTGTCAAAGGCTTTTTGAAAAGTCTAGGTAGACAATATCTACAGACTTTCCCTCATCCAATAGGGTGAGGTCATCTTGTCATAGAAGGAGATCAGGTTGGTCAGGAAGGACCTGCCCTTCCTAAACCTATGCTGACTGGGCCTGATCCCCTGGTCGTTCTCTATACAATGTGTAACAACCAAACAGCACCCAGAGTGTGGCTGTGAGGAGAGGAGGCAGCGGCGACCAGCTCAGCTTTGGGCACTTCTCATGGCTCTTCTTTCTTTTCAAACGAAAAGGGGTTACCCGCTCGGGAACTCCTGAAAAGGGGAGGAGGAGCAGCAGGCTTGGGTTGCCTACGTGCAGTGACGTAGCAGGGGGAGGGGTTGCTGTGGAAACCGCGCAACAACCAAGGAGAACGCAGCGCGTGGCTGCAAGGAGAGGAGGCAGCGGCGACCAGCTCAGCTCAGCCTTCTCACTGATGGGGGAAAAAAAAAAAAGGGGGGGGGGCACGGTGGAGAGGGTGGTTACAGAAAGATGGTTACTACCCAAACAAAGCCTGTAGAAAAACAGTGGGCAGTGGGCACCCAAACAGAGACCACACACAAGCATGCAGATGTTCAAGCAGGTGGCTGCAGTGAGTGCTGGAGCCTTGCAATTGATATGGAGGACAGCAGGGACAGCACCTGTGTTAGGTGTGACCAGATCAGGGATCTGATGAACATGGTGGCCAAACTAAAAGAAGAGGTGGAAAGGCTAAGAACAATAAGAGACTGTGAAAGGGAAATTGACTATTTCCATAACCTAACCTCTACAAAATCAGAACAGGGGGTAATTCTTAGTGGAGCAGGGAGTTTGATACCCTTCCATCAGCAAACCTCTCAGCCTCCATGCAGTAACCCACATAAGAAGGGCCAATGGAAACAGGTCTCTGCCAGACAGAAGAAATGCAAACAGAGCAAGCGTGCTACTTAAAGCAGCACACTGCCTACAGTGCACCTACAGAATAGGTGTGAGGCTCTGCAGGAGGAACAGGTCATCAAAAAGGATGAGGATGCAAGAAGGTCAGAAGCTGCACCAATGACAGGTTGCCTCAGGCCAGCCACCGAAACTAATCCTGAAAAGAAACCTCATAGGGTCATTGTTACAGAAGACTCCTTGCTGAAGGGAGCAGGGGTCCCAATATGCAGACCAAACCCATTTCTTAGAGAGGTCTGCTGCCTCCCTGGTGCCCAGGTAAGGGACATTGTAGGTAAAGTTCCCAACCCCATGAGTCCTTCAGACTACTACCCACTCCTGGTCTTTCAGGTGGGTAGTGACGATGCAAAAATGAGAGGTTCACAATCAATTAAAAGAGACTTCAGGACCTTAGGGCAATTGCTAAAGGGATCAGGAGCTCAAGTTGTGTTCTCCTCTATCCTTCTAATGTCAGTGATGGACAAGGGAACATTTAGGAAGAGCCAAGAGGTCAATTCATGGCTCCGGGGATGGTGTCATCGACAAGGCTTTGGGTTCTACAATCACAGCTCGGTTTATAAGGCACCAGAGCTGCAAACAACTAATGGGATGCACTTGTCCCAGAGGGGGAAAAAGATCCTGGGGCAGGAACTGGCAGGGCTCATTGATAGGGCTTTAAGCTAGATTTGAAGGGGGAAAGGGTAATAGTCTTCTGCTGCCAGTGACAAACAGAGGGGCAGCTCACCAGAGGTAGAGGGATGGAGAGCTAGTGAGGGCTCTTAACTTACTGCCCTGAGGCAAGCCACGAATGATGCACCAGGACACTCTATGGAAATCAAGGGGAACTGGCACAAGAGGAGGACAGGGCCAGCCCAGCTGAAGTGCCTCTACGCAAATGCACGCAGCTTGGGCAACAAACAGGATGAATTAAGGGCCACTGTGCTGCTGGGATGTCATGACATAGTGGCTATTACTGAAACTTGGTGGGATGATACCCATGACTGGAATGTAGGGATAGATGGGTACAAGCTCTTTAGGAAGGATAGGCAGCGAAGGAGAGGAGGAAGTGTTGCCCTCTCTGTCAGTGACCAGCTGCAATCAGTGGAGCTCCACTTGGGGAAGGATGATGAGCTAGTTGAGACTATATGAGTTAAAATTAAAGAAAGACAGGGAAAGGAGATGTTACTGTAGGGGTCTGCTACAGGCCACCTGACCAGAAGAGCCAAGCAGATGAGGCCCTCCACAGGCAAATAGAAGCGCCTTCCAGGTCACAAGCCCTGGTCCACATGGGGGATTTCAACCACCCTGACATCTGCTGGAGGGACAACACAGCAAGGCACCAGTAATCCAGAATGTTCCTAGATTGCATAGATGACATATTCCTCCTCCAAATAGTAGAGGAAGCAACAAGAAAAGGTGCTATGCTGGACCTTGTTCTCACCAACAGGGAAGGGCTTGTAACCAGTGTGAGGCTCAGAGACAGCCTTGGCTGCAGTGACCATGAAGCAGTTGAATTTAAGATCCTCAGGGCAGCCAGGAGGACGTATTCTAAGCTTACGACCCTGGACTTTAGGCATGCAGACTTTGATTGCTTCAGGGATCTGCTGGCCAAAGTGTTGTGGGACAAAGCCCTAGAGGGAAGAGGGGCCCAGGACAACTGGTCAGTGTTCAAGGATCACCTCCTCTGTATTCAGGAGCAATGTATACCAACAAAGAGAAAAGCAGGGAAGAATGCTAGGAGGCCTGCCTGGATGAGCAAGGAGCTGCTATACACGCTATCACTTAAAAGGAAGCTCTACAAGGAGTGGAAGAAAGGACAGCTAGAATGGGGGGTATATAAGGAAGCTGCCCAGGCAGCAAGAGACCTGGTTAGGAAAGCCAAAGCACAGTTTGAATTGAATCTAGCCAGGGAGGTTAAAGGGAGCAGTAAGAATTTCTACAGATATATAATGGTAAAAAGAAGACTAGGGAAGGTGTGGGCCCCCTCAGAAAGGAAACAGGTGAAATGGTCACAAGTGACCTGGAAAAGGCTGAGGTTCTCAATGACTTCTTTACCTCAGTCTTCACTGCAAGGGCTTCCAGCCACACCCCTGGAATAGTCATGGAAGCTAATGGCAAGAACCAGAAGGAAGAACTGCCCATCATAAGTGAAGATCAGGTTCGTGATCACCTGAAGATCCTGAAAGTGTTCAAGTCCATGAGACCCAACGGGATACACCCATGGGTACTAGGAGTACTGGCAGATGAGGTTGCTAAACCCCTCTCTATTATATTCTAAAAGTCCTGGCAGTCAGGGGAAGTCCCCATGGACTGCAAAAGGGGAAACACTACTCCCATTTTCAAAAACGGTAAGAACGAAGAACCAGGGAACTATAGGCCAGTCAGTCTTACCTCTGTGCCTGGTAAGATCATGCAGCAGATTCTCCTGGAGGCACTACTGAGACAGAAGAATAGTGAAGAGGTGATTTGGTACACTCAGCATGGCTTCAGCAAGGGCAAATCCTGCCTGACAAAACTGGTGACCTTCTATGAACAGGTGACAACATTAATAATAATAATAATAATCAAGAAGGTTGGAAGAGACCTCAAGGATCATCGAGTCCAACCTGTCACCCTACACCTCATGCCTATCTAAACCATGGCACCAAGTGCCACGTCCAATCCCCTCTTGAACACCTCCAGGGATGGTGACTCCTCCATCTCCCTGGGCAGCACATTCCAATGGCCAACCACTCTCTCTGTGAAGAACTTTCTCCTCATCTCCAGCCTAAACCTCCCCTGGCGCAGCTTGAGACTGTGTCCTCTTGTTCTGCTGCTGGTTGCCTGGGAGAAGAGACCAACCCCCTCCTGGCTACAACCTCCCTTCAGGTAGTTGTAGACAGCAATGAGGTCTCCCCTGAACCTTCTCTTCTCCAGGCTAAACAGTCCCAGCTCCCTCAGCCTCTCCTCATAGGGCTTGTGCTCAAGGCCTCTCACCAGCCTCGTTGCCCTTCTTTGGACATGCTCCAGCAATTCAACATCTTTCCTAAACTGAGGGGCCCAGAACTGGACACAGTACTCAAGGTGTGGCCTAACCAGTGCTGTGTACAGGGGTACAATGACCTCCCTGCTCCTGCTGGCCAAACTATGCCTGATGCAGGCCAGGATGCCATTGGCTCTCTTGGCCACCTGGGCACACTGCTGGCTCATGTTCAGGCGCCTGTCAACCAGTACCCCCAGGACCCTTTCCACCTGGCTGCTCTCCAGCCACTCTGACCCCAGCCTGTAGCTCTGCATGGGGTTGTTGTGGCCGAAGTGCAGCACCCGGCACTTGGACTTGTTGAATGCCATCATGTTGGACTCTGCCCATCTGTCCAGCCTGTCAAGGTCCCTCTGCAGAGCCCTTCTACCTTCTAACAGATCAACACCTGCTCCCAGCTTGGTGTCATCTGCAAATTTACTGATGATGGACTCAATCCCCTCATCCAGATCATCAATAAAGATGTTGAACAGGATGGGGCCCAGCACTGATCCCTGGGGGACACCACTAGTGACAGGCTGCCAGCTGGAAGTGGCACCATTCACCACCACTCTCTGGGCTCGGCCCTCCAGCCAGTTCCTAACCCAGCGCGGAGTGCTGCTGTCCAAGCCACAAGCTGCCAGTTTGGCCAAGAGTTTGCTGTGGGGGACAGTGTCAAAGGCCTTGCTGAAGTCCAGGTAGACTACATCCACAGCCTTTCCCACGTCCACCAGGATGAGGGGAGAGCAACTGATGTCATTTACCTGGACCTGAGCAAAGTCTTCAACACTGTCCGACACCATATCCTGGTCTTCAAGCTGGTGAAACATGGGTTTGATGGGGAGACCACGAGATGGATAAAGAACTGGCTTGATGGCCACACCCAAAGAGTGGCTGTCAATGGCTTCATGTCCCAGTGGAGGCCAGTGACAAGCAGAGTCCCTCAGGGATCAGTCCTGGGAACAGTCTTGTTCAACATCTTTGTTGGAGACATGGACAGTGGCATTGAGTGCACCCTCAGCAAGTTTGCTGATGACACCAAGCTGTGTAGTGCAGCAGACACGCTGGAGGGAAGGGATGCCATCCAGAGGGACCTTGACAGGCTGGAGAGGTGGGCACAAGCCAACCTCATGAGGTTCAACAAGACCAAGTGCAGCCTCCTGCATCTGGGTCGAGGCAATCCTTAGCACAAATACAGACTGAGCACTCACTGGCTGGAAAGCAGCCCTTAGGAGAGGGACTTGGGGGTGCTGGTGGAGGAGAAGCTCAACATGAGCTGTCAATGTGCACTTGCAGCCCAGAAAGCCAACCAGATCCTGGGCTGCATCAAGAGAAGTGTGGCCAGCAGGTCGAGGGAGGTGATTCTCATCCTCTACTCAGCTCTGGTGAGACGCCACCTGGAGTACTGCATCCAGTTCTGGAGCCCCTATTACAAGAGGAATATGGACATGCTGGAACGTGTCCAGAGAAGGGCCACCAGGATGAGCAGAGGGCTGGAGGACCTCTCCTATGAGGACAGACTGAAAGAGTTGGGTCTGTTCAGTCTGCAGAAGAGAAGGCTCTGAGGTGACCTTATTGTGGCCTTCCAGTATCTGAAGGGGGCCTACAAGAAAGCTGGGGAGGGACTTTTTAGGATATCAGGTAGTGATAGGACTAGGGGAAATGGAATAAAGCTGGAAGTGGGGAGATTCAGGGTGGATGTGAGGAAGAAGTTCTTCACCATGAGAGTGGTGAGAGCCTGGAATGGGTTGTCCAGGGAGGTGGTTGAGGCCCCATCCCTAGAGGTGTTTAAGGCCAGGCTGGATGAGGCTCTGGCCAGCTTGATGTAGTGTGAGGTGTCCCTGCACATGGCAGGGAGGTTGGACCTAGATGATCCTTGTGGTCCCTTCCAACCCTGGCTGATTCTATGATTGTATGATTCTATATGGTGTGTAACAGTGCTTGGGATGATCTACTCCATGACCTTCCCTGGTACTGAGGTCAGACTGACAGGTCTATAGTTTCCCAGATCTTCCTTTCTTCCTTTCTTGTAGATGGGCATTACATTTGCTACCCTTCAGTCTATTGGGATCTCCCCAGCTATCCAGGACTTCAGGTAAATAATGGGAAGTGGTTTGGTGAGCGCATCTGCCAGCTCCTTCAGGACCTTTGGATGTAGCCGATCCGGCCCCACAGGCTTCGTGGTGAAGGCTGCCTATGCTCAGAATTATGCCCCAAATATTGCCAAAACTTGTCCTTACATGTTTTGCTCACCACCCCCCTCCACCTTCCTCCTCCTTCTGGTGTGGGTGCTCAGCCCAGCAGTCAGTAAACAAAAGGCCAGGTGTCAGCAAGATGGGGTAAACAACCCAACCTGCCTTTTTGGGGGTAAACAAGATCATGCACCCACCTTCTGGGATGTTTGTGGTATGCCTGTGCTTTTTCCAAGTATAGGCATAATTCTGACCACATGCTTTGATAGTTGTTAATGGTGTTTACCAAGTTTGAGTATTGGATAAATTCAAGCCTCAAGCAAGTTATAAGTATTGCCCCAAAACTGTAAACAAGTTGCTCTTTTGCTCTCTCGCTATCGAGCTCTATCTCTTTTGCTATTGCTCCGTTCACATGTACTGCCTTTGTCTACAGTCCGGAGAGAAGCCTGCTACTCAGGAAGAGCCATCGTGACTCAGTTCACCCAGGAACCAGCAAAGAGTCCTTTGTTTCGCTACAGCTTAGCATTGTACCTGAGTCCTGCCAGTATGAAGATGTTGCCACTGAACCCTGAGGGACTGAGCCCTGTTTGCCAAGGCTAGCCATCTCGGGGAGAACTAGCCTGAACCCGTTCAGCCACAAGGCAGCAGACCTGTGAACCAAAGTCTTCATGTACCCACTGACAAAGCAAGGACCGTGCCTGACAGCCCCTGTGTGATGGCTGCTTAGCCACGGGAGAAGGAGCTGTCGCTGCCTGTGATTCAGAGCACTACCCATGCTCTGCCAGCACTGCCTGTGAGTGCCCTGAACAGCTTCACAAAGGACCGCTCCATAACCTTAGAAATGGGAAAGCAGTCACTGAGAGGAATTGCCAATTCTCAGTAATTTCTGAGATGAGCTGAGCTAGGGGAAAAGCTACTCTGTGCTCCACCCCCTGCCCCTCCAGCTCTCAAGCCACTGTGGGAGGGGAACTGCCCCCCCACAGCATGCTACCAACTCTGCAGGACCACCAGCACCTAGGAACTGCTCAAGAGCCATTCCAGGGGACCCAGTCTATGCGACATTCCCCCCACCCCCTGCAGCAGCAGGAGGGAGCCACCTCCACCATGTCCAGAAGGGACCGCCCCTGGGAGCCAGCGCTGGGTCCCTGCAAGTCCCTGAGCCTTGGCAGCAACCAGCTACAGCCTCGCCAGGTCTCCACAAGCCTCAGCAACCAGCGTAACAGTAACAGTTCAGCAAAGGAAGCTGTATCTTTTCAGTGTTCACATGTTTAACACCAGTTTCGGTTTTGTTTAAAATCCCCACGCTTTAGCCTGCATGGTATTGTTTATTAATGCAGCATCCTGGAATGCCCAGAGACATAATTCGTGATCATAAACTAATTTAAGTCTCTTTAAAAAGTTCTTTAATTGTATGCCCTGACACTTTGTCCCTCCTGGCTGTTTAGCAGCTGCCTAGAATCTTGTCAAGTCACCATCTGGTGGACAAGTGTTGGAATTGCAATTTTGGTTCTAAGTGAACAACCATTTAGTATTTTTATAATTTGGTTCAAAATTGTTAAACTGTACCAGTTTATGAGATATGTCCACAACTGTGCACTAGAATCTGCATACATAGAATCACAAAATGTTACTAATAATTGTTGATGTTGATAAAGAATACAAATATTATTAATAATTTTTCATAAATCATAATTAATAACCATAAACATCACCAGTTAGCCAGGATCACTGAAATATGATGAAGAATTTCTTGGTGAGCTCTCCTGCCATCTTCTTTAGCAACCTTAGTTGGATTTCATCTGGTCCTATACAATTGTGCGCATTTAAATGATCTGACAGGCCACAAACCATTTTTCCTTGAAGCATGGGGGCCTAATTCCCTTCCCCTTCTCTGTCTTCCAGCTCAGGGGGCTGGGTACCCAGACAAAAATAGTCTTGCTACTAAAGACTGAAGCAAAGAAGGCATTGAGTACCTCAGCCTTTTTATTCATCCTTTGCCACAATGTTCCCTCCCACATGCATTAAAGGATGGAGATTCTTCTTAGCTCTGCTTCACTGCTGATGTATTTATAGAAACATTTTTTATTACCTTTCACAGAGATAGCCAGATGAAGTTCAAGCTGGGTTTTGGCCTATCTACTTTTCTCCCTACAGTGTCTCACTACATCTGTATAGTCCATTCACCTGGCCTGCCCCCTCTTCCAAAGGTGATAAATTCTTCTCTTATTCCTGAGCTCCAGCAAAAGCTCTCTATTCAACCAAGAAAGTATCATTTCTCAACAGCTTATCTTTCAGGACATGAGAATGGCCTATTTCTGTGCCTTCCCAATTGTTTCTTTGCCCTGCAGGGCAGCCTCCCACAGGATTCTGTGAGTTAGTCTGCTCAACAGGCCCAAATCTGCACTATGGTAGACCAAGGTGGCCAGACCTTCTGGTCCATTCTGCTAACTCCTCTTCTTACTTCCCTCAGAATTGAAAAATCTATCATTTCATAGTCACTCTTCTCAAGATGTCCTCAACGATTACATCACTCACAAGTCCTTCCCAGTTAACAAGCAGGAGGTCCAGGAGGGCTCCTTCCCTAGTTGCCTCCTTCACCAGCTTTCTTTCTTAGGAAGTTATCTCCCATGAACTTGAGGATCCTAAGGGATAGTTCCCTTTCCGCAGTATTATATTCCCAGCAGACATATGGGAAGTTGAAATCCCCCTCAAGAGCAAGAGGTGGTGATCATGAAACCTCTCACAGCTACTTGTAGAGTGCTTCATCAGCCTCACCATACTAATTGGGTGGTCTGTAACAGACTTCCACCGCAGCATTTGCCTTATTGGCTTTCCCCTTGATTTTTACCCTTAGGCATTCAATCCTATCATCTCTGTCACTAAGCATTAGACAATGATATCCCACACTGGCATAAAGGGATACCCCACTGCCTCTCCTTCTTTGCCTGTTCCTTCTGAAGATCTGGTATCCATCAGCTGTAGCACTCCAGTCATATGAGTTGTCCCACCATCTTTCTGTGATTACATCATAGTTGCCTCACAGCACAATGGTTCACCCTGCTCGTTACTCACGCTGCATGCATTAGTGGAGATGCACTTCAGCTGAGCTAATGGTCCCACCATCTTTTTAGGAAGGATGACCCTAGTTCCAACCTGTCTGTTTGTGGATGCTTCCATAATGACCAATCTATCAATTCCTGTGTTTTTAGTAACACACTGATCACTATACCCCACCTCCACTGAGGTGGCAAACTCTCAAACCTCACTAGCATACTGCCTCACAGGTATCATCATGCCATTTCCAGATTTTTCTCTAGCATGCCCAATTTCATCCCCATCCCTCTTCAGCTCTAGTTTAAAGTTCTATCAATGATCTCTTGCCCCAAGGTCCTTTCCTGCTTTGATACAAGTCTTCACTACCTGTTGCTAGCAGGCCCAGTGTCTTGTAAAGTAACCCATGGTCAAAGAAGCCAAAGTCCTGCTGGTGACACCACTCACAAAGTCAGGCATTAATTTGCTGGCTCTTCCTGGTTCCACCTTCAACATTCCCTGCAAGTAGGGTGATGGAGGAGAACACAGCTTGTGCTCCTGATCCTTTCACCAGTTGCCCCAAGTCCCTGAAGTCCTTATTCATTGCCCTCAAGGTTCAAAGCTGCACTAGGGGAGATTCATCTGGACATTAGCAATTATTTCTTTACCAGGAGGGTGGTCAAACACACGAATAGGCTCCCTAAGGAGATGACCAATGTCCCAAGCCTGTCAAGTGTTTAAACAGCATTTGAACAATGCCCTTAGTAGAGTGCTTTAATTTTTACACAACCCTGAAGTGCTCAGGCGGTTGGATTAGACAACTACTGTAGCTCCCTTGTAGCTGAAATATTTGATTCTATCTCTGATGCATTGGTAAGAGTTATCACCTTACTTACTTTTTAAAGAGTCAAATTTGAGATTGTGGGATTAATTGTATGAGATATTCTGCTGCAGAAACATGCTGTGTTAATCATATCTCATGTGTGCTGGGTTGAAACTATCCCCAATATTACCTTCACCAGACTAGCTCAGTTTGGAAGCAAATGAGGCTGTATTTATAAGCGACACTACAATCTACAATGGAACGAAATGAATATATACAAAATGTATCTCTAGCACCTATGGGTGGCCTCATAAAATCAACAAGATCTCTAAGGCAGACCTTGCCTTCCTCATCCGAAGCATCCTTTTTAATTGAAGTCCCCTGATCAGCAGAAGAATCCTGGTCAGCAGAATCCTGACCTCCTTCTGCAGCTCCCTCTGCAAGTTCCCTTGCGTTTAACCTTTCTGGGCAAAGCAGCAATTAAATTCCCAGATGCTGCTTTTACATTCACAGCACGATTGGCAGAAGCCATTTGGCACCCTTCCGCTGCTGCTGCTTCTGTTCCAGCTGCAGAGGGCGGAAAAGCCTTTGCCTTGCTAATGGCCGCTGCCTGTGAAGCCATTGCTGCCATTTTAGGTGCTGACAGGGTTTTTGCAGCTGTACTGGACTGTTGCTGCCCACCTGCTGGTATAGTGCCAGAGACCCCACTCTTGCTGTTCAGAGCAGCTCACCCAGTCTTTTCATTAACTCCTGCCTGCCTACACTGGCCTGTAACCTCCTCAGCACTGAAATCAGACTCTGTATCTTCCTCATTACTAAAATTGCCTGAGTTATACTCAGATTTCTTATGCTTTCTTCTGCATCTAAGTCACACAGATCTCTCTCTGCACAGTACTATCAGCAGGCATATTATCATTATCACCAATAGCAGAATTAGGCACAGCAAATAGATTATTTTACAGTCCCATTTAGTCAGATAACCTTCTGGAATAGGAATGCTGGAACGCATAGATTTCAGCAGGAAGAGTTACAGTCACAGTACTGTGTTTTCCTCCTAATCCAATAAAACTGAGGCAATAATCACCAAAATCCCTTACTTGCATTTAAACTAAAGAAACAACTTATATACTATATATCTGCATAGTTTATCATCGTGGAAACACACCATCTATAAATCATGTCCTGGAAAAGGCATTAATGAACCAGCTAAACCTGCCTGGCAACTGCGCTTTCTCCTCTCCCCCTGTTGCAGGGTCCAGGTTTGAGGTTGAGAAGCCAATAGGCAGGTGCCATTGAGGCTGTCTGGGCAGGGTGGAAGCTGGATCCTGTGCCTCACATTTTGTATAGACAACTGCACGTGTCAGAGACTAGTCGAGAAGGCGTGTACAGTTTGCCCGCCATACAGCATTTTGAATTGATTGGCTAGATTTGAATAGGTAATCTGCCATTGGGCCATTCAGTTTTCAAAAGGGGAATTTATAAGGGATGATTTGAGAGCCCACACCCCGTTCATTAGTGTGATTCAAGGCAGTGACAAGCACCCACTTCATGCTTGTCTTCAGGGTGATTATCTGCTTTTGTCCTAGTAGCAGTGTTTTGGGTCCCCAGCCACACCACAGCAGCATGCTCTCTTTCCCTCCCTCACTTCTTCCAATTTCAAGATTTGTTTTTGGATTATCCCTGTCTTTTGGATTACAAATTACAGCTCCGTGTATCTCTTCATTCGGCAAATGTTTTGGTGACTATAGCTAATTTACTTGGTTATTTCTAAAGGTCACAGACTGTTTATCTGTGACTTAACTCCACAGTGAGTCCGAGGGGGTCTGTCCTGCCTCCTGAGGCGGTATTGCTGTTTCCATGTTTCAAGAGTTTCCAGTTTGTTCCTCTGTATTCCAGGTTTCTGATTTTCTAGATTGTTATTCCATTGTTCATTAGTGTTCTATACTGTGTAATCAACCTATCATTGACTGGGCAAATGAACCTGGATCAAATTAGCTTGGAAAAATAATTTTAATATCTAATAAATCATATTAATATTTTATCAGATTTCTGGTTTATAAATTTGATCATAAACTCTATCATATCACTACTGTTAAAACACAATATATTAAATGTCACAGAATCCAAAGCAGCTTCATTTTGCTTCCTAATATGAGCAGAAATTAATCAATCAAGCAATTGCCCCATGCTGGAATAGCACCAATTATTTGTTGCAACATGGTGGGTTGAAATTGCCCCCAACATTACCTTCACCAGACTAGCTCAGTTTGGAAGCAAGTGAGGCTGTATTTACAAGCGACACTACAATCTACAATGGAATGCAATGAATATATACAAAATAGACAGTATTTACAATATTTACAGGTATTTACAATTAACAGAAACAGCACAAAAACCTTTGTGGCAAAGCCAGGAAAGCTGTCTCTCTGTCTTTCCCCCCCCCACCCCTGTCCAAAGGGAAGAAAGAGAGAAGAGAAGCAGAGATTATGTCAGACCTTGCCAAGGTCAGCAAGGTTGTTATCTCCCAGCATAGAAGGCAAGAAGAGAAGAAAACACACCCAGCTAGACTGCTGAACAGAACAGACTGAACTTTGTTTTGAGAACCAAATCTTAAGGACGCTATCCCTCCAATGGAATTGTTTAGAATGATCATTATTTTTCCTTTTTTACACACAATAGTGATTTATTTACATTCTTACTACTTTCTGCTCAAGATCTGTGAAAAATTTTAAAGGCAGAGCCTTAAAACCAGTACACCATGCATTTGTGTTGACCAGTGACCAAAAGACATTATAATCTTAAAAATTAAAAACAACCCCTCAGAAAATATTAAGAAAATATTTTAGCTTATTATATGCCCTTCTGTAGTAATATAACAGTATTACTATCAAAGTGTATATAATGAGCTAAAATATCTAGTAAAATTTAAGGTGGATTTCCACGGGAATTGCTTGGATTTTAGCCGTGCAAAAGTGTAATTGGTTTGGCTGAGATGTAGTTAATTCTCCCCATATCATCTTTCATAGTGCTGTGCATTGTAGTGATAGCTGGAAGGGTGTTCATAACACCAGTGTTCTGGCTACTGCCGACCAGTGCTTGCACAGCACAAAGAATCGGATTTTCCAACATATATCTCCCAAGAGTAGGCTGAGGTATCATTAAGATCTTCAGAATTGAAACAGCCTGTCCAGCTGACCCAAACAAACCAATAGGGTATTCCACATCACATGACATCAGCTCAGATATAAAAGTTAAAGGAATGGGGGGCATTTGTTGACACCATTTGTCCTCCAGAGCAACTGCTATGCATATCAAAGTCCTGATTCCTGGGAAGTGAACAAACATTGTCTGCTGACGGGAATTACAGAGTAATATTTTTGTTTGCCTTGGCTTCTGTGTGCAGCCTTTGCTTTTGCTTTTGCTTTTGCTCTTGCCCTATTAAACTGCTGCTATCTTGAACCACAGGCCTCTTGTTATATTTTCCCTCTCCCCTGTTGATCTAAGAAGGGAAGTGATAGAGCAAGTTTGCTGGGCATCTCTCCCTTCCAGGGCCAAACCACCATAAAAAGACCAAAAGTGTTTTTCAATTTATAGTGAATGACCAAATTAAAAAAAAATCAACACAAAACATAGGCATAAAATTTCACATTTTCTCAACTTAACTTTTGTCAGCCC
Organism: Indicator indicator; assembly: GCF_027791375.1. Taxonomy (NCBI): domain Eukaryota; kingdom Metazoa; phylum Chordata; class Aves; order Piciformes; family Indicatoridae; genus Indicator; species Indicator indicator. The sequence continues at coordinate 41,850,737 of NC_072053.1, forward strand.
TGAATCAGAACGTTGAATTAGGTGATCTTTGTACATCCCTTCTTATTGTTATAATCCTATTTACTATTATTCTATTCTATTCTAGTCTAGTCTAATCTAGTCTAGTCTATTCTGTTCTATTCTATTCCATTTTAGTCTAGTCTAGTCTAGGCTATCAGATTACCAATCAAGATGCAATGGGAGATAGTGTCAACTAATGTTTAGATAAAGATCTACTGCTATTCTTCCATCCACTGATTCATTCATTTTATCATAGAAGGCTCTCAGGTTGATCAGACATGGTTTACTCACTAAATCAATTATGACTACACCTGATCGCTTTCCTGTCTCCTGTGTGTTGGGATGTGATTCCCAAGAGGATTAACTCCACAACAATCCCTGGGCTGACTAGGCTGCAGTCTCTCAGATAATTTCTTTCTTGGAATGGCAGAGGCATTTCCTTTCTCCTAGTCCTCAGGGCCCTATTGTAATCATCAAGGTCTTTCAAAGATAATTGAGAGTGGCTTTGTAATCACAGAATAATATTATGATAGGAGTTGTAAAGGACCTCTGGAGATCATCTAGTCCAACCCCTAAGCCACAATACATTCACCTAGAGCAGATTGCACAGGACAACATCCAGTCAGGTTTTTAAATTCTCCAGAGGAGACTACACCACCTCTCTGGGCAGCCTGTTCCACTACTCTAACACCCTCATGTTTAGGTGGAACTTCCTATGTTCAAGTTTGTGCCTGTTACCTCTTGTCCTGTCACTGGGCATCATTGAAAACAGACTGGCCCCATCCTCCCAACACCCAGCCTTTAAGTATTTATGAGCATTGATTAGATCCTTCCCCAGTCTTTTCTTCTCCAGGCTAAAAACCCACACGACCCTCTGCCTTTCTTCATAAGACAGACATTCTAGCCATCATAGGCTTTCTTGTCCACAAGGGGACATCATTGGCTCATGATCATCTTTTTCCCAACAGCACTCCCAGGATTTTTTCCACAGAGCTTCTTTCTAATAGGTCATCCGCTAACCTGTACAGATATATTGGGCTGTTTCTCCCTAGAAGCAGTACCCTACACTTGCCCTTGTTGAACTTCACAATGTTACTCTCTGCCCAATTCTCCACCCTGTCCAGGTCTCACTGAATTGCAGCACAGCCTTCTGGTGTGTTAGTCACTCTTCTCAGTTCTGTGTCATCAGCAAACCTGCCAAAGGTATGTCCTACCAACTCATCAATGTCACTGACAAATACATTGAACAGGACCGGACACAGTATTCACCCCTGGAGGACACTGTTTGTTATGGAACTCCAACTAGACTCTATGCTGCTGACCACAACCCTCTGAGCTCTCTTTCAGGCACTTTTCAATCCACCTCACTGCCCATTTATTCAATCCACTCCTCCTAAGCTTGCCAATGAGGATGCTGTGAGAGACAAAGTCAAAAGCCTTGCTGAGGTCAAAGCATACAACTTCCATGGCCGTCCCCTCATCTACCCATCCATCCAGTCATGTTCTCGTAGAAGGCTGTGAGATTAGTCAGACATGACTTTCCCTTGGTGAATCCATGTTGGTTACTTCTAATAACTTTCTTTTCCTCTACGTGCTTTGAGATGACACCTAGAACAAACTGCTCTATCATCTTTCCAGTAATGGAGGTGAGGCTACTGGTCTGTAGTTTCTTGGGCCTTCCATCTTGCCCTTTTTTGAAGACTGGACTGATACTGCCTTTTCTCCAGTTGTCAGGCACCTCTCTTTTTCTCCAGGACCTTTCAAAGATGATGGAGAGCAGCTCAGCAATGACTTCTGCCAGCTCCCTCAGCTCTTGTGGGTGCATCTCATCAAGAAACATCACCCAGCTCCCTCAGCATTCATGGGTGCAACTTATGAGGTCTCAGTGACTTGTGTATGTCCAGTTTACATAAACATTCCTACCACGATCCTCCTTCACCAAGGTTAAATCTTTCTTGTTTCAGATTTTCCCAGTGATCACAGACAACTAAGACTGATGAAAACAGGTTTTGTCAGTGAAGACAGAGGTGAAGAAGGCATTAAGTACCTCTTTCTTTTCTAGACTCTTTGTCACCAGGCCCCACCTCTCTGTAGACACACTTGCGTATTCCTATTTGGTTGACTGGGAAATGGAGATGTACTACGAAATCCACCCAAGGTCATAGGGAAGTTTGTGAGTTCTAGTGATTCTAAGAGCTGCTGTTTCTCTGAATAAAGTAGCACTTTAATGTGAACAACAGTAATAATAATAATAATAATAACAACAAAGAAGTGGGGTTTATGTTCTTGAAAACAGGAGATCCTGTTCAAATGAAGTAACAAACATCAGACAGCAAAATTGATATGAATTAAATCTTTCCTGCAACTCATGAAGAAATTTTCTTTTCCTATCTTTTCACCTTTTAAACCATATTTAATCAGATTTACAGACTAAAGTAAAAATAGATACTCTCTTCAAAATAGTTTCCTTTCTCCATGCACTTTTAGTCTTAGACTGGAAATCAAAATGTTGAACGTTGTGTGCTATTTGCTGAAATAGAAACCATCCACTGTGGGTGGTGAACTTGCAAAGCAGAAAGGGAAAAGATCACTCAAGGCTTTATTCTCCAAGGTGTTATGTGGCTGAGAGCATGCTTTAAAGCTTTGTTGTATAAGTGACACTTTATTCAGCACCTTGGAGAGTTGATCCTTAGAAAGGCAATAATAACAATTTACTGATGCCATGATTTTTAAGTATTTAAGCACAAGACTAAGTTTTTGAGAATTAAATCTTGTATTTGGGATTCATCCAAGTACAGAAATTCATTGAAAAGCCCTTAAAATACTTAATTTTCACATTCAGGGTATGCTCAAGCCTCTTGGAGGTTCACTGCAGAACACCCTGCAGGAATCACCATTATGATTACAGTATCTCCACCTACATATAACTATCTGGGTCATTTGTAATAAAGGCCTGCACTTTTCATAGCTACAAATTTTGGTTTCCCAAAAAACTTCATGTTTTGCCTATTCAAAATCTTGGTGATTAGATTACATTTAAGGTGTTTTGCATTTTTTTGTTTAAATACTGCAAGTTCTCCATGGAACAACAATGTGCTCTTGTGGCCAAGAAAGACAATTGGATCCTGGGGTGCATCAAGAAAGGTGTGTCCAGCAGGTCTGGGGAAGTTCTTCTACCTCTCTGCTTGCCCTGGTGAGACCACACCTGGAGTGCATTCAGTTTTGGGCTCCCCAGTTCAAGAGAGACAGAGACCTGCTGGAGAGAATCCAATGGAGAGCCAGGAGGATCATAGGGGACTTGAGCATCTCCTCTGTAAAGAGAGACTGAGATCCCTGGGGCTATTTAGTCTTGAGAAGAGAAGACTGAGAGAGGATCTAATCAATATGTATAAATATCTGAGAGGTGGGTGTCAAGTGGAGGGGGCCAGGCTCTTTTTGGTGGTTCACAGTGATAAGACAAGGAACAATGGGTTCAAACTAGAACATAGAAGACTTCACTTCTACATGAGGAGAAACTTCTTTACAGTGAGGGTGACAGAGCACTGGAACAGGCTGCCTAGGCGATTTGTGGAGTCTCCTTCTCTAGAGGCTTTCAAAACCCACCTGGATGCATTCGTGTGCAGACTACCCTAAGTGATCCTGCTTTGCCAGGGGTTTGGACCCCATGATCTCTTGAGGTCCCTTCCAGCCTCTGATATACTGTGATACTGTAATTTATATAAAGTTATATTACTTCTCACCAAAGGATGTCTACACTGCAGACTAAAATACAACTTACCAGCAACATATTCACAGCTAAACATATTAATTTAAAATCCAATATTTCATATAGCATACAAAAATATTTCATACTTTTCTATCTTGATCCATTTTTTATGGACAGGAAATATTAACCAGTTCTACAGATAATTAAATATCATAATAATTTTTTATCTCTAATTAATAATATCAAGAAATTAATGGTATCTCTAGAGCCTTGGACGCTTTCCTATGATTGTCAAAATTGATCTTTAATTGTTCCATTAAAAACTAATTTCCTGTCCTCATTATTATCTTTTTTTTTTTTTTAAAGTACTTATGAATAGGAACTGGCTAACAGCTACTTTGATTAATTTCCCTGAAATATATTCTGAAAAATTTCACATCATTACATTTGCCTTTGAAGTACTCTTCCTTGTTTTTAATAAAATTTGTCATTCTTACATTTGCTTTCTAACATATTTAATATCAATTTACCATGTTTTCAAGTAATACAGAAAGTATATAGGTCACTTCTTCTAATCTAGGCAGGCTACAAAGATTACTATGGCAGTTTTACAAAATAGCAATGTTCACTTTCTGTTTAAAGACCTGAACAGAATGCAGCCAAGGCAGTTATGATGTCGCTGTCTCAACCATATTACAGCAGTTTGATAGAGGCTTTAATTCACGTCAGATGGTGTAATTACATGTCTTCTTCAGTACAAACACTCTGACCAAGTTTTTAGAGTTCTTTTCTTCAGCATCTTGTTTCAAGAGACAATTTTTTACACAGAATTACAGAGAATTTAAAGTTGATTGCACCAGAGATCCTTAAAAGCAGAGGAGAGAGAAACTGAGGTAAAAGATTTCCATATACCCTTTTTTAGCTGTTACCTGCAATGTTAGACAAATTCAGGGCACATTTCAGCTACATGAAGTTTGCAAGCTCAGTGTGAAATGCTAACAGTTATATTATTTTTGTAGCAGCAAATCAGCCCATACATCTTATATAAAACTCACAGATTTGGGGCATACCATGACCTGATACAATTTATAGATGTGATGAAATAAGTTTTCTTGAATTTGAAAGATAGTTTCTCTTTGTTTCAGCATTTTTTTTCATTGGCCTACAAAGAAACTAAAGTAGGCAATTCCTCTTACTAACTGATGCTGCTGGAATTTTAATTGGTTTACTCACATACCAGTGAGGACAAATGCTTCTTCATAAACTTTCTTAATTTTGCAGTTCTGAACAATGTTAAATGTTTTTTGTTTTTTACAATTTGAAATAAGCATTCATCAAAAATGTTTATGACAAATAAAATATTTTATGTATTGTTGTCAGAAGAAGCAAGATTTATTATACCAATAATGGAGATATTTGTCTTAGGTTATTTTCACAAAAATTCCGCAAGAATTAAAATAAGCCAAAAACTTGGTTACACTGTTTGGTTTCTTTTGTGTTGCCTTTTTTTTTTTTTTTTTTTAATACATCAAAAGATTTCTGTAAGTGTGTATTACAAAGTATGAAAATGTGTTTTTTAATCAGACATTCACTTAAGACACAAAAGAAACCCCAAAATAATTATACTGTCTTAATTTTAAAAGATGCATAAAGTGCACTGCCCAATTAACAGCATGTTGTGACTACGTAAGTCCATCTACTTTGACTTATTTCTGATTTTTTCGTGTTTGTGGTTCTTATACAACCAAGACAAATGTACAAAAGATTCTTTTTTTAATTCCAGAAATTTAACAGATTATAAAGACATAATTAAGAAAGCTGTCCAATTGATGGTGCCACAAGCTTTAGCTACAACACTGTGCCTGTTTCATGAGTGGTACAATATCCTGAGCAAAAATCTGCCACTTACCACAAAAGCAAGGGAAATAGATTGCTATTTTGAAAGAGTGGCCTAGAAATAGGGCAACAGTCAAGCAACTGAGAAAAGGTAATGCAAAAATCACAGAATGACAGAATGTTAGGGGATGGAAGGGACCTCAAAAGATCATATACTTCAACTCCCCTGCCAGAGAAGGATCACCTGTACCAGGTCACACAGGAATGCATCCAGGCAGGTCTTGAATATCTCCGGAGAAGGAGACTCTGCAACCCCCCTGGGCAGCCTGTTCCGGTGTTCCGGAGTGAAACTGAGTGAAAAAAAATTTCCTCATGTTTCCATGGAATTACCTATGCCTCAGCTTCTAGCATTGCCCCTTGTTCTATCCTTGGGCATCACTGAGAAGAGCTTGGTTCCATCCTCTTGGCACTCATCCTTCACATATTTATAAACATTAATGAGGTCACCCCTTAGTCTCCTTTTCTGCAAACTAAAGAGCCCGAGCTCCCTCAGTCTCTCCTCATAAGGAAGATGTTCCACTCCTTAATCATTTTTGTGGCTCTGTGCTGCACTTTTTCAAGCAGTTCCCTGTCCTTCCTGAACTGAGGGGTCCAGAACTGGACACAATACTCCAGATGCAACCTCACCAGGGCAGAGTAGAGGGGAAGGAGAACTTCTCTCGACCTACTAGCCACACCCCTTCTAATACACCCCAGAATGGCATTGGCCTTTTTGGCCACAAGAGCACATTGCTGGCTCATGGTCAACCGCAAATCCACTAGGACCCCCAGCTCTTTTTCCCCTTCGCTGCTTTCCAGCAGGTCAGGCCCAAACCTATACTGACACATGTTCTATAAAATGTTCTATAAGATTAACTTCAGTTTAAAAATTGTCTGTGCTAATTACTTTGTTTTTGTCACATGTTCAGAGGTGCAGTAAGGAAGGACAAATAGTACTTAATTCTTAATTTGGAACATCAATTGGCTAGTGATCTTACTCTGAGTTTCCAACTTTCACCTGATATATCTTATTTATCATAATGGTATAAGCCTCAGGAAAACAACAACAAAAAAAAATTGTTATTTTCCTCTGCTTCCAGAGAATGCTCTGTGAGTAGTCTCTGCAGAAATAAGAAGTAGGACTGGAGGCTTTGCATCAGAAATTTGACACAAAATCAGGTATTTTGCCATTTTTGCAGGAGATACATAATTTGCATGTAAACCAGTTACCTTTTTTTTTTTTTTTCTGGGGTAGGGACTAGAAGTGTTAGCTTCATTCTCATAAACTACTGGACTTCACCCTGCAAGATACATATCATCACAGTCTTTTTCAGATATACATGGATTTGCTCTGCTTGAATTCAGTTATTGCAGGGCAGAAATTATTTCCCAGATGGAATCAGTGTGATGATTAGGATGATAGTAAGCTCAGTCTAAAACACTCTGTTGAGAATCTGGGCTTATTAAAAAAAGGTACGATAATACAATGCAAAAACAGACAACTTCTGCATCCATTAAATCCCTACATTTCTGAAGTACTGAACTGTTCAGTCACAACAGTACTCACCCTCCTAAATTACCTTAAGACAGATGGTTTCAGACTACTTCTCAATTTAAATAATTTCAATACACTCCTATAGGATAAACCATTGCTATATGATAGGAAAATAATGATGTACTGTGGTGCAGCTATATTCAAACTCACTGTGTCTAAGCACACTTTTGAACTAGAAGCAGAGAGCTGCCTCATTGCAGCTTTAAGCTTGACTGAATTAGTCATGGCTATTACTTCTCAGATGCAGCTATACTGCATTTGGGATCCAGGCATATATTTCTATATGATTTTGTACTGAGTCACGTAGACATTAAAACCATATCAGGGCTTGACAGAACAGCTTTGTTCTGTATTACCACTATGGAGCTTTCCAAAGACAGACATCTGAGATAGGAAATTAAGCACAGAAACACAACAAAGCTGTAGATACTCTTGAAAGGACATAAATGAAACAAAAGTCATATACCTACATAAAGAATTTCTAAGTGGCATCAATAGTGGCACCCATCAGTTCAGGCAAAAAAAAAATCATATTCTTAAATAAAACTAATAACAATATGGATCTACCTTCCTTAAGTGCCCATTTGGAAGGAGTTATGAACTTGATGGAGAAGGAAAATGGTATTCCACTCTGAATTCATGAACTCAGATTTTTTTTTTCCCAATGAGTAAAATTTATGTAATTTTTACTGTTCATTTTAGACTTTGTCTGAGACTGAAAAAAGATGTCAGTGAAGAAGTCTGAATATGAGTACTACAGTCAAATTAATGATGTTTTTTCTTTTTTTTTCTCTCAGTTTCTGAAAGCTGATTACAAAACTGAAACTTCAAGCTGTGTATTTTATTCTTCATTTTGCCCCTGGGTGGATATATAATATTTGCACCTTGGCTGTTCTCCATCTGTACAAAAACTCTTATTGTTGCTTTATTGTTTTTAGTCAACTCAATAAATACCTGTGGCAGTATGAGGGATGAAAAAAAAGTATAAGAAAGAGAAGCAAGGGGATTGCTTTGGTTTTCCTTCCTGATGGAAATGATACATCTCACTTTTGAATTCCAATCCTGAAATTTCATCAATATTGTATCCTGTGATGGTAATAATTAATGCCTGTTGTTTGTCTTATGAATTCCATTAGTTATATCAATAAATAGATTATCATACTATTTTGTCCACTTTTGGAGCTAGTGTATGAGATAATTCTGTGGCTTATAATTAAGTATTGGTACCATCTGCAAAAAGTTAACTTTTTTTATGCTGAACATTTCAGAGTCACAGGTGATACAATGGTACCTTTATTCATAGGTCACGTTTACTGACAATCAAATTTTACTAATAGATCTGATTACTGATAGCATTATTTCATACAGAAATTCCTATACTATTCCAGATTCCAAACATGTAGAAATCCAGAGAAAATTCAAAGATACCAAACTCAGGTAAGGCTTTCCTAATTTGTTAAATGCATATCCTTAGAATAATGTGAACAAACTACACAAAATCACAGAATGTTAGAGGTTGGAAGAAACCTCTAGAGGTCATCTAGTCCAACCACCCTGCCAAAGTAGGATTACCTAAGGCAGGCCACACAGGAATGCATCCAGGAAGGTTTTGAAAATCTCCAGAGAAAGAGACTCTATACCTCTCTGGGCATCCTGTTCCAGTGCTTTATCACCCTCACTGTAAAGAAGTTTCTCTTCATGTTGGGGTAGAGCCTCCTGTGTTCGAGCTTGTGCCCTTTACTTGTCATATCACTGGGCATCACCAAAAAGAGATCATCATCTTCATCTTGATACTCACCCCTGAGATATTTACAGATGTTGATAAGATCCCCTCTCAGCCTTCTCTTCTAAAGAGCCCCAGTTGTCTCAGTTTTTCTTCATAGGAGAGATGTTCAAGTCCCTCTCAGGTCTCCATTGGACTATCTCCAGTAGATCCCTGTCTCTTGAAATGGGTTGCCCAAAACTGGACACAGTATTTCAGCTGTGGTCTCACCATGGCAGAGTAGAGGGGAAGAAGTAGCTCCCTAGACCTGCTGGACAGAGTTTTTTTGATGCACTGCAGGATGCCATTGGCCCTCCTGGCCACAAGGGCACATTGATGTCACATGGATAAATTGCTGTGCACTAGGATGTTGTAGTAGGGCCATGACATGGTCCAGTACAAATCCAGACAGGCCTTAAGGTGTCTAGACACAGGGTCCCTTTCTCTCCCCTCCTTCCTGCAGAAAACAGGGCAACACAGGAAAAAGAACAAAGAGGACAGGACTCCTGCCTGTCTGGTAAACAAGATGTTTATCTGGGGTGAGAGCACATAAACTGACCACTGCTCCCTCAGATACAAGGTCCTTGCTTCTGCCTTTTATGATACAGCCTGGCAGAACGCCTTTCCATTGGGCAGCTACACGTTAGCTTCAGTGCCCCATTGGACCAATTGACCTCTGACATTTGTATATATGCAAGTGGCTAGGTAGTCATCTTTGCCTTGCTCAATCTTGCTGAAGCCTTGCTCAAGCTTTGCTCAAGCCTTGCCACTTCGAGTTGCCCTGCCCTGCCTTGAGTGCCTGGTCCAGAGCCTGGGATAAAGCCACGAGCCATACACATGCAAGCCAGAGAAGCCATGAGTCTAGAAGCCAGAGTCGCCTTAGCCTGCTTCCGCTTGCCACCAGAATCGTGCCGTGCCTCAGTTTACCCAGAAACCAAGCAAGCGCCCATCACAAAGAGCGTCGTTAACTGCCTGCCGTCCGCTGAAGCCAGATCAGCCTGGGACCACACAGTAAACCTTTCTTGCCGGCAGTCTGCCGTGCTGCACCTTACAAGAGCACCCCAAAGTTAATGCAGCAACAGCAGCATTCATTATATGGGTGAAACTAGCTGTGAGTAACTAATTCACTGCCCTTTGGGTTTATGGGTTCTTATCGAGCCTCCTCCTCACTGCAACTGAGACTACCTGCTATCGGGGACCTCCTCTTTCGAAGTTGTTGCCTCCTAATTTGCATAGAATAGTTTGTATTTGCCCTGAGACTGCATAATTCCCTTTGTAAATATATCTTCTGACCATACAACCATCCTTTCAATGAGTTTTGGCATATTTCATTAATAAAGGGTTACTATTTTTATTAATACCTGTTTGCCATATCATTTATTAATTATTGTTGTGAGAGTAATTAATAAATACTCCTCCCCTCGACTGCAGCATAAGACTCCAAGGTCTTTCTCCATGGAGCTGCTTTCCAGCAGGTTGACCCCTATACTGGTATCTAGTGTTATTCTGCACCAGATGCAGGACTCTACACTTGCCCTTATGGAATTTCACTAGATTAGCCTTCACTCGGCCCTCCAGTTTGTCCACATCTCATTAGATGGCAGCATAGCCTTCTGGTGTATCAATGGCCTCTCCCACTTTTGTGTCATCAGTGAATCTGATGAGGGTACACTCTATTTCCTCATAGAGGTCACTGATGGAGATGTTGAAGAAAACTGGACGCAGTACTGATCCCTGGGTAACACCACTGGCCACAGATTTCCCACTGGACTCTGTGCTGCTGATCACAACTCTCTGAACTCCATTGCTGAGCACTCAAGGTCTGATCATCTAACCCACTTTTCTTTTTACCTGTGAGGATGTTATAGGATACGGTATCAAAAACCATGCTGAAGTCAAAATATACGATATCCACCGCTATCCTTTCATCTACCCATTTGGCCATGCATTTGTAGAATGCTATCAGATTAGTCAAGCAAGATTTCCCATTAGTAAATCCATGCTGGCTACTCTTGATAACTGTATTTTCTTTCATGTGGTTAGAGATGGTCTCCAGAATCAGCTCCTCCATCACCTTTCAAGGGATGGAGGTGAGGATTACCAGTCTGCAGTTGCCCAGGTCTTCCTTCTTGCCCTTTTGAGGACTATACAATATTATTTTTATGTCATATTAATCAGGAAAGCAGACTCTTACTTGGTTAGAATAGGAGGTACCTGTGCATGAATACAACATCAGCACCACAGAAGCAGGTTCCTTTCCCTAACCTCCTTTCCAACATTCATCACAGACACCTAATAAATGGGACAGATAAAGCAAATAAGACTCAATGTTCACTAATGCAACAAAAATTCTAAACTATGTATGACCTTCATATCTGACCAGGAGAAACCTCACCAGATAAACAGATTTATCTTAAATAAATTTATGTATTCTGCCTTATGCTTAAATGCTAAATTTCAAGCAATTAAAGTTATAAGAAAACTATAGTATACCAAGACGGCAAAACATACATAAAAGTAAGATAAATTCTATCCACAACCTTTATACCGATATACTATTTAAAAAAAAAATCACATTTACTTTTTTGTCCTTTTGAAATGAAAGCAAAAAAAAGTTTTAATTTTCTAATTATAAAATACCCTTTTAATGAATTTTTTTTGTGAGAAATTTCTTTTGTTATCTATCAAGACTCCCAAGTACTTCTCTGCAGACCTGTTTTGAAGCAGGTCAACTCTTAACTTTTCCTGGTGCATGGGCTTATTCTTCCCCAGGAGCAGGACTCTACCCTTGCCCTTGTTGATCTTTACGAGGTTCATCTCTGCCCAACTCTCCAGCCTGTCTAGGTCTCAATGAATTGCAACACAGCCTTCCAGTGTGTCAGCCACTTCTCCCAGTTTTGTATCATCAGCAAACTTGCTGAGAGTACACTCTGTCTTTTCATCCAGGTCACCGATCAATACGTTGAAAAATGTACTCTTTTAAAGGAGAGATTATTCTTACATTTAGTTCTCATTCTTTAATGTATATACATACAAAGTAAGGAATAGGCATGGTCTGTTATAAAGGAAAATATTGCTATAGGCAAAAATTTATTTGATAGTACACTACATGTAACTTGATTAATGATTTTAAAAGAAAATTTACTAAAACTCCATAATCACCTAAAAAAGAGTCTATATTTTAACTTATTTTAACATATTATAACAGAAACATAATGCATGGGCATTAAAAAAACATACATGAAACTATACAGACTGAATTTTGATTTAGCGTGACAAAAAGTGATTTTCCTGTCTCAGGGAGTTCTATATTTTGAAATTTCTGTTCTATTTCAAAAGAGTAAAACAAAGCTTTGAAAAGTTTTGTTGTCCAAAATTCTTTAAATTAATATGGACTAATCTTTCTCAATTTATTTTATTTTTTTAATTGATTTTTAATTTGTAAAGGTAGGAATTTACATATCTTATTCCATAAAAATCTTTCAGTGGGAGATGCGCACTTTCAAAGAAAATAATGGACTGACATAGAAAAAAAGCTTCAGGAGAAAGCACACCTAAATCCATAGGCCGCATTATGGTATCTCATCTCTTTAACTATTGGCAACATAATTCAATAAAGTGTTATTTTGAAATCTTGTCAAATACTTTGATTCAAAATCACACAGGCCCACTTCAGCAGCAATATCATGTGGATCAGAGATTTTTTCAACATCAGATTTATTTAATTACACTAAACCTTACAAATCAGAAACTATTTCATGATACAGAGGCATTGCTGAAAGCCAAACAGATATGCTGCACACCTATTAGAATGTGTACTGATAAACAGGCTAATCTAACAAAAATTCAAGTACTTTGAAATATGCATTATCCTAACTAATAATAAAACAGGTCAAATCTTGATAACAGGTTTTCTGTTTCTCTTGTATGTGACTGCAGCAAAACATTTTTCAAAGCATCATATTTCAAAGATACCTAAAACAGATGCAACAGCTAAACTGTGAGCATTACCATAACATTTTATGCAAGATTACTATTCCTGTATGAACATACTATACAACTCAAAGAAACCCTAAAGTGTTAAAGATCGAGCATGTGTTGTGGGTTTAAGACTGGATGTCTTATTCATGGAGTTTTAAGTCCTTCAAGTACCAGAGAGCTGCAGGGAGGTGGATGCCAGAGAGTAATCTTTGTTATTTCATTCCCATCCACCTACATCTCCATTCCCTGTACAAACTGGCTGCATAGTCAGTTTCTTCCCCCTTTCCCTCTCTCCAGCTCCCAGTGTGGTCTGCTATCTCTTGTTTGGTATTGTGGGGGAGGCTTTTGGCTTTGAGCAGCTTGGTTAATTTTTACTGTGTCATTCAGTCCTGAGTGGGAAGGTATGGCAGGAGGTGGGTGTTGGTCGTGGCCTTGAGGCCTGGTGTTTTGGCCTGGTGGGGGGAAGGTTTTGGACATTGTTGGCTTAGTGAAGTTTTTGATAAATCCCAGGTTGGAGAGAACTGAGTCAAGGCTGAATATTTGTGTATTTTGTATGTTTTTGTACTGTTGCCTACAGTTGTGAATAGTACTTCCATTTAAAATCCCAATCTTTCCAATCCCGTGTGGAGCATTTTTCTGTTACTCCTTTGGGGAGAGGTAGAAGAGCTTCTGTCTGCTCTCTAAAACTATGACAGCATAGTATGCTTTTTCTCATGTATCGTGTAAAAATAACTATGTAATGTAATTGAATGTCATCATTAAGAAATAGGATACTGAATTTAAAGCATTTTGTAAGTGGAGTATTCTGGTAATATCCTCCTTCTTATATTAGATGTAGCTGAAAAGAGATGCTATCTGAACATGGAATTCCCAGATTGATTAGGATGGCATTTGTCTTGAAACTAATTAGGACCAAATGAAGTGGTTTCTATATTTACAGACCTGTATAGCTAATAACTTTATTTGTTGCATTATCTTTAATGATGATGCATTCCCAATTAAAAAATTTCCTATTTCTACTAGTTTTCTATGTGATAAAACCCTAACAGATTTACTAAATACAGTACATTTAAAAAGTAATTTTAGATATACCAGTGGATATTAGTTACTTGCACATCTTGTCAAAACTAAATTTAGATCATTACCAGCTTGTTATTTAGATTTATTATATTGATTAGATCATCATTTGTCAGTGAAATTAAATTAATCAATATCAGTTTATACTGTCTCTTTGGATAACATAGGAGATGCATTTTCCTCCTTTGAATAATTACGTTGTATAATTTTCTAGATGCATATGTTTAATGTATTTGCTTTTAAGTCCTGTCTTTCTTTAAAAAATCAACAACTGGCATCAAAATGCGTCTGATCATCCAATCATTCACATCAAATATTAGCAGATTACTCATGATGGCGTATTAACTTTCTCTGTTGATACTTTTGGACATTTTCCCTATTACATATAAGTTACATACACAAACTTACTATGTTCTCCTATTTAATGCCCATTGACAGCAAGATACAGTTTCTATTAGGTGACAGTTTACAGCTCATACATTTTGTTAGTCAAGCATTATCACAACCTTCAGAGTAAAGCAGTTTAGAAAAGGCTTGAAAGTAAGAATGAAAAATTAAATTCTTTGGTTTGGATGGCTTTAATACAAGGAGAAAATGTTACAATCTAACCCCCAAGAGAAACTTCATTTCTATATTGTTTTAAGGTTTTGATTTGTTTCTTTTTCTAGTTTGTTTTGGGTTTTGTTTGTTTTTCTTCAGTTTTCTCTAATTACATTTAAAATGGAAAAAAATACAGTAAATACAATCCAGTAAAGACTTCACATATGTTCAATAGAGCCTGATTTTTGAAGAATGTTTTATGAAATATTTTGTTTATGAATAAAAGCTCAAAACTGAAAGGTGCAGAAGAGACACCAGGAAGACACAACAGAATATGCTCAGCACCTTCTAGGCTTATGAATTTAACATAATTGTTATTGTCTACAGTATACAAAAAGAAACCTCTTGTTGGCTTTCCCAAAGCAACTAATTATTACCAGCATTTTCACTAAATCATTGATGGAAACACTACCAAGAAAATTAAATTAAAAAAAAGCCAACAGTGCAGAATCAGAGGAACAAATCAATTCACAGAGTTCCTTTCCATCTGTAAGTAGAGCTAACTAGTAGGAAATCACAGGTATAAATTCTTCTGTAAATCAGAGTGTAACTGTGTGGCCTGGAGAGGTTCCTGCAACCTAGTGCAGGTCTCTGCCTTTCCTGCAGAAGCAGGTAACTTGCTCTCCCATTTGCCTGTTTGTCTTCTCCCTTGTATTTTCCTTGCATTAGTCAATAGGGATAAAGTTCCACCCTGGTGCTGTCAAAACTAACCCTTCTCATTTTTCATTAAGGGGGATCACCAGATCTTCTGCACTATTGGACATTAATAATTCATTTATTTCAATACTGTGTTTCAAACACTGTCCAGAAATACTTTGGGGAAAAATGAATATAGTAGCTGCCAACAATAGCTCTTAGTTCTTTTCTCATGTCTTAAGGCCTCAGATCACTTTTTACTTAGCTCCTTCCCCTCCTCCAAAAAGGATGTCTAAAGGAATTGTGCATGTTGTTATAGTCCATGAAAATACCTAACTACTGCTTAGTCTGCGATAACATGTCACTCTCTTGTCAATCAGTCCCACAGATTAATTACATCCTCTTTTAAAAAACAGTATTTTTCTTAACCATTTTGTATCTCCTTTTTCAAATCTGCTAGCATGAAATGCCTGGTCATCAAGTTTCTATCTACCTTCTTTTCACTATTCATTAGTTTGTATTTAATTTCTCTCTGAGATAGTTCAGCATTTTAAATTCTTCTATACTTCTGTTAATTTCTTGCCAATTTGAACATCTCATATTGCTATTTTTGAACTCTGATTACCAGAAAAGAACACAAGTATTTCAGACCATTCACAATATTTCTCAACAGGAAAATAATCAGATTCTTCTTTTTGCGTTCCACATTTTCTCATTAGCAAAATTCTTTACTAAAGCACTACAATTTCAATTTTAAATTAAAGCTCATGCTTAGAAAATTCATTATTAAGGTTAGTTTTGTTGATTACATTTGCTTATTGTGTTGCTTTAATCCAAATTCACAAGGCATATACAACTGAAAAAAGTACACCTCATCCCAAAAATATGTGAATATGTACTTCAGTCACCTTTTACAAAGTATCTTTTGAATTACTCATCTCTTCCTGTATGCCTCCATCTATGATTAACGACGTTGTCACTGAAGTAAGTTTAAAAGAACAACAATTCTCCATCTGTTTCAAAACAGAAATTATGCAACTTGTGTACCAGTAAATGCTTCACCTAGTTAGAACTAAAATGTAGTTACTATTTCTTTATTAGTAAGTGTTTCTACTGATATAGCAGTAGCTTTCTGTAAGGAAAAACCTACAGGATTCACACTCTAAATTAGAATCTGAATGAGACAAGAAAATGCGAAGTGTGCTTAATGGATGTCTGCTTTATAAGTCCTACATTAAAAAACACAAATGTTAATAGTAAGAGCTTAAGACCATAATCAACCAGTCATGATACTTTTAATTGTCACTTCCTATTTTCATTTTTATCCTTATCAAACAAATATTCATGAAACAGTAAATGGGGTTAAATGCTCAAGAAGCTTGAAAGTGAAAAGAATTCTCAAAGGCGGTGAAGCAATTTCTCCTTCAGAAAGTTGTTACGATAAAATGTAATGTAATTTGTTAATATTAATCTATAAATAAATTCATATAGAAGAAAATTTGGCAAATTTTGAGATGTAACAAAGATTTATCATACAGCTGAAGGCAATTTCCTGTTACTGTAGGAGAAATTTTTCCATTCAGTTTTCTCATTATGAACTGTTTGTGACCCCATTTAATGAAGATTTCACAAGAGATACTATCCTTGTCAGGATGAATTCGATTTAAGTGACAGTTGGTGTACATTGCAGTGAGTTTAGCTTCTCTGTTGAAAGAAGCTAGCTTTGGAGATTTGCAGACAAAACCTGAATCTAGCAGTTCACCATAAACTGAATTTATCATCAGATATTACTATATCAGAGAGTTCCACATGGTAGAAAAAATATGGAAAAGGTTTTATTAATTCCTTGGTGTATATGCCTCACTATGTATCAGTATATGATACATGGCTTCAGCATGAACATTTCACCATGAACTAATTTTATTACCTACAGTTCACATGAACATATGACATGAGTTTCACCCACCAACTTTCTTGCCTAATACAGCAGTTTATCTCCCTGTCCCATTAGTTCAAAGGCAAGTTTGCATTATAATAAAAAATGAAAAAATATTACACATGATTCAAAAATTTTCAGAGAAAGTTATTGAATTGGCTAGGCTCCTAATCAAACAGAGCACCAGAAATCTGTATTTGAACCATCTAAACAGGAGACAACCATGGCCCAAAGATAGCCTGTCTTATTAAAAGACCTTGTGTTATTTTATTTAGTGTTTTATTGTTTCAATTCCTTATGAAAACTTGTTGGCAGACACTAAGTATCCAAGAGTCTTTCATGAACACCAGTAACAACTCCTGAGTGCTTTGAAGCAAAAATCCACGATACATGTTTTTTATTTGTTTGATTTTCTCATTTAATCTTGTTTAAGCTATAGAAACAGTAAAAATGGGTGTTGCCCCAAAGGTCTAAAGAAAAAGCACACTCCCAAACCCACCCAAAGCTTTTGATACAAATGGAAAAAACAAACAACCAACCAACCCTCAAATAAATGCTGGGGTAAAATTAGTGCCATGCTTTAATTGCTTTAATAATTTAAAATAAGCAGATAAAAACCTAAAAGACTTTCTTTTAATTTTCGTTTCAGTGTCTTCAAGTCCAGTACTGAACTAAATGAACAAACAAAAAACATCAAAAAAACCCCAAAAGAACCCCAAAACCAACGAAACAAAAATCCCCTCAACAAACCCCTCAACATTCAGAATTGAATTATTCATGCATAACTTTCTCATTCAATTTACACAATTTCTGAGTTTAAAAAAGTTTTTGTTTTTGTTCTGTAGAGATGCATCAAAACCAAAATATAGTAATTTCATTAGTCAGGAACTTTGTGAGAAAATATGGTCCATCTGAAAAATTCTAAAATGTATTATCTGATGGCTAGAAACTCTTCAGAATGCACAGGTGTTTGTGTAGCCCTCTATTGTCGGCCACTGTTTTGACTGAACTGAAGTTAATGATCGTGACAATAGGGCTGAGTGTTTATGGTAAGAATGGGGGGAAAGCCTGGCAGGGATCTGGAAAAGACCACTCAACCAAGATAAAGACACAGGTAAAATATTCTTTAGGCATCTCCCGATTGCTGGCCTTTGTTCTCATGAGAGACTTCAATTTCCCTGATATCTGATGGAAATACAACACAGCAAAGAGCAAGCAGTCTAAGAGGCTCTCAGAATACATGGAGAGCTGGTGATGGGGCCAGCTATGGAAGGCTCCCTACTGGAAATGTTGTCTGTGAACAGAGAAGGACTTGTGGCTGATGTAATTGTTGGGGGCTGTCATGGGCACAGCCATCAGAAAATGACAGTTCCCAGTTACTGGAGAAGAGGGGGGTCAAGCAGAACTACCACCTCAGACTTCTGGCATATTTTGGCATGTTTTGGACACTGACAGATCCCCTTGGCAGGCAAATCTGAAAGGCCAAGAAGTCCAGAAAGGCTGTACATTCATCAAGAAGGAAACATTAGAGGTGCAGGAACAGGCCATCCTTCTGTGCCAAAAGGCAACTCATCAGGGAATAAGACTGGATGAATACAGACAATTAGTTGCTGCTTAGAGAGAAAATAAGCTTGTTGTGAGGCTGTGCAGGAAGAAACATAGAAGTGCAAAAACCAAACTGGAAATTAATTTGGCTTCATATGTTAAAGAGAACAGCAAATGTTTCCACAAATATATTAGCAACAAAAAAGGAGGACTAAGGAGAATCTCTGTCCTTTGTTGGATGAAGGGGATATCATAGTGGTCAACTATGAGAAAAAGGGCAAAATACTAAATATCTTTCTTTTCCTCAGTCTTTAGTAGTAAGACCAGTTGTTTGCTTGATACAGCCTTCTGTGCTGGAAGATAAGAATGGGGAGCAGAATGAAGCCATTATAATCCAAAGGAGGAAGATTAGAGCCCTGATGGACCACTTAGACATACACAAGTCTATGGGGCCAGTTCATATACAGTCAAGGCTATTGAGGGAGCTGGTGAAAGTGCTCACCAAGCAAGATTCCATCCTTTACCAGCAGTTGTGGCTACATGGGGAGGTGCCAGCTGACTGGAGATTGGCAAATCTGGAAGAAGGGCTTGAAGGAGGACCCAGGGAACTAAAGACCTGTCAGTCTGATTTCAGTGCTGAGGAAGGTCATGTGATAGAATGGGAGTAAGTGGGCTCAAATGGTGCCAGGAGAAGTTTAGATTGGATATCAGGAAAAAAATTATTTACTGGAGGGGTGGTCAGGCATTGGAATAGGCTGTCCAGGGAGGTGGTGGAGTCACTGTCCCTGAAGTGTTCAAAACGCATGTAGATGTGGCATTTCAGGACATGGCTTAACGGCCATGGTGGCGTTAGGTCAACAGTTGTACTCAAGGATCTTGGAGGTCTTTTTTAACCAAAGCATTGCTATGATTATATGATTCTATCTACCTAAAAAAATTTAAGTTAAATAGGATTAGGACATAATAAAGCCAGAATTTCAGAAACTATGTTGTCACAGGTTGAGGTTAGACTGGCACTAAGCGAATTACAAACTCCTCTTTCTTCCCAGAAAGGGAAGGGGGAAAGAATCAGGGTGCAAGATTTATGGTTGGAAAGAAAAAAAAAACCAAACCCCCCCAAACTAGCTTTAATGAAAGACTATCAATAAAAATATAATAATTTTAATAAGAAAAATCATTAAATATATATATATATATATATATATATATATATATATATATATATATATATATATACTAACCCAATCTAGAGCTCCCCAATGATTATGATGTCACCAGTGATACTGCAAGGGAGGCACTAGGGAAGCCCCAGATTGGACTCAGTGGTAGACAAGAACAAGATTCAGGAAACGGATTCAGAACTCACAGACTGGGATCAAAGGCAGAAGAATGGACACAGGCCTCCTTGGACACTAGTCACTGATGAAGAGATCCTGACCCTTGTGAGCCCTCAGCTTTATGCAGGACATGACATATATAGAGTGAAATATCTTTTTAGTCAGCTTTGTGCCACCTGTCCTTGTCTGTTTTTCCTTATAGATGCATCTTTTTTACTTGTTTATGAATCCCTTCACCTACAGCACTCCAACAGAGTTGGATTAAGCAGTGACTTTGGTTTCTATAGAAGAAAGTATAAGCAAGGCCCTTTCTACATACCAGTCCATGGTAGTAACTATAAACATGAAGCATTATCACTTGTAGAGGCAGACACTGCAAAAATATGCTGTTAACTTCAGAAAGTGCTGTCACTCAGAGACTTATTTGAAAAGCAAAATCACTGAACAGAAAATTGGTTCTGTCCCAGCTCAACCTAGGACAGATGTACAAGTCAGGAGAGCAATTACAGTATTTTCTGGGAAACAAACAAACAAACAGAAACCCCACTATAAAACCAGAAGGGTTGGCAAATTGCTGATACGTAAAATGGTTCCAATTTTTGAAGAATCCTCAAGTAATTAGGCAACAAAATGTCAGAGATCTGCAATGAAATTTGGGTGTTTCAGTAAAAATCTGGTCTCAAACTCTCTGGCCATTAAGCATGTATTTTAACCCAACTTCTTCCATGTAAGATGTACTTGAATAGCCTCATATTTTTTGTAAATCTTTTCTGCCCAAGTGTTCAAAAATATTGTAAATCCCATCTGTTTGTTTGCTAGAAAAGAATATGACTGAAAACCATTGCTCCAGTTATAATCTTTTACTGGACTAGGTGACAGCACTATTTTTCTAAATTTTGAATGAATCTAAACAGCAAAGCCAACTAAGCAAGTCTATTCACCCTAGTGTAAAGATTATACATGTTCATTTTTTTTCCCCTCTGGGTGCTATATAAATTTTTCCCTAATGAGTAAAACGTCAATATTGCTGCAAAACACTCTGTTTCCAAAAGCTGTATGTATCCTCTCCAAACTGAGAAATAGGTCTCTTCCTAGGTAATAATTGCCAGTGTACAACAGAAGTCAGACCAACAGAAGCTTGGTTAACTCATCATTTAACCAACTAGTAAGAATATATCTGACATAGACTTTTCACCTTAAGAGTGTCTGTTATGTCTGTGGGCCCTGCAACTATGTAAAATAGTTGAAAATGGTGGATGAGACAAGAAGATGAGCACTGATGGATCTCATACATATTAACAAGGAGGGTCTGGGTGAAGTGGTGAAGGTGATGGCAGCCTTAGCTGTAATGACCACTCTCCATTGTCTTTGGCAAGCTGTGTGGAACATGAGAGGTGCCTGAGGACTGGAGAAAAAGGAAACATCACTCCAGTCTTCAAAAAGGGCAAAAGCGAGGACCTGGATAATTATAGACTGGTCAGCCTCACCTCCATCCCTGGAAAGTTGATGGAGCTGTCTCTAGGTATATCAAAGATAAGGTCATTGGGAGCACTCAGCATAGTTTTAAGTGATGCTTAACCAACCTAATGGTCTTTTATGAGGACATAACCAGGTGGATAGGTAATAGCAGTCCAGTGAACATAGTTTATCTAGATCTCAGGAAAGCACTTGACACTGTCTCCCACAGCATCCTTGAAGCTAAACTGAGGAAGTGTGAGCTGGACAATTGGGTAGTCAGGTGGCTTCTGACTGGTTGAAGGAAAGAAATCAGAGAGCAGTGGTCAATGGGATGGAGTCTAGTTGGAAGCCTGTATCTAGTGGAGCTCTTCAGGGGTTGGTATTGTGACCACTACCATTCTGTATATTTTTCAGCCACCTGGACGAGGGAACAGAATGCATTGTCAGCAAGTTTGATGATGACACAAAAATGGGAGGAGTGGCTGACACACCTGAAGGCTCTGCAAGACCTGGACAGTCTAAATAGTTGGGTGGGGAGAAATCTGGTGAAATGCAACAAGGACAAGTGTAGAGACTTCCATCTGGGAAAGAACAACCCTATATACCAGTACAGGCTGGGGACTGGTCTGTCATCAAGAAGCTCTGGGGAAGGACCTGGGAGTCCTCATGGACAACATGCCTATGATCCAGCAATGTGCCCTTGTGGCCAAAAAGGCCAATGGCATCCTGGGGTGTATTAGAATGGGTGGGGCTATTAGGTCAAAAGAGATTCTATTTCCCCTTTACTCTGCCCTGGTGAGGCTTCATCTGGAATATTGTGTCCAGTTCTGGGCCCCTCGGTTCAAGGACAGAGAACTTTTTGAAAGAGTCTAGTGCAAAGCCACAAAGATGATTAAGGAAGTGAACTTCTACCCTATGAGGAAAGGCTGAGGGTGCAGAGTCTCTCTGGCTTGGAGGAGAACAAGGGGAGACATCATTAATAAATATGTGAATGGTGACTGTCAGAAGGATAGAGTCAGGCTCTACTCAGTGATGTCCAAGGATAGAACAAGGGGCAACAGGTGCAAGCTGGGGCATAGGAGGTTCCATGCAAACATATGGAAAAGCTTTTTTGACAGAGCCCTGGAACAATTTGCCCAGAGAGGTTGTGGAGTCTCCTCCACTGGAGACATTCAAAACCCACCTACATGCATTCCTGTGTGTCCTGATCTAGGTGGTCCTGCTCTGACAGGGAGGTTGGAGTAGATGATCTTCAAAGGTCCCTTGCAACCCCTAACATTCTGGGATTTTATTTTATGTTCTTGACAAAACAATGAAATAAGGTGTTTGCAAAAAAGATTTTTTTAAAAGGAAGAATGGTGAAATAAAACATGATGACAATTAAAAAAAGAAGCTGATTTTTATAAGCAAATATGTTTTGTAGAATGTGTTGTGTCTGAATCACACTAGAGATACTTTTCTAAGAACGAAAGCACAAAAATGAAAGAGCTTTTTTCAAAAGACTTTAATCTTGTAAAACACTTGAATGAAGGCTATTTTCTTATCCTCTCATTCTAATAATCTTCTTACCATTGGAAAACAACTACCTACCACTGTCCTGCTGTTTGCTAAGTGCAGTAGGTAGATATTATTTATATATGTAAAATATGCAAGCTTATTTCAAGAAATCCCATTGTATCAGTTGCTAAAATACTAATCATTACATTAGTTTATTATTTATGTTATGAGATCATTTAAAGCAGAAACATAATGATTCTCAAGAATAGGAATCTGATTTATGTATTATTATTTGCTATCATCCCTCCATTGCTTATGACTCCCTAAGTACTTTTCTAAATCTTTGTGTAATCTTTCTCTTCTAGAACTACTAATATTAATATACAAATGTATAATTATAAAACTATATGTAAAAGCAAAATAAGCTATTGAGAGCAGTTATAGGAACCAGAGCACTGGAAAGACCTTTCCATTTCACAATCTTTGAGTTTCTTTTTGAAAGTAAGTCAAAGCAAAGCAGGCAAATACTATTTTTCACAAACTGTCAATTAAATCATATTCATGCAATTGAAGAATCACATAGGGATTCATGGACCATGAGTTCAATCCTGTGTATATAGCATTTTAACTTGATAGGAAAATTAAACTTTTCAGTGAAAAAAAACTCCTCCTATGGATGATAACTGGAATATGTAGGTTGTTATTTTTTCAGGCACTGACAATTACTGAATTGGAAAACCCTTTTTTTTTCCCTCTCACAGAAAATAATAATGAGTACAGTAACTTGTGGTAGTTTGTAGGCTTATAAACTCAAAATAAGAATGGTTAGCTAAAACACCCTAATATTCACCACTGCTTACTCTTATATACTGCAGTAAACACAGGCCAGGATAGCAATACTGAAGCACAGTGCAAATACAAGTATATAAACAAACCCTCTAATTAAATATCAACTCTAAAAAAAAATAAATCAAGCATTCTCAGATTACTTATACACAGGTTATCAAAACAAAACAAACAAACAAAAAAAACCATAAACAACCCCCCCACATTCTTCTCTGAAGCTTGCCAATACAAAGAGGAAATATAAATCAGTTAGAACTGCAGATAGTTACTGTTAAGAATAAGCTTAGTAGTTTTGCACAATGCACTTCTTTTCTGTCAGCTCCATGAAAACCCTGATCTCCAGTTATTGTTTTCTTCAGAGAATACTGACAAATTTCAAGATACTTCCTTATATGAACGTGTTGTGTGCCTTTTTTTTTTTTACTTTATTTTTTTCTTTCAGTCCTTTCTAGGCTGCAAATTGCTCACCTCCAGGTTGCATTCAAATCCCTCCATTGTCAAGTGAAAAAAAGAAAACCATGAAGCTGTTAAAAAAGAGAAAAGCATGAAGCTCTTTCCTTCTCCTTGTCTCTTGAGTTAAGGAAAGCCAGTATCACAGCCTCTTCTTACCCTCTTCCTCCACAAGGGAAGTAGGGGCACATTTAGACTTTTAGTCATGATTTTGGAGGGCATCAGGGGAGACCAGAGAGCAAAACCAGATTCTCTGTCCCTGCTTCTCTTAGAGCACAGAAAGAAAGTTATGCCTCACGGTTCCTTTCACTGTCAATTACAATGAGGCTGAGAAATATAAGTTTCTCTAGTTACGGGTGACTACTAGAATTATTTGCAAAGCACAACCGATGTTAGAAAAACTAATTCCTCTTTGCACATGTACAGGTCTAACCTAACTGGTTTTTACATAATTTATAATATGGAGACATTTACTAGGCTTTAGTTAATCTAAATCTCAAAAAGGTTTAACTTTTTGTCAGTGATGTAAAGGAGTACACCACCACAGTACTTCCAGATCTACTTAATCAATCCATTGACGTCACTTCCTCTGGTAAGAACATTATCTTTTTAAGAGTAGTCAGCTGGTTTAAAACTGTATCATCAGTGAAGAAGTGTTCACAGGAAAACTTGATTGGTTTAATAAGATTTGTCTGCAGTAGATGAAAACAGCTTTCAAAGCCACAAAGCCCTATATAGATCACTAATGATTTCAGAGGGCAAGCATACAGAGATGCCACCAACAACACAGGAAATAATTTTCTTAGAGTAGTATATCTAATTTCAAGCATTGACAAGAGTATTTTCTTCCCGGATCAGATGAATGTATGAGAGGTAAAGGGCAGAATATACACCAGCCTGTAACACTATCTTTCTAAGGTCTGCAGCAACTGTATATTTCTTTCACAAGAAGCCCAAATTTTCAAAGCTGTCTACTCTAATAGCTGTCTTATACTTCAAAGATGCAATTCATGTCTCAAACTTTGGATGACAGATCATTTATAAAAATTGCTCTTAGTAATACTATACAACTACTCTGGAAAATCAGAGGCATTTGTCTGGAAAAGTCAGTCAATTTCTGATGTTCTGATGATTTTTGACACTCATATGTGCAGATTTTCTTAAAAAAAAAAAAATCAGGTGAAAAGTAAATGTCTCAAGGTTCCGTTTAAGCAAGGAAATGAGGGCCATATACACCCAGATAGTTCTGCAACTTCACAGGGATCTACAACATTAAAGTTGCTTGTTCAGTCAACAAAAGAATATTATCCAGTTTGTACAAATACCTTTGTTCAGAACAATGTTCTAATAAGAATACATGCTCCTTAGGAACTCAAAACACTTGAAACAAAAACCTCTTTAAATTCTCACTTTTCCTCTAAATTTGAAGGTTAAACAATACGAGGAAGGAAAGTGTACACTTCACAAAAATATTTTTCCTATTAATGAAGTAAACCAACAGATATGCAACCAATTTCTGAATTTTAGATGATATTGATTGTTATAATGAGACCTCTGAAAGAGGATAAACTATTTTTTTCATCCTCAATGAATGGAGCTTAGTGTTGTCATTCCCAAGGCAAGTAATCAAATAGTTTCGTCTTTAAAAATACAGAGATATTCATAATTATACCCAAACTGGTAAGCACATATTTGGATTTCTGAAAATAAAGATAAATAAAGCGTTTAAGAGCTAGAATTCTCAAGACAGATAGTCTTGAGTGAAATAGGTTTTTCAAACTAACTTTTCTAGTTCTATGAACCACAATGACAACGTAATAATTCAGTTAAAGTCACTGTTAAAGTTCCAGTGAGATACAGAATACTCACAATTTGAAATACCTTACAAAAAATTGTCAATTGATTTTTGCTACTTATAATGAAAAATGAGAGTTAACTAACATTTCTTGCTTTGTTTCCAGAAGAAAGATGTGGTAGTTTGTTTTTTTTTTTGGGGTTGGTTTGGGGTTTTTTGTCTTTTTTTTTTTTTTTTTGTCTGTTTGGTTTTGTTTTTTTAAAAAAAGTGAAAGAAAATTTTGTAAGAGGCATTATGACTGTTACATTGCAAGTGACTTCTAGTGAGAACTTTGTATTTAAAATTTGTTTTGGATACAGTTAAATTTCCATGGCTTGTATGGGACTACATTTTGGTTTTGTGCTACTAATAGTGCTGGTAACATACTGATGTTTTAGCACGGAGTCCTGGGGTGTACAGGAAGGGTAAGAAAGTAGATGAGATGAGGGGAATATAATGAAATTCAACAAGAGCAAGTGTGGACTCCTGCACCTGGGGAGGAATAATCCCATGCACCAGTACAAGTAAAAGGTTGATCTGCTGGAAAGCAGGTCTGTGTAGAATGACCTAGGAGTTCTGATGGACAACAAGTTAACCATGAGCCAGCAACGTGCTCTTGTGTCCAAGGTGGCCAACAATATTCTGGGGTACATGAAGAAGAATGTGGCCAGAAGCCCAAGGGAAGTTCTCTGCCCCCTCTCCTCTGTGCTAGTGAGTACTGTGGAGTACTGTGTCCACTTCTTGGCTCCCATTCAAGACAGATAGGCTCAGAATCCTGCAAAGATGATTAGGGAATTGGATCATCTCTCTTAAAATCATCTCTCTTAAGGCACTACTGAGACAGAACAATAGTGAAGAGGTGATTTGGTACAGTCAGCATGGCTTCATCAAGGGCAAATTTTGCCTGACAGACCTGGTGGCCTTCTATGACAAGGTCACAACACTCATAGATGAGGGGAGAGCAACTGATGTCATTTACCTGGTCCTGAGCAAAGCCTTCGACACTGTCCTGCACCATATCCTGGTCTTCAAGCTGGTGACACATGGGTTTGATGGGCAGAACACTAGATGGATAAAGAACTGGCTTGATGGCCACACCCAAAGAGTGGCTGTCAATGGGTCCATGGCCCAGTGGAGGCCAGTGACAAGCAGAGTCCCTCAGGGCTCAGTCCTGGAACCAGTCTTGTTCAACATCTTTGTTGGCGACATGGACAGTGGCATTGAGTGCACCCTCAGCAAGTTTGCTGATGACACCAAGCTGTGTGGTGCAGCAGACATGCTGGAGGGAAGGGATGCCATTCAGAGGGACCTTGACAGGCTGGAGAGGTGAGCACAAGCCAACCTCATGAGGTTCAACAAGACCAAGTACAGCCTCCTGCATCTGGGTCGAGGCAATCCTTAGCACAAATACAGACTGAGCACTCACTGGCTGGAAAGCAGCCCTGAGGAGAGGGACTTGGGGGTGCTGGTGGAGGAGAAGTTCAACATGAGCTGTCAATGTGCACTTGCAGCCCAGAAAGCCAACCAGATCCTGGGCTGCATCAAGAGAAGTGTGGCCAGCAGGTCGAGGGAGGTGATTCTCCCCCTCTACTCCGCTCTGGTGAGACCTTACCTGGAGTACTTCATCCAGTTCTAGAGCCCCTATTACAAGAGGGATATGGACATGCTGGAACATGTCCAGAGAAGGGCCACCAGGATGATCAGAGGGCTGGAGGACCTCTCCTATGAGGACAGACTGAAAGAGTTGGAGCTGTTCAGTCTGGAGAAAAGAAGGCTCTGAGGTGACCTTATTGTGGCCTTCCAGTATCTGAAGGGGGCCTACAAGAAAGCTGGGGAGGGACCTTTGTAGCATATCAGGTAGTGATAGGACTAGGGGGAATGGAATAAAGCTGGAAGTGGGGAGATTCAGGCTGGACGTGAGGAAGAAGTTCTTCACCATGAGAGTGGTGAGAGCCTGGAATGGGTTGTCCAGGGAGCTGGTTGAGGCCCCATTCCTGGAGGTGTTTAAGGCCAGGCTGGATGAGGCTCTGGCCAGCCTGATCTAGTGTGAGGTCCTTGCCCATGGCAAGGGGGGTTGGAACTAGATGATCCTTGTGGTCCCTTCCAACCCTGACTTATTCTATGATTCTATGATTCTAAGATGCAGAGAGACCTGCGGCTGTTTAGCCTGCAGAAGAGAATTCTCAGAAAGGATCTTATCAGTGTGCATCACTACCTAAAGGATAGGGTGGGTGTTAAGAGAATGAGGCCACTCTTTCAGTGGTATTCATTCAGTGACATAACAACGGCCAATGAGCACAAACCAGGACACAAAAAATCCACCTAAACGTAAGGAATAACTTCTTTACTTTGTAGATGATGGAGCACTGCAAAAGGCTGCATTTAAGTTTGTGGAGTCTCCTTCTCTGAAGACTTTCAAAACCCACCTGGAAACGTTTCTGTGCAACCTGATCAAGGTGAACTTGCTTTAGCAAGGGGGTTGGACTAGATGATCTCCAGAAGTCTGTTCCAGTCCCTAGCATTCTGTGGTTCTGTGGTAAGATTCAGAAGGAAGCATTTGCTTTTGCTTCAAGAGAGCATAAGCATGCTTATGTTGATGAAATAACTTGCAACTAGGATGGTAAGAGTATTTTTTGTTGTTGTTGAAATAAAACCCTTTTATGTTCTATAACAAAATAATGGAGTAATTGAGGTGACAGATAATGATTTCAATCATTAATGTCATATGCATGCTCAAGAGAATACAAATTGCAGTAAATTATTGTGGGACATTTAATACTAATTTACTTCTTAAATATTAAACGTAAGTTCAGCTCCAATATAATATATTAACGCGATTAAGCTTGGTCTGTAACTAAAAATGTTCATATGAAAGATTTTAAATTTAATAGCTACTTAAAATAATTTCCATTATGAGTAATCAAAACCTACACTAAATTTTTAATTAACTACAGAAACAGTCAATTAAAAATGTGAAATTAAAGATTCATGCTTTCCTATAACTGTGATCCCATTTCTCTGAGCTGTGTGATGTAGTTAATGATTCTAATCTGCTTCTGCTCTAGACATGACATTTACAAAGTATACTTGAGATCATGTGAAATGCATATTAATTAGTAATATTCATAGTCATTGTTTGATATCTTAGTTATCCCATGGAATTCAAAAATACAAATTTTATTTGTATGGACTTATTTTCCATGGTTTACCATTTACTGTAGAGGATTTTGCTAAGCAGAAGCATAATTTATTTGTAATACTGTTTGTTGCACTTCATTGTCTAATCTCAGAAGCAATAAAACATATAAATAAAACCCCAACCCTGAGTTGCAGGGGGAAAAAACCAAACAACCACAACAAAACAAACAAGCAAAAAAATCCTTTCTGAAAAGGTTCTTCTTAGAAAATATTTTTGTTCAGCAAACTCAATTTCTTTAAAAATTAGCTCATGTATGGGTCTATTTCATAGCCAGAAGCAAAAGAATGAAAGAGTTTTGTCACAATCAGAGGAAGAGGGATTTTGATTTTTTTTAGATACAAAGATGGGAAAGAGAGACCCTTTTTAATTAAATCATAGCATTGAACTTGTATGTCTAATCTAAATCTATAAGGAGGACTGTTGTTTGGAGCATTATTGGGAAAGGAATGACAGTACATATCAATATTCAGAAATGAGCTTTAATTCCTCTATAAAATACTGGATGGAATTTTTAAGTCTTTAAATGCTTTAATTGTTTTTCAGTACTTTAATCTTTAAGGATCAAGTACTACTATTTAATTTATTAATGCTTAATGGACTAGCTTTACCAAGTTTCTCTTACAGTTTCTTTGATGTGCCCAACTTCAGTAAGGGTGGCAGAAATCTGAGGAGCCACCTTTCACCAATCAAGAATTAACAGGGTAACTTCCTAGTGCCAGAGAGCCTCACCAGCTCACTTTATCATAGAGCATAATCTAGGACTAATCCATGAAGCTGTTAGTGTAAAAAGGATTATTCTGTATTTTCCTAAAAGCCAATAACTTGTGGAAATAAGAATTTTTTAGGGTTTTTTTGGTTTGTTTTTTTTTTTTTTTGTAAGATCACTTCTGATTTAGTCAGATGTCAAAGGACATATAATACAAATGCAAATAATTTAAATATAAATCAAGTCTTAGCTACTGGGTTGATGAGAACACTCTAAATGTAAAAAATAAATTACAGACAGTTGCAGTAAAAAGTTCTGAATAGTGACTCATTAATGGTCTTCAGCTACACTTTTGAGGTAATATGGTAATATGTTTTCTTTGTTCACACAGATTGACAACAAATGACGCAAACACGTTCTTAGTTCACTTACTTGTTTTTAATTCACAACCCTAAATAATGGAACACAGGGAATTCTATCTTGGTCACAAAGTCTTCAACAGTATGGTTGAATCTTTTTTAAGCAAAACCCAATCTCTTTTGGATTTAAACTGGATTTAAGTTCGCCACCTGTCATGGTAGGGCCAAAACAGGCCCAGCACAAACCCAGACAGGCCCTAAGGTGTCTAGACAAGGTCCCCCTCTCCCCCTCCTTCCTGCAGAAAGTCAGGGCAATGTGGGAAAAGGAACACAGGGGACATGTCTGGTAAACAAGTTGTTTATCTGGGGTAAGAGCACATGTACTGGCCATGGCTACCCCAAAAACAAGGCCTTTGTTTCTGCCTTTTATGGACACAACCTGGCAGAACCATTTCCACTGGGCAGCTGTATGCTGGTTTCAGTTGCCCCTCTTGGCCCAAATGGATCTGAGGCAAGATATATATATATAGGCTGACTGGTAGTCGCCTTTGCCTTGCCTTCGAGTCTTGCACTTAAACCTTGCTCAAGCCTTGCTCAAGCTGTGCTTGAATTGCCTTCTTGGATCCATCTTGCTTGAAGCTGCCTCATGTTGTCTGGTCCAAAGCCTGGGATAAAGCCACAAGCCCACATACCGCAAGCTGGAGAAGTCATAAGCTTAGGAGCCAAGCCTGCTTCCCCTTGCAACTGGAATCATGCTCTAGCCTCAGTTTACCCAGGACAAAGCAAGTGCCCATCACAAAGAACATGTCATAAACTGCGTACCATCTGCTGAAGCGTGACCAGACTGAGACCGTGTGGCATCATCTTGCCAGCAACCTGCCATGCCAGCGCCATACTAGAGTGCCCCAAAATCTCATAGCTAACACAGCAGCAGCACTCTCCACATAGGTAGAATCAGCTGTGAGTAATTAATTCATTGCCTCTTGGCTTAAGGGTTCTTATCGAGTCTCCTCCCCCACCCCACAAATGTGGTGAGCACCATTTTCGCTCTCTTTCCATGTTATTTCCTCGCAGTTTGCATAGAATTGTTGCATTTTGCCTAAAGACTCTACATTTCCATTGTAAATATATATTCCAACTGTACAACTGTCCTATTTAACAAGTTTTGGCAATTTTTCATATTAATAAAGGGTTACTACTATTTTTATTAATATCTGTTTGCCATATCATTTTTTTGGTTAAGTGCAATCCCTTAACACCACCAGAAAATTAAAGTGCTTATATCCTGTTATAAGAATCCTGAACAAGTCCGTCTTGCTTTGAGGAGTTAAAAAAGCATTGTTTTTTTTGCAGAAGACAGAAAGGGGCTCCTGAAATAATGTTAGGAAACAATAGTGGTTTACAGTGCAGTATCAGTGCTTTCATATAGTTGTAACTTCTTGTCCTTGGTTCAGCTCTGACAGGGTGAATTTTCTTCCCAAGTGGAGAAGGGCAACACCCAGGAGAGCCAGATGAGCCAGCCATGATACCATACTACATCATGCCCACTATATGGGGCTGGTGAGGGCTGTCATGGCAGTTCTCTAGCACAGCAGGTTTTTTGGCATGCAGGTGTTGGGTGAACATGTTTCATTTTATATTACTTGGTCTTATATATTACTTCTTTACTGTTGCTATTATTTGTGTTGTTCATTCATTCTTCAAACTGTTCTATTAAACTCCCTCTCTCAACACACAGGGTTTTTCATTTTGCTCTAAATTCCTCCTTCCCACCCTACCAGTGGAAGGGGATGGAAGGGAATTGTATGCGTGGCAGTATGGTGCTTGGATTCAGATGGGCTTAAAACCATGACACTGCTGTATGAACAGTCTATGTGTGAATTATAACAATGCTTAGTGTTGATGCTACTTCTATGACTATGAATAAAATGCTAGAAGTGCAGAAGTCTTACATGAAAGAAGATTTTGAGCATAGGAACCACATGTGCTTTAAGTTATTTTTGAAAAGTTAAGTCAGTCTTTCAATACTTTAATAACACTTCCACACCTTCTTCATTAGAAAACTAATGACTTTTCCCACATTATGAGCTGTGAAGTGCATTCATGTTAAGACTCTGTAATGAGAAATAAAACATAAACTAGGAGGTGTCTGTGCCCATGGCAGGAGCATTGGAACTAGACGATCTTTAAGGTGCCTTCCAACTCAGGCCATTCTATGGTTCTATAAACCTGAAGAACGTCTTTCAGGAAGAATAAAGAAATAATTTTGCCATATCTAACCTGTAAAAAACAAAACAAAACAAAAATCCCAACAGTATACTTAGCACAAGAGTAACGAAATTATTATTAAACTGTGCAATTCCATGATGAAAAAAAGTCAAATACTGCATAAATCTGTCTACAATTATATTTAAAATATTAAATTAAGCACATTGTGTACTGTGTACAGCTTATTGACAGTATAAAATAATGCAGCCTATTGAAGTGATTTCCTGATGTGTTTGAAGATGAATTTTCAGTTGTTACCAGAAATTCAATTTACCACTAAGTATAAAATGGACACCTTTGGAGAGTAGTTACTAAAATGAAACAGTATGCCAGACATCCCTGTATAAAACAATGTTGGATGACATAAATGACAACTACAAATGTATTCTCGATAGAAAAAAAAAATACAGAAGTTCAGTTTCATTAAATGGTAATTTTTAACATCCTATTGAAGATATATGTGATAAAATGAGAAAAAGAGAAAACAGTTTCTGTAAACAAAATACATCACAGAATCACAGAATGTTAGGGGCTAGAAGGGATCTCGAAAGATCATCTAGTCCAACCACCCTGACCGAGCAGGATTACCTATGCCAGATCATACAGGAATGCATCCAGGTGGGTATTGAATATCTCCAGAGAGGGAGACTCCACAACCCCCCTGGGCAGCCATGCCTCAGTAATTTCATAGATTTCTCTACAAGGCTCAATAAACAGATAGATAAGAGACAGATCCAGTCAAAACAGCCTGAGAATTATTCAACTAGGTCTTTAACAACTCTTGGAGAAAGTAAGATGTCACACAAAAATATGGAAGGCCCTCGCCTCAAATAACCAGTAGGAATAAATAACCAGGAATAGGAATAAATAACCAGTTAGTAAACAAGACACAAATTTTAAGAGTAAATGATCATTTTTAATTGTTGCCATTGATGACTGTGTTGGTGTCGTTCTGTTAGTTTCACAAATAATTCACAAAAAGAGGTGTTACTTGCCCAGGGATGACATTCAATGACTGTAGTCAAATTAAAAAGGACTAAATTTGAATTTTGAAGTAAATTTAAAGTACAAATTTCAAAAGAGCCTTGAATCTCATAAAAAATAAATTCAACATATGTAAATGTAAAATGAAAAATGGGGAAAAATATATATATTTATATACAAACAATGAATTCACTATTCAGAAACTGTCTGTGAAAACATTAGCTTGCTCCTCAGCAGTTACCAATAATGCACCAAGACTGGAGACTGAACAGAATTACTAGGGAAGGAAGACTGAACAAAATACTAGCATAAAAAAGTTACGATTGTCATGGGTTGAGCTGAATCTGCTGATGATACTCAATACCAATGCTGCCATCATGCCAGCTTTACAATGAAAGTGACAGCTGAAGCAAAGTACCATAGGGCTCAAAGTTCGCATTGTAACATGAGAGGCTTCCTGTTCCAGCTGCTGCTTCCAGTTCCTGGTTTGGGGTTCTTAGTCTTTCCTGCTGGGCAGACTGCTTCATGCTTGGGTGCAGGGAACTAGTTTATCGCTGACTTTTGCTGCTGCTTCTGCTTTTTCCTGCGTTCTTCTGCAAACAGGCTAAGGTAATCGCACATTGTATCATTTCCAGTAAATTCTTCATCTCATCCCAGAGGGTTTTTTTTTGTTACTTTCCCTTTCATCTGGGGATAGAGGGGCTTGTGAGAGTGGGACAATTATATAAACTCTTCTGAACTAGTTCGATTTCCTTCATTCTTCTCCAAGGGAGTGCAATCTGCCTTGGAAAGGTACAGAAAATGGTGACAAGTGATACAATGAAGTGAAATGGCTTTGGTCCAAGAGGCAAATAGGACATGAAAAATAAGACCACCTAGCAGGTAGGGATATTCTACACATTAAAAATAACATGTAACTTTGAAAATTATGGGGGAAATGATTCTGTCTAGAAAAAGAATGTTTCATATAAACTGACATGTTAGGTGAAGAAATTGAGCTACAGACACTGAAAAAAAGGTCATGGGAAATTCTTTAAGAATTGCCTCATGGTCCTTCCCAGCTAACAGTACTGGATACTATTTTTTCTGTTGTACTGGAAGGCAAGTGCCAGTCTGATCATATCAAAACCTCACAGCTCTCAGTGGAAAGTGAATAAGACACTAAGGAAAAATAATACAGGATAAATTAAATTATTATGGTAACTACTAAAGAAATGAAGGGAGGAAGTGTAAAAGAATGAAGAAAAAGCCTGGTTCACAGGGCTTTTATTTGACTGACCAGATACAAAATGTGAACGCTGTCGTTTTTCTAGGTCCAGGAAACAAGTATCTTTCAGGATTTTTAATTTTCAAGAACACGATTACTAACACAAAACAGCAAGAAAATCACCTTTTTCAGGTCTTATTAGTGAAGAAATTTCATCTTATCTGCAATGTTCTGCAAAACTTGAGTTCATGTCTCTTTCATGTATTGGTTATTAGTGAGAATGGCTTCTTCACGGACAGAACTACACAGGCAAGCAGTATGCACTGTATTAGAAAATGAACAGCAGTATCTTAGTTGACAAAATAGCAAGTGTTCAAAAAACATTAGGGAAGTTGGAAACCTGAAACTCTCATAACTACTTTTAAAAGAGTATAACTCCCAACAGTGCAATAAGGAAAGCTAAGGCTTCCTTAGAATTAAACCAGGCAAAGGAGGTAAAGGACAACACGAAAGGCTTCTTCAAGTATATTGGAGGCAAAAACACTGGAAGAAATGTGGGCCTTCTGCTGAATGAAATGTGTGCCCTGGTGACAGAGAAGACACAGTTACTGAATGCCTTCTCTGCCTTAGTCTTTACTATGAAGGCTAGCCCTCAAGAGTCCAGCACATTTGAGACCCCAGAGAAAGTCAGGAGAAAGGAAGACTGCCTTGGTTGAAGAAAGTTAGTTTAGAGATCAGTTAGGTAAACTGGATATGCATGAATCCATGGACCTCAGTGGTATACAATGTCAATGCTGGGGTTGCTGGCAGAAATCATTGCCGTGCTACTCTCCATCACTGAAAACCAGAGAGGTGCCTGAAGACTTTGAAAACAGGCGAGGTGCCTGAAAACTAGAGTCTTGTATCACTCAAGTGTTCAAAAAGGGCAAGAAGGAAGACCTGGGTAACTACAGGCCAGTCAGCCTTACATCCACCCCTGGAAAACTGATGGAATGGTTTGTCCTTTGAGACAGTATGCTGTCTCAAAGCATACTGACAAAGAAGGGGTTATCAGGAGTAGTCAGCATGAATTCACCCAGGGGAAAACATGCTTGACCAATCTGGTAGCCTTTTACTATGACATAACTGGAAGATAGATGTGGGGACGACAGTGAATGTGGTGTCATTTGACTTCAGCAAGGCTTTTGACACCATCTCCTACAGCATCCTTATATCCAAGCTTTAAATGTGGATTGGATGATTGGACAGTGTGATGGATTGAGAAATGGCTAAATGACACAGTTCAGAGGGGTCAGTACAGCAGAGTCTAGTTGGAGGTTCATGTCTAGTGGAGTTCACAAGGAATCAGTACCAAGTCCAGCCCAGTTCAACATATTTATCAATGGCCAGGACAAAGTGGAAAAGTGTACCATCAGCACATTTACTGACAGTACAAAACTGGGAAGAGTGGCTGACACACCAAAAAGCCAGCATGACCTGGACAAGCTGGAGAGCTAGGTGGGAAGAAACCTAAGGAAATTCAACAAGGGTAATGTACAGTACTCACAGTCTAGGGAAGAATAGCCCCAAGCATCAGTACAGGTTGGGGGCTGACCTGCTGGAGAGCAGCTCTGTGGAAAAGGACATGGGAATCCTCACGGACAACATGAGGCTGATCATGAGCCAGTAACGTGCTCTCCCAGCCACAAAGGTCAACAGGATCCTGGGATGCATTAAGAACAGTCTGGGTCACAGGAGATAATCCTCCCCCTCTATTCTACCCTGCTGAGTCCTCGTCTGAATACTGCATCCAATTCTGGGCTCCCTACTTCAAGAAGGACAAGGAACTACTGGAGAAAGTCCAGTGGAGAGCCACCAAAATGATTAGGAGACAGGAACATCTGTCTACCTTATCAGGAAAGGCTGAGAGAGCTGGGTCTGTTTGACCTGGAGAAAAGCAGACTGAGGGAGGATCTCATTAATGCTTATAAATGTCTAAAGAACAGAGTGTCAGAAGTATAGTGCCAGACTCTTTTCAGTGCTGTTCAGTGACAGAATGAGGGGCAATGGATACAAACTGGAACACAGGAGGTTCCACACAAACATAAAGCAAAAATTCTACACTTTGAGGGTGGCAGAACATTGGAACAGGCTGCCCAGAGAGCTCATGGAGTCTCTTTCTCTGAAGGTATTCAAGTCCACCTGGATGTGTTCCTGTGTGGTTTACTCACATGATTGTGGTCTTGGAGCGGCTAGATGATCTCCAGAGGTCCCTTCCAACCCCTACCATTCTGTGATTCCGTGTTAAGGTCACAGAAAAAGTTATTTCATTTTCAAAAGAAGAAGAAAATCTGTTATTATTTTTCAGAAAACACTCCAAAAACAATATTCCTGTTACACACTACAACAGTCTTTCCTAAAGGAGAAGCTATTAACTAATTTGGTCACTGAAATATTTCCTCATTTCACAACACTTCTAATTTCCTACTTCCTTTTGCTTTTTGAAAAAAATCTATCTCACTAAAAAAGACTTATGCTTCTACTTGCAAAGAACACAAGCAAAATGACTTACCGTGCAGTAAAAGAAAAAAATAATCATTCTGTCTTCAGAATAGGGTTTAACAATTATGCAGAAAACACAGCAGGGGGTTCATTCTTTGAATAATAAATGAAAAATGTATAAAAAAATTGATTATACAAGTACCTCCAAATCCATGAATCAAATGAGGCAAGATCTTACAGAAAAAAAAAAAAATTAAAAAATCACCTGCTCCATATTCCATTCCTACTATTGTCTAAATATAGATTTGTTTGCTCTTATTAATACATTATAAACTTTGCACTGTTTTCTATTAACCAGCATTTACAAAGCATCCTCATTAACCAAGAATGTTTTGAATTGACGGGATCTCTAAGCATAAACCAGCTGAATCTGTGGTTAGGACCAAATATTTGTATACTGCCATGCCGCACACTGTACATCACCTGAGAGACCTGTACTAGTGTCAAAGCTATGACACAGACCTACAGGAGACCCATGTGTTTCTGATGTGGCAGCACATTCTTAGGTTCTCTACAACAATCTATTTACTTATGTTAAAATAATGAAATCCATCTCTACCTGTACAAAGTCAAATACCCATATCCATCTTCCTGCTTAAATGAGCATGGAGAAATGCACTGCTGATTAGTATACACCATAAGCACCTGTTATTTACGTCTGCCTTTCTTTAAGGCAAATTCATAATCATTAGTCCATTCCTCATGCTTTCTCTGTGTACTTCTTTACATTGCAGTTTGGCTTCTCAAAGGCATCGTTAAGTACCTGTTCTAGAAAGGGACAGTACTCCCAGTTTGCTGAACAGCAACACATTCTCATAAAACCTGATAAATCACCACAGGAAGAAAAAATCTGCCGTCACATGGAAATAAACCACATTTATATTTGATTGAGAAAATTTAATTTTCAGCTAAAGATCTTGCCTAGAGTCAATTTTCTGTGAAGCATATGCACAGTGACTGGAAATGTCTTTTCTTTGTTACTTGCTGCTCTTAGATTAACAGCTAACAGCTCAACATCTCTGAGTAGAAAAAAAAATTAAGAAAAGGATTGGCATTACCACTGACTTAAAATTCCTAAGCAAAATTAAGCTATTAAATTAAATTACTGTTGTGGAGAAAAAAGAAAAAAAAAAGAAGAAGAATACTTCTAAAATTTACTTTGAGATCTATGAATCAAAATTGTTATTAATATCAGTGTAATGATGTTATTAATATTCAAGACAATATATTTTTATGCTTTTCTAAATAATAGTTTTAATATTCACTACAGACATTATCATTATAGATATACAGTCACCTCCAAACTCAGTATAAACTGAGTTTATAAAGGTTTTCCATGAAAAGGCATAATTCTAGCTTCATTTTAATTTCCTTCATTCCTGAAGGAATCTTCAGGAAACCTAACACGTCTGCATCACAAAAACATTCTGAAACTTTCTCTTCTCGAAGATAACTGTTCAGAAAACATCCAGATGATCTTCACTATGTTGCCTTAAGAAACTGTCATTTAAGTTTTTTATTGTTTTGAGCCACAGCTACTTGGATGAAATCTTTCACAGTATCGAGTGCCTGCATTTTTTCAAATCGGCACAGCAGACAAGACTCATGCAGCATAATCCTCTTCCTCTACTATCTGCAGGGTGTTGCCTGCAATATCTGCTTTTGGTTTTATTGCTATAGCATGCACTGTATTCTGCTCTCTCTTTTACATATCTCTTATCAATCCCTCGGGAATGCTTAATACTTTTAGTCTGAGACTGAACTGACATTTTTTTCATAATCCTCTCCAAACCACCTATGCTTTCAAACAGACAGAGGAAGTGTATGAATGCAGACATCAGAGGAAGTGTATGAATGCAGACATCAGAGAAACTTTGAAGGTAAGATAGTGCTCAGGACAGAAACTGGACTCCTACAGTTGATCTATTGCAGTTTCCCCGGCTAAAACAAACATATTGCCAACTATTTATCCAAAAGAATGCTAGCTCAATGTCACTAAATATATCCCTATTATGTAGCTTTCTGGTGATTTCTATACATAGATGTGTAGAACACAGGACCAGGGATAACGGATATAAACTACAGCACAGTAAGTTCCACGCCAGCATGAGAAAGGACTTCTTTACTGTAAGGGTCACAGAGCACTTGAACAGACTCCCTAGAAAGGTTGTGGAGTCTCCCTTTCTGGAGACTTTCAAGACCCGTCTGGATGCATTCCTGTGTGACCTGCACTAGATTATATGATTATATGGTCCTGCTCTAGCAGGGGGGGTTGGATTCGATGATCTCCAGAGGTCCCTCCCAAGTGCAAGTTGGTTTGATCTTCTGTCTCTGTTATACAGTGTTTTTACAAACTGCTTATGATTTCAAGGTTAAAAATTCACACATTTCCAGTGAGAAGTGTAATTTTTAATCCAGGACAGATTTATTAAGACTACTCAAAATAGAAACTTTTAGGGGTTACTATTATTCTTATCTGATATCATATATAGTTTAGCATCAACTGAAGTAAAAATTACAGAATATTATTTTTTCTTGATTGTTAATCAGCATGAAGGCTTGAGTTTATACGACAACTCCCTCTGTCTGAAAAGATAGAGTATCTTCCAGACTTTCAAAGTCAGACTGTTTTCTTATGCTGATTTCTCTGATATGGATGTTACAGTTAGTCTGAAGTAGCAAAATGATCATTCTGATGCTCAGGTAGAGAAATTCTAGTAATCTTTTTCTCCCAACTTACTAATTTATACAGTTCCTCTGACAGGTTAAAATAGGAATTTGTATATAGCATGGGACTCCTCCTTGACTCTATAGGCAATAAATCAGAACTGGACAATGAATGACTAGTGAGGATATTTCAGTTTTCATAAGTGTAAGGGCCCAAGATTTAATGGAGCTATTTCTTTTAATGCGTTGTAACCCTCCTTGAAGTTTGACAGGGCAACTACTTAGACAATTCTGTTTGAATTACCAAATTTTCAAATACATCATTCATGGAATGTGGCCTTCTGTAAACATGACTGGCTCCTGTGTTTATCCTTCTAACATACAAACAGTGAAAAACACTTGTATTTTTGTACTATTAAAGGTCACAGAAATTATATGCTATGAAGTAAATGAATTTCTTGATCAGGGTGCACAGGACTAGCTTATTTAGCTTCACTCAGCTGTCCTTGCCCACCTTCCATTTCAGCTTACATCACTTTTGTAGGTGCAGAGAGTTTTGATCACAGACACTTCACAGTCACATGATGTGTCGTTTTCTTGTTACAGCTGTAGGTTTTAGACACTAAGCCCACTGAAGCATACACTATTTTAGTCTGAACATTTCTTACCTCAGCATAAATTCGTATACCAGATGCTGCCTTATAATTAACACATTGGGATTTGGGAGCTGTAGATTTTCTGGTTACAAACTTTCCATCAAACCGACATCTGTGATTTATGCTTTCAACTCGCTTTCAATATATTTACATAATCTGTTCAATGGAAGGACAGATCATAAACTCTCCTTACATATTTAGAAATATATTCCACAGAGAGAGTTTAAACCAAACTGAGGAACAGTTTAAGCTTCTCTTTTAGAGTGGTTGTTACTTTAAAACAAACCTTCATAGAACAAAAATAAATTTTTGAATCCCAGAATCCCTTAGATTGGAAAAGACCCTTAAGATTATCCAGTCCAACTGGAAGCCTAACACTGCCAAATCCACCACTAAACCATATCCCTAAGTATTGCATCTATGTCTTTTAAATACCACCAGGGACAATGATTCCAGCTTGTTTCAATGCTTGACTACCTTTTCACTGAGTAATTTTTTCCTATTATCCAACCTAGACCTCCCTTCGTGTAACATGAGGCCATTTCCACTCATCCTATTACTTGTCCCTGGGGAGAAGAGACTCCCACCTTGCTACAATCTTTCAGGTAGTTGTAGAGAGCCTCTTTTTCTCCAGGCTAAATAACTTCAGTTACCTTTTCCGCTCCCTGTTAAGACTTGTACTCTAGACACTTCACCAGCTTTGCTGCTCTTTTGTGGACATGCTTCAGCACCTCCCATCTTTCTTGTAGCAAGGGGCCCAAAACTGAACATAGTTTTTGAGATGTGGCCTCAACCCTGTGAAGTACAATGGGACGATCACTTCCTTAGTCCTGCTAGCTACACTGTTTCTAATACAAGCCAGAACGCTGTTGGGCTTTCTGACCACTTGGACACAGTGCTGCCTCACATTGTAAGCCAGCTGTTCACCAACAGTCCCATGTCCTTTTCCACTAGGACACCTTCCATACCCTGTTCTCGTCTGTAGAACTACTTGCAGCTGTTGTGACCCGTGTGCAGGACCCAGCACTTGGCCTTATTTGAACCTCGTACTAGTGTCCTTGCCCTGTTGATCCAGGCAGTCCAGATCCATGCACTCAAACAGATCAACACTCTCACCTGATTTGGTGTCATCTGCAAATTTACTGAGGGTGCACTTGATCCTCCATTCAGATCATTGATAAAGATATTGAACTGAACTGGCACTGAGGAAAATTTTGTTTCCCCCTGAAGGAGGAAAAACCTTACTATTGACTCAGGAAATACAGAATAAGAAAAAGGAGGTTCAGCAACTGAAATACATAATCATTCCTTGATGTTTGAACATTGCTTGTTATTTTGGATTTCCTCATTCTGGTTAGGAACATTTCAGGAAGCAGGCTGCATTTCAAGAAGATTGCTAAAGCAGAGTACACTTCTCTGTGGATTTGCAAGAATGAACTTCATACTGACCTTAGTGCTGCAGTGTTCTTTCTCTAGCCAGCAAAACTGCTGCTAGCATATGGGCATTTTCAGTGTTTTCTCTCTGGAGGGCACAAGCAGCCCTTCACCAAAACTCCTGCCAGGACCAGACAGTAAATTCAATCAATGATATTAAGGGGAAAATTTGTATGGTGCTCTGAGAGTTCTTGTAAGTAGAGAAG
This sequence comes from Indicator indicator, assembly GCF_027791375.1. Taxonomy (NCBI): domain Eukaryota; kingdom Metazoa; phylum Chordata; class Aves; order Piciformes; family Indicatoridae; genus Indicator; species Indicator indicator. The sequence continues at coordinate 41,893,059 of NC_072053.1, forward strand.
AGCAGGAATTGCCCAGGAGTGTAAGACAGCCTAAGGTTGTTTCCTTTTTCTTTCCCTCCTTTCTCTCCTGCTAAATACAGAAACAGTAGCAGACTTGATGCTGCTCTGCTCCACGTGGGACTCCTGCTGGGGGGGAAAAAAAAAGTGTACTTTTCCCTATGCTCCTTAAGTCCCTGCTAATTAATCAGCATTCCACTTTCTATCCTGGACTTAACTAAATCTAAACAGCCAGAATACTTTTACTTGAGTATTTTTAAGTATATATTACGGGAAAGCTGTGTGCTGGTTTGGGGCCAGACAGATCCTCTCTTGCCCCGAAAGGGACAAAAGAATGAGACTCACACAAATGGATTGGAGAGTGATGGAAAGTTTAAATGGAAAAGCAATTGGTGAAGCTATAGAAGACTACAAAGCATAGTGGCAAAGAGTATCCCAAAGCGTACAGAACCCCTCACAGAATTCCCAAAGCTTCCCAATCCTCCCTTCCTCCCACCTGAGGGTATACCCAAAACCCCCAGGGCTCTTTCTTCCCCCCCGTTTCTCCCACTGCTAGGCAAGTCTCAGGCTGGCCAGGTCCGAGACTGCACCCCCCCCCCCCCGCTCCATTCTCCTCCTGGCATTAGGCCTAAACAGGCCTAAGAGGCCTTGAGGATACTCCCCCGGCATTACCCGATAAGAGAGGACATCTCCCATGGGAGCAGAGAGGGAAGAAAGAGGAAGAGAATGACTCTGCAGATGGCTTTATAGGGCGCAGGATTTATGGGTAGAAATACGCCGTTTCCTGTGTCCATCCCTACTGGGTGGGCACCTGGGACACCAGAGGTGTATCTCATGTAGCAGTGGCAGGGGGCACCAGCCTAAACTGCCACAAGCTGAAAAGGGACTTTTTATAAGGGTGTGTGGTGATAGGACAAGGGGCAACATTTTCAGATATTGGGAAGGAGTTCTGTACTGTGAGAGTGATGAGACACTGTAACAGGTTGCCCAGTGGAGCAGTGGACACCTCACCACTGGATGTGTTGATGGGCAGGCCAGATGAGGCTTTTAGCAACCTGGTCTTGTGGTAGGTTAAGGTCCCTTTTAACTCAAGTCATTCTATGATTCTGTGATTTCTGGGTTTATTCTATCCAATGAACATTTTCATGAAGGGCTAAACTTCAAGATTACTAAGGAAGTACCTTCCCTTCTTAACTCAGTAACTACCTGAAATATTTTAGAGATTTTCTCTAGATGTCTTAGGAAAGAATCAAATATTAGGAGAGCATTACAGTATTACAGGTCATTTCAAACTATTGAAAATTAAAAGTGTTGATGGCAAGAAGAGAAAATTTGTAACATTAGGATGAAAAATGTGTATCCATGGTTACCAAATATTATTGGAAATGAATACTTTCACAACCATAAGCAAGTTGCTTTTAATGGAAATAACTGATTTAAAATATCACAGAGAAACATAGGCAAAAAACATTTTTAAAAATTAAGATGTTTTTATATTCTACTCCAAGATATTTAATTCCATTAAAAAGACAGAATTAAACTGAATCAGTTACATAAGAAATATGAAAGAACAACATTGTTTTTCATTCTGAACACCAATATAAAATAACCATCCAGTATTTCTTTTAGAAATGTATTTGATTAAAGTTTCTCAGATGCCTGACAGAATACCTTACTCGGCACATTATTTGCTCACCTAAAAAGAATCACTACAACTACAAGTTACTTTTAATTTTTCTGGAGAAGTTGTGCAGTGAATTATTAAAAAAACAAACAAACAAACAAAAGAACAACAAACAAAAACAAAACCCCAACAGATAATTCAATCTTTTTCTACTGTCTTTATTAATTCCGCATGAAGCAGTTTCATCAGGAAAGTTTCATCAGGAAAATACAACACAGAGTATAGATGTGAAGATATAGAGATAGATAGATAGATAGATAGATAGATAGATAGATAGATAGATAGATAGATAGATATGTACAGATTAAAATAATCTGTATTTATTTCACTGAATCCCAGCATTATTGAGGCTGGAATAGACCTCTAAGATCATCAAGTCCAGCCTATGGCCTAACACGACCACACTCACTAGACCATGTCACTAAGTGCCACATCCAATCTTTTCTTAAACACCTCTAGGGATGGTGACTCCACCACCTCTCTGGGCAGTCCATTCCAGTGTTTAATTACTCTTTCCAAGAGGAAGTGCTTCCTAACATCCAGCCTAAACTTCCCCTGGTGCATCTTCACGCTACACCCTCTGGTCTTGTCACAAGTTGCCTGGGAGAAGAGCCTGACCCCCACCTTACAACAACTTCCCTTCAGGTAGTTGTAGAGTGTAATAAAGTCCCACCTGAGTCTCCTCCAGGCTAAACAACCCCAGCTCCCTCATGCTCTCCTCCTAAGACTTTCCCTCCAGTCCCTTCACCAGTCTCATCGTTGTCCTCTGGACACGCTCCAGCACCTCAGTATCTTTCTTGAAGTGAAGGGCCCAGAACTGCACGAAGTACTCTAAGTGAGGCCTCACCAGTGCTGTGTACAGGCTCAGAATTACATCTCTAGTCCTGCTGGCCACACTATTCCTGATACAAGCCAAGGTGCCATTGGCCTTCCATGCCACCTGGGCACACCTGCTGGCTCTTGTTCAGCTGGTTGCTCCCAGGTCCCTCTCAGCCAGGCTGCTTTCCAGCCCAATCTGTAGCGCTGCATGGGGTTATTGTGGCCAAAGTGTAGGACCCTACACTTGGCCTTGTTAAACCTCATACTGTTGCCCTCAGACCAATGACCCAGCCTCTCCAGGTCTCTCTGAAGTGTTTTCCTACCTTCCAGCACATCTACATTCCTCCCGCAACTTGGTGTCATCTGTGAATTTACTAACGGTAGACTCAATCCTCTCATCCAAATCATCAATAAAGATGTTGAATAGAATAAAGATCTTGAATAGAATTTGATTTTGAAAGTGCCAAATGTGTTTTGAGGCTTTTCTCCATAAATACATCAAAGCTGTTTGCCCACTTTCAGATGTCACCAGCTTCCACACTGCTATGCCATACTGCTTGCAAACCCAGAGAATCCTCCCACACTAGAATCCATGCATGTAAAGCTAAAGCTGTACACATGGAAATTTTGCCTTGCCCTAGTTTTCAGAACCTAATTTTGCTCAGAGATCACTGGAGATCATTAAGGAAAGCAGCATGGCTTGATGTTACAACCATTGATATAAAAGGTTATACTTCAGATTATAAATCTCCAATTTACATGCATAAAAAAAATGCATGAAGGATTAGCTCTGACTTTGCTTCTTAAAAAGCAATTACTATTTTTTCATGGAACGTTAATATCATAAATTTTTTTTTTTTAAATTTTAAAAAGGTGAATGGTACCAAGACCAGATGAAAGAAAACTCACAAGAAACATATCTATATAAGACTGCTCAGAATTTTGGAGATTGTGAGAACTCCATACTTGGAGAAATGAGCAACACAGCCACCCAGCCTACCTGAGTTCTTCTGGTCCAGAAAACTTCCAGAGGTCACTACCAATCTAAATTTTTCTGCATTTCTGTTGTATGTATTTTCTACCTATAAAATTTTCAGCATTAAAAGCATGGTTCTTACGTTCCTTACTGTACAAGCTGTTGCAAGAAAACACATTGAAAAATGCCAAATTAAAAACCAGGAGAACTCCGGTGCCAAGCAGGCCATCACACGGACATTTGCTACCACCTCAGGACCACTGAAACATCCTGTGGAGAACTTTCAACCCTACTAAAAGAAAAGACAGTTAGTTGTGGCATCTATGTACATACATAATGGAAAGAGAATAAATTTCTGGTTTTAATTGTGAGAAAGGTAATGTTCTCAAAGCACCATTATTATTATTGTTATTAATAACAATAATAATAATCAGAAATATAATAGATTTTACTCGTTAAAAAAAAGAGAGAAATCTAACTGTATAAACATGGTTTATGGTTCAATGAGTTGAAAATTAGGTGCTATGATGGATATGTTAACCTATTCAGGAGATCAAGATTGTCCCTACAACATCTGTGACTGTCTCACATTTTTTAGGGTAACCATGCTGTGAAAAGTATAATTAGCTGAAATTTGCAGAATAAAATATTGTGTATTAAATTTACAATCTTTTATTACAGGTCACAATGAAGTACACCTGTTGATTCTCTCTATACATAATTTGTTTATATTCTATTTTAAAGGCATGTAAGCTTATAAATAGAAAGAAAAATTACTTAAATACAGATATAATGCATAATCTATAATACATTGAAACAAATTAAGCAGTTCAGTGACTATCATTATGCATGAATGAATGAAGTAATCCAATTTATTGTTATGAAGTATTCAAAAAGTCGGTGATTTCATTTGACTACAGAGCCTTCACTCAGTAATGAAAAGAAAAAAAATATTTAGACTTGATAAAGAAATAGCCTACACTTCAGAGTAGTATTAATTGTCACATAGAATGTTAGGGGTTGTAAGGGACCTCAAAAGATCATCTAGTCCAACCCCCCCTGCCAGAGCAGGATCACCTGTACCACATCACACAGGAACACATCCAGGTGGATTTTGAATATCTCCAGAGAGGGAGACATTACAACCCCCCCTCTCCACTCCTGGGCAGCACTGACAGAAATTACCAGATACAGAAAAGCAACTGGGAGTTCTGTCAGAATTCACAAAAAACATCCAGCAATGTCATCTGAGTTCTAGTTAAAGAGGACAACAGATGAGATCATAATCTAATTTTGTTGTACCATGGACTTTAACACCTGCTGAACAGACAAAGAACGATTCTGTGTTCAATCAAAATGATAATGTTTTACATCTGCTTTCCATGAGGCTGAAAAGACTGCTGAGTACACAAGAGGTACAGAGGAGGCTTTGGGGACAATTTATAAAGCTGTATGATGTAGGCCGAGATAGCCCAGTTAAATAAAATGAAAGTTAATGGTTGTAAAGCAAAAATGACTAATAAAAAGACAATTTACTGAAATGTAAGGCATCTATAGTGTAGAAGTTTATGCAAGCAGAAATTTAATCTAAACTTTTAAAATATGTTTTTCTTTCTGTCCATAAATAATACATTATGAACATGTCTTTTAGTAAATATCCTCTTCTAATGAGAAACACCTGCTGTATAGATCATGTGAACACAACGAAATTTAATATAGTTTATCAGAATCACACTGTAAGGCAAAAAAAGAGAAAAAACATTGCATTACTTTAATATATGTGGAATTAGTACTGTTGGTAAAAACTTGTATTCCTCACTGAGTAAGGCATTACAACCAAACAATTGTATCATCTCTCACGAATCATGTATGACAGGATAAGAGGTAATGGCCTCAAGATGTGCCAGGAGAGGTATAGATTGGACATTATGAAAAATGTTCTTCGCTGAAAGGGTTGTCAAGCACTGAAACAAGTTGTCCAAGGAAGTGCTTGAGTCACCATCCCTGGCGGTATTTACAAGATGTATATGTGATGCATAGTGACGTGGTTTAGAGGTAGACTTGGCTGTGCTAGATTAATAGTTGGATTCAATAATATTAAGGGTCTTTTCCAACATAAATGATTTCATGATTTTATGCTGTAATTGTTACAGTTTACCAATGTTGTATCAACAACTGAATTCACTTTGTTAATGCCAGCCTTTCCTGCCAGCATTCTCCAGAAAGCATTCATGTTTCCTGCTTGCTATGATATATTAGGTATCAGTGACAAATCAGTTGTCCCAAACAGCACTTAGCCTCTTAGCTCAGCAACTCTGTGACTGTTTCCACTTCAAACCTTTTTTTCAGTCATGCACTGCAGCCATAATGAAGTCATCCATCCTTCTGACAACAAAGAAGACCTTAACCCCTCTATACAAGTGTCAGCTACAAATCTTTAGATCTAGGAAAGGCAGAATTACTAAGCAAAACATTTAATGCTACAAAAGGCATTATTTTTCTTTGTCAGGTAGACCAATTTGCATTCACGCACAACAACTTCACATACATACAAACACTTTTATATCGACTAGGATTTGTCTGTAGAGATCATCTGATGACATTGTAATAAAATGGGGGGGGAGGGTGTTACCTTTTTTTCCTTTTTTTAAAGCCCAAGTCAGGGACAGCCACACTGTTGAAAAGAGATAAAACTTTGACTTCAGAGGGTCATTGTAGAAGATTATCAACAAGACCTTTCAGTCATACTTCTAAGTACACACTATGTACTGTCAAGAGAAAAGGATAGTAAAGTGTTAACATTTAAAATGGACAAAAATTCTCCATTTTGCTACAATGGAAGGCAGGAGCTTTAGTTACTCCAAGTACAAGAAATCAGGGCTACAAGTTTTGTTGTTTGGTTGGGGTTTTTTTTCTCATTACTGCACACATTCTATGAGAAGACAGCAAGACAACCAAAGTCAGGTCTTATATTTTCTCTAAAATGGTATTATAACAACATTTCTTTGTGGTAAGCATGTGTACATGGATGCAACAGAAATTTCTTTCACACATTTTTGTTATTAACCAGAAATTAGATGGAAAAGCAGTTGTAAAATGTGTTAAGAACGTAAGTGATAGAGATGAATAATAGAAATAATTATGGAGTATTTTGGAGGGTCTGAAGCTCAAACAAGATTTTATTTGTATTAGAGAAATAAGAATGATATCTGATTTTACTGGGTACCACACATGTGTCTTGAGACTGAAACTTTTACTACCACTGCCACACTCTAAAACTGAAAGAGACAATTTAACACCACAGATGAATGGTGGTTTGCTTTTAGTCAGTGTTTGCATACCTGAGTTTAAGTACCTTACATTACATTATACAGAAATTTTTGTTCCGTTTGCAATTGAAGTAAGGTCTCCTCATTTCCCATCTAGTCACTCAGATACATGACCACTGCTTTCCATTTCTAGCTAACTGCCAACATGTTCCTGATTTCACTTCAAAACAAGATGTTTAGGTTTATATTTATGGTATCTGCATTTAATTTAAATAATCAGCATCCACTCTGAGTATCAAGACCACTTCTTTCTTCATGTACCATTTCCAGTTGGGCTTTGGCCCTTCTAATTTCCTCCCTTGCATACTCTCATGACAATCTTGAAATTAAATTAAATTAAATTAAATTAAATTAAGCAAAAAGTTGTGATAAAATCCTCAAAGCCCAGATGGAAATTAATTTGGCTTCAGCTGTTAAAGAGAAAAGAAAGTGATTCTACAAATATATTAGCAACAAAAAGGAGGACTAAGGAGAATCTCTGTCTTTTGTCAGATACAGAGCAGATCACAGTGGTCAAGGATGAGGAAAAGGGAAAAGTACTTCATACCTTCTTTGCCTCCGTCTTTAGTAGTAAGACCAGTTCTTCACTAGATACCTAGCCACCTGAGCTGAAAGATAGGGATGGGAAGCAGAATGAAGCCCTCATAATCCCAAGAGGAGACAGAGACATGCTACACTGCTTACACATACACAAGTCCGTGGGGCCAGACAGCATACAGCTGAAGCTACTGAGGGAGCTGGAGAAAATTGCTTACCAAGCTACTTGCCATCCTTTATTGGCAGTCCTGGCAAAGCAGGGAGGTACCAGCTGACTGGAGATTAGCAAACGTGATGCCCATCAACAAGAAGGTCAGGAAGGGGGACCTAGAGAAGTACAGACCTGTCAGTGTGACCTCAGTGCTGGGAAAGGTCATGGAGCAGATTTCCTCAAGTATCACTATGCAGCATGTGCAGGGCACCCAGATGATCAGGCTCAGACAGCATGGGTTCATGAAGGGTGGATCCTGCCTAATGAACAAGAGCTCCTCCTATGACAAAGTGACCCGCTTAGTGGATGAAGGACGTTGTTTATCAGGACTTCAGTAAAGCCTTTCCCTCAGCATCCTCCTGGAGGATCTGACTTACAGATTGGATGAGTGGACGATTTGCTAGGTTAAGAACTGTCCAGATGCCAGGGTCAAAGAGAGGTGGTGAATAGAGTTAAGCCCAGTTGACAGCCAGTGACTAGTGGCTCAGTATTGTGGCCAATTCTCGTTAACAGCTTTGTTGATGATCTGGATGAGGGTAGGAAGGCTCTGCAAAGAGATTGGTAATAATGTGGCCAGAAGGTGTAGGAAAGTCACTGTCTCTGTGCTCAGCACTGGTGAAGCTGCACCTTGAATACTATGTTCAGTTTGGGCCCTTTCACTAGAAAAAGGACATGCAGTTGCTGGAGCGTGTCCATAGAAGGGCATCAAAGCTAGCAAGGAATCTGGAGAACAAGTGTTATGAGGAACAGCTAAGGGAACTGGGATTGTTTAGCCTGGGGAAGATTGAGAGGAGACTTTATCACTCTCTACAACCACAAGACAGGAGATTGTAGTTAGGTGGGGGGTATTTCCTCTCTTTAGTATCAAGTGATAGAACAAGAGGAAACGGCCTGAAATTGTGCCAGCTGATGTTATATTGGATACCAGGCGTTGGTCAGGCATTGGAACAGGTTGCCTAGGGAGGTGGTGGAGTCACCATTCCTGGAAGTGTTCAGAAATGTCTGGAGGTGGTATTTTGGGACATGATTTAATGGCCATGGTGGTGTTAGGTTGATGGCTGGACTCAATGACCTTAGACATCTTTTCCAACAAAAACAATTCTATGATTCCACGATCCTATGACTTTACCCCAGTCTCCCTAGGGACAGAGAACTTGCACTATCTCAGTATCTTAAAGCCACCTATTTCCCTATTCCTACATTCTTTCTATCTGGTGTCATGGTTTAAGCCCAGCTGGCAACTAAGCACCATGCAGCTGTTCACCCACTCCTCTCTCGATACAACAACAGGGAAGAGAATTCGTAAAACAGGTAAGGAAAAAAAATAAAGAGTGTAATAGGACAACACAAGAACAGAAAAAGAAACAGTAACAATAAAGCTAATAAAAGAATATATAAAGCAATTGCTTCCCACTGAGATTCCAATGCTCAGCTCATTTCCAAGCCCCCATCCTTCACTCCTCTGGCCATTTCCCTCAGTTATATACCATGTGTGACATCATATGGTTTCAAATATCCCCTTGACTAATTCCAGTAAACTGTCCTGCTGTACCGCCTTCCAACTTCTTTTGAAAATTAACTCTATGTCAGCCAAACTCAGGACACTTAGGAAGAAACAAATCATTTATTTGCCATTTATTTAACAATGGAAATATTTAATTGCTTTGTCATAGGTAGTAAATATTATTTATTACTAACAATCATGTATTATTTTTCTAGGTATCTTTTCCAACTCAATTAAATCAATAAAGATAATCCACTTCACTGTAACAACCAAAAAGGGTAACCATTACTATTACCTACTCTTAAAACACAATGTCAAAATTCTGTGCCTGGAAAAGAGAGGACACACTTCAGACTACAGTGTTTCCACAGCAGTTGAAAATTTTTAGGTATGCTTGCTAAAGCTTTTTATTAAGCAAGACCCTTAATGTGCATAACAAAAATTCAGGTTGTATAACAGCTCTTCATTAATGCTGAATTCAAAGCATCCAGTCTTATGCCTTATTACCTGGTCAGGGAGCTTTGAGTTTAACACCATGTTATCAAAACCAGTCAGGATTAAAACATGGGATATCCCCATAATTACTGTACCTACAGGAAACCTAGGTTTAATCAGAGAAATAATCTGTCAAGCTTTCAATTTTTATAATGTATGTACTCAAATAACAGGAAAAGATCCCATTTTCTGTATTCTCCCCATTTTCCTTTAGTAGTGACCATAGTTTGTAGATAAAGACTTCCTACTGAAATTAAATTCTAAATCAATCAATAAAAAATGCATATTTCCAGGTGCCCATTACTTTCCCTTGTGATTCACTGCTTCCTCAGTGGTGTGAGTACCTGGTATTATTTAAAATAAATTAGGCATATCTTTTATGCAAAAGTGCTGAGTGACTTAAAACATCATCAGCAACACAAAGAATAATCATCTGGGACAATTCCTTCAAGAGTGCAAGGCATACTGAGATGATTAAAAGATCAAAGTTACAGGTAAGAAATTGATACAGCTTTTTTTAATCTGGGGTACACATATATTGCTTTTATTTGTTTGAAATTTTAGGTATCGTGTCTCACTTGGCTCGATTTTTCAAAGGAAAGCTCAACCTCAGAAAAAAAAAAAAACAAGGAGAAAACACTGATTGCAACAGTTAATTTTGTGGGAATGAAATAGCCCACAAACTTCATAGTTCTGGTTTAAAATAACAATTCAGTGTTAGAAGACATAGTATAAAACTCCTTTCCCTCATAAGTAGCAAATTTTTATTTTCTCACTGTAATAAAATACAAAGAATTCTAACAACAGTACAGATTAAAGAAATGAAGAAGCACTAATACAATCAAAATCTCTCTAGGGGTTACTGTCATTACCCATTAAAAATAACTGACAAGTTCTTCTTACTTTGCTATTAATCTTCCACATTTCCTCCACAATTTAATATGGTAACACTATATTTAATTAGTATGCTCATTATAATTGTTTGTCATAGTGGTTTGTTTAGTTGACACAAGTTGTGTAACATTGACTGTACAGATGGCAGAGTACCAGTGTCTAGTCTCAGAGGAACTATTTGACCACTGCAGTAAAAGAGCAATAAACAAAATAACAACATTGCAGCCCACTCCAGTTTATGTAGGCAGTCAGCCTTTTATTGCTTTAAAACCTTGAAATGGATGTATGAGCACTGCTGCTATAAACAAAGAGTTGTTTACAGCTTTGGGATGGCAGACACCAATACTGTCCTAGAAGCTTCAGGAGCCTAAATGTCAGAAACTGACTAATGTGGAGAAGCAGACTGTGGGTGATTTTATAGAGAATATGTTTTATAAACCTCAAGGGACAATTTATCACAAATTCATCCACCCTGCTGCAGATTGTTGCTTTAATGTTAAATACTGGATTTCAGTCCACACATCAGCTCAAGCAAAGAAGGGAGGGGAATCAAAGTGTATAGCAGTATCTCTTCATTTCATCATTATCATTCCTGAATTTCTTCAAAGAACATTTATTTTAAATGTCTATTTTCCCACTTGTACAAAAACATATCCTGTGATCTACGGGCAGTTTATTAGGAAAAAGTCAAACCTAGCTGCTGCTATATTCTACTTGAATCTTTCTTATTTGTTTGCATGGTGTTGTTCAAACTGCATGTATCCCATTTAATAATAATAAAATAAATATTTTATGTTACTAATAGGCAGGTAAAATGCATCTGTACTCCCACATTAAAAAAAAACCAAAACAACAGTATTTCAAGACCAGATTTTTTTCTTGGCTTCTCAAATATCAGTGTCAGTAGTCACTAAGTAGTCAGTTTTTTCTTCCAGCCCTTGACAATAATGAGATAGGTAGTGACTGCTACATTTAACACTGTATTTCCTTTGCTCTCTCTTTCCACAATACGTAATGCATATGTAACACATAAAATAGGTAATGTAAACTTAGATGTTGAACATTTAAATTTGGGACTAAAACCTAGTCTCTTTTCAGTAATACCAATTTCATAGTAACAAAATTCAACTGAATTACTTAGATTTTATAGTGATGGAAAATGTGAGATGCAAACAGAGATCTAATACTGATTTCCCTGAAGTCTTGCCTCTAAAGCAATGTTTTCAAAAGCTATTAAAGGAAGACCCAAATTGCAAAACTTTTATTTCATGACCACATTAATAATTTAACCCTTGACATACTTTGCTGGAAACATTACACAGCTGTTTGTACTCTTCCAAACCTGTAGCTGAAGGACTATTTGAGCATCTCTTCCAAAAGGATGTGAATTTTCAGTAATGGCTGGTAAACCATGTCTAGGCTTACTATATCCACTTGCTACCCAACACACATTCTGTTCTCTCTTTAGAAGGTACATTTCATGATGCAAAACAAAAGCTCCAAAAATGGGAAAATTACAAGACTCCAAATAAAGCAACTTTTCACTCAAAATACCATCCCAGCATGAAGTTGGGATGGCATTTTAATGAAAAAAAGAGATTCTGAGAAAATAAATACAGGTTTTGGAGTAAGTGTCCAATGGTAATGTTAATTTGATATCTAAATTAAAAGTGACTCTGTATCTTACTTGCTAGATATACACATACTTACTAACAATAATTCTGAGAAATACACAGTATGTAAAAAGCCACATTTTGCAATCTTTAAAGAACCACAACATGAATCAGTTTAGGGATCTTTTGCATTTAAAGATAAGGAATACTTTCCTTTGATGCTATTATATCCCCTATAATAAATTTTAAATTACTGATTGCTTCATGAGTTTGAGGTCTTTTGGGTTTTCTTAGCAACAATAGGACATTCAACAGTAGTACAAGCTCTTTCATTTTCTGCTTGGGTGTTGCTGGCCTCAACATCAGCAAACAAACTTCAAAGTCAAAGCACCAATAGTGCTCAAAATGTGTGTTTCAGCTGAGGACTAAAATAAGAACAGGAATTGGCCCCAATGGCAAAAGGAACACAGAAAGACTTACAAAATCTACTGCTAACAAGACACCACCCCAATTTAATGCCAGCTAATGCATTCTCATGAAACTATACCTACAGGAACATAACACCAAGGTACTGCATGGGAATAAGGGAATTTCTGCATTCCTTGAAGCCAATTCCAAATCTTTATTTTGGAAACCTGTTATCATGCTCTGTGCCATCCCAGGAAGGAAACCTAGAAGTCAATCACATAATATATCTAGAAGTTTTGAAGAGCAAAGCTAGTAATATTTTCCTGACTTCAAGAGCAAAGGCACAGACACTATGTGGAAGAGGTTAATTCTCAAGCTTGAGACATGCACTGAAGTACCAGGTTCTCCCAGTCACCTTCTTATGGTGTGCAGCCTCTCACTGTTAAAAGCAAAAATGTTGCTAAAAATGAGAAACTGTAAATGGTGAATGCATCCTGGCTAGATGTATTTCTGCTGACCAGCCATCTCAGACATGTAATGACTCACAAGGCAAATTTTTGGTCACTATTTGCAATTCAACTGAAGAAGAGGATGTCCTGTCTATGACTGAGAACTGTCTGGCATGACACAACCTGTGTGCCTCTGGGCATATGGGGGGTTGGAGGAATTAAAAGAAAAAGAAGTAATATGCAAGAAGGCTTTCTTAGAAGCAAGTGATTACTCAGCAGTAGCATGGGACCATGGGATAGGGAAAAAACTCCCCTTGAAAACAGCAGGAGTCTAGTCCTGTGCTGCAGAAGTAGACATGAATCTCTGCCAATAAAGCAGCAATAAAAAAAGAAACTGATAACCTTCTGCTACTCCTGTACCTGAGCACTACCCTGACAGAGGTGCAAATGTCTTGTCTTCCATAAGGGATGCATATGTAACAATAAGGCACATACAGGGTCCTCTTTTTCTGCAATGTAAATATAATACAGGACTTGGACAGATAAATGCTGCATATTTATCCTAGTTACTTTCTTCTTCATCCCACTAATTATCAAGTAAAATTGATATTGCAATTCACTGACAATAGTAGCATTACACAAAGACTTTCTTCACCTTATGTTCTGTTTTCCCACACAATGATTCCTGGTACAAGTAACACCAGTCTCAGCATTACTGGGTGATGTTTGTGATGTCCCAGTATCTACTTTCCCACTCATCACTGCCATCTCTGGACATTACATGATATTATCAGCTGAACAACTGAAGAGAAATGACTACATTTGATGGAAAACTGGAAGTTAAAAAAAAAAAAAACAGAGCATATAGAAATGAAAGTTTGCAGCAAATTACCTAATTTAAGAGGGAACAAAAACCAAGAGCCTAGCCAGGTTTTATAACTAGCATGTCCGTTACAGCAGGGAGGACAAATCTTTTATTCTGAGCTCATCACACACATAAAACCCAAATTCCAAAACATTAACAAATGACAGGCTCTTAAGCAAGTCTTTCAAGATTACTTAGATTAATAGACTTTTTTCCACAGGAACAATCCAAAGTCTTTAAGACACTGATGCATGGTTATATATTATTTGCTATATTACAGAATCACAGAATCACAGAATGTTGGAGGCTGGAAGGACCTTGAAAGATCATCTAGTCCAACCCCCGTGCCAGAGCAGGATCACCTATACCACGTCACACAGGAACACATCCAGGTGGGTTTTGAGTATCTCCAGGGAGGGAGATTCACAACTCCCCTGGGCAGCCTGTTCCAGTGTTCCATCACCCTTTAGCCAGACTACTCTGAAGTAATGATGTTAGAGTGTATATTGCACCCCTCTTTTTTTATCCACTTTTGCTTTCATAGCCATGAAAGACAGATTCAATAAAGATTTATTATTGGGGTTGGGGGGGAGGGCAGGGGGCAGCAAGGCAGAGGGAGATTCCATCTTTAATTCACTATTTCTTCTCCTCTAAGGAGATCAGCTTGATTTCTTTTAACACATCTCAGTTTCCCTTCCATCCACAAACAAAACTAAGAGATTTGCCAATGTTATGCTCTATCTCAATTATCTTACCTTCCCCTCTCTCTTTGTATTCCCAGATCCTTTAATTTCTCAGAAACTCTCCACCACTTTTTCTCAGTCTAAGTGTCAAGACTTCCCTCTTATTTTTCTTAATATTTCTTGCCAAATGACAGGAAAGATCTCTTACTCTTCTTCTTGCTCGTTCAGTTGCTTTTAAACATGATACAGGAAAAAAATTAAAACAAATAAATTCACTCATATTTGTATCAAACCAGTTAAAAAGAAGTTAATTCCCTAGCCACAAGCAAAATATGACTGAATTAGCTTTCTATTCTTGAAAAAAAATAGATTTATGCCTAGTGACTTAATTTACATTGTTTGCCACTGAAATGAAATAAATCAGTTGGGCAGTCTCCCACCAGCTTTTAGTTGTTCCTTTCTCACATCACAAAAGCACTACACTATTTGGTACTATTCTGAATGATTGGCAGCTTTTGCTCAGAAGAGGCCAAGGAAATAAATTCCAAGACTTTGGAGGCCAGTGCTTTGGCAGAACTATTCAAGAAAGTTTGTTTCATTCTTTCAAAGTTGCTAAGACTTGTGAAAAATAAAGTGAAATCGAATCAGAACGCAGCAAGCTACTCACTGACCAACGTTAATGGGAGAAGAAGTTTCCTAGCAGTAAGTTCCTGACATGGCTGGCAATGGAATCAACTGGGGAAGGTACTACACTGCTGGACCTGATAGTTGTAAACAGAGAACTTGTGGGTGATGTAATGGGAGATGTCTTGGGCACAGTGATCATGAAATAAGAGAGTTCTCAATTTTTCAAGTAAAGGGGCAGGACAACAGAACTCCCAGATTGGACTTCTGGCAGGCAGAACTTGGCCTGTTTCAGAGACTAGTGACAGGGTCCCTTGGGAGGCAATCCTGAAGGGCCAAGGAGTCCAGAAAGACTGGATATTCTTCAGGAAGAAAGTCTTAAGGGTGCCGGAACAGGCCATAATCACTTGCCAAAAGACAAGTTAGTGGGGAAGCAGCCTGACCTTGCTGGACAGAGATATTTGGCTGTGGCTTAGGGAGAAAATGAAAGTCCATGATCACTGGAGAAAGGGGCAGGCCATGCAGGAGGACAACAAAGGTGTCATGATGCAATGCAGGGACAAAACTAAAAGGACCAAAGCCCGACAGGAAACTAATTTGGCTTCAGTTATTAAACAGAACAAGCAACAAAAAGAACAATCAGGAGAATCTCTATCCTTCATTGGATGCAGCCTTTAGATGCAAGACCAGTTCTTCATTAGATACCTAGCCACCTGAGCTAAAAGATAAGGGTGAGGAGCAGAATGAGGCCCCAAGTCCCAGAGGGAGACAGAGACCTGCCGCACCACTTACACATACACAAGTCCGTGGGGCTAGACAACATACAGCCAAGGCTACTAAGGGAGCTGGAGGAATTGCTTACCAAATCATTTGCCATCCTGGCAAAGCATGGAGGCATCAATTGACTGGAGATTGGCATACATGATGCCCATCTACAGGAAGGATGGAAAGGAGGACCTGGAGAAGTACAGACTTGTCACTCTGACCTCAGTGCTGGGAAAGGTCATGGAGCAGATCTCCTTGCATACCATTATGTAGCACATGCCAGGCAACCGGTGATCAGGTGCAGTCAGCATGGGTTCATGAAGGGCAGGTCCTGCTTGATGAAGCTGATCTTATATGATGAGCTGACACGCTAAGTGGATGATTGAAAGGTTGTGGATGTTGTTTACCTGGACTTCAGTGAAGTGTTTGACACTGTCTCACACACCACCCTCCTGCAGGAACTAGCTACTCATGGTTTGGATAGGTGGAGGCATTGTTGGATAAAAATCTGGCTGGGTGCCTGGGCCCAAAGAGCATTGGTGAATGGTATTAAACCCAGAGAGCAACCAGTCAAAAGTGGTGTTACTTAGGGCTCAGTTTTGAGGCCAGTCTTGTTTAGTATCTTTACCAATGATCTGGACACTCATCAAAATCTGCAGATGACACCAAATCAGGTGGGAGCATTGACCTACTTGAAGGTAGGAAGACTGCAGAGGCACCTGAACAGGCTGGATTGACAGGCCAATGTCAGTTGCACATGGTTTTACAAGG
Organism: Indicator indicator; assembly: GCF_027791375.1. Taxonomy (NCBI): domain Eukaryota; kingdom Metazoa; phylum Chordata; class Aves; order Piciformes; family Indicatoridae; genus Indicator; species Indicator indicator. The sequence continues at coordinate 41,909,683 of NC_072053.1, forward strand.
ACCACAAAAGCCCCATGCAACACTACAGGCTTAGGACAGAGTACTGGAAAGCTGCTTGGCAGAAAAGTATCTGGGGGTGCTGGTTGACAGCTGGCTGAACATGAGCCAGCAGTGTGCACCCTGGCCTGTATCAGGAATAGTGTGATCATCAAGAGTAGCAAAGTCATCATGCCTCTGTACTTGGCACTGGAGAGGCCACACCTTGAATACTGTGTTCAGTTTTGGGCCCCAAGGACATACAGGTGCTCAAGCATGTCCAGAGAAGGGCAATAAAACTGATGAAGAGTCTGGAGAACAAGTGTTATGGAGAACAGCTGAGGGAACTGGGATTGTTTAGTCTGGAGAAGAGGAGACTGGGGCAAGACCTTATTGCTCTTTACAATGACTTGAAATGAGGTTGTAGTTAGGTAGGGGTCAGTCACTTCTCCCTAGTATCAATTAATAGAATGAGAGGAAATGGCCTCAAAATTTGCCAGGGGAGGTTTACATTGGATATTAGGAAAAAAAATCTTTAAAGAAAGACTGGCCAGGCATTGGAATAAGTTGACCAGGTAGATGGCACAGTCACCGTCCCTGGAGGTGTTCAAGACGTGTAGACATGGTTTGGGACATAGTTTAATGGCCATGGTGATGTTAGGTTGATAGTTGGATTTGATGAACTTGGAGATCTTTTCCAAATGAAACAATTCTAGGTTTCTGTGATTCTAGAAAGACATGTGCTGTTCCTTCTGCTTCCAGAAATACAGTGAAGTTTTGAAATCTTCCTAAACAGGAAAATATTCCCCTTGCTGATACCATAACATGTTGATTGCATAATTTTCTATTTATCATGAAATAACATTACAGAGTAAGGAATCAGCAGATGTGTAAGTACAGCCTCAAACCATGGCAGTATTATAATGTTACTTTTGCTGTGAATATGGAAATGCTTTAATTATAAAAATGACAAAATATTAAATACCAATTAGTGATATTAGGTAAGGCAAATCAGGAAGCATAAGGACAATTAATATTTTATGTGCTTGTAAAATATTTGTAAACTGAGAGATGTCGCGGTTATATTGAATTTCTACTTCCGACACTGACCTGTCATTTGGATGATAAGAAGGCAATTTGCATGTCAGTTTTTAATATCTGTATAGCTAAAAAAGTCCATGTACAGAACTATAATAGTATTACAACAAATAAGTTTGAATTTTATTGTATAATTTTAAAATACACCTTTTTTTTCAAAGGGCTTATGTTCAGTTTGAGTAGCCAATATAATAGATTTGGCAATGTATTCATCTTAAGAGTTCATGTATTCATTAACTACAGGCCAATAAATATGTTGTTGCCATAAGAAGTCTACATACTTTCTGTTAAACTAAAACACAAGCCTCAGGATTTGTAAGGCTTTGTCTAAACTTGGTGTGGTAGTTTCAGGCTGTGCCTAGAAAATTTTCCACAGATCTTGAACAGCAAGTGGTAGAATGTAAATGAATTACTATTGGGTGTAAAAAGGAAAATAATTATAAGCTCTAAATAATCCCATTGGACAGATATCTTCCATAAAACTTAGATTTAGGAAAAAAGCTTTCTCTTTCTTTTCGCTTCCTCCATTCTGGCTGATGTTTCTGCTGGTTTCTGCTGACCTTGGCTGCATTGCTTTGTTGTGGCTAAGCCTAACAAACAATGCTCTGCTCTTTCTCTTGTCCCTTGTGTACAGGAGGGTAGAGGGAAGGGAGCAGAGAAGGGGAAGCGATTAGGTCCCCTGGTTTGTCCACTGGGGTTCTTGTGCTGTTCAAAAATTGTAAATACTTGTAAATATACATAAATACTGTATATTTTGTACATATTCATGGCATTTCATTGTAGATTGTAGTTTTGCTTGTAAATAGAGCTTCATTTGCTTCCAACTGAGCAGGTCTGGCAATTTAATGTTAGCGGGAATTTTCAACCCACCACACTCGGTTTTGGAGCGCCTCTCGTTTAGTCTGTTTAGCAGTAACTATTAAAGAATTTATTTTAGCTTTTGTTGAGTTTTATACTGCTGTATTATGCAACTCTAATTATTATTTATACATCTTGAACTAACAGATAGCAGTAACAAGCAAAATTCTGTGTTGCATGAACTATCACCATAAAAGTGCAGCGTAGAAAAGCACAGCCACAAATGGATAGCAGAGACTTCCAAAGTACAGCTGTATGACAAAATGGGAGGACTCAGGCTGTAAGCAATTCACAAATGGTCAGTTAGCAGGCATTAAACAAATGCAACCTTGGAGCTGGCCAAGAACAGGTTTAGAGACAGCAAAGTGCACACAAGCAAGTATCCATCCTAAGAAAAACATATCAGAAATACAAATTCACATATTGCAAATGCAAGATATAGTAAAGAATGGCAAACCAATTAAAGGAGAACAAGTTAGTGGATTGCAAGACCAAACATGTAAAAATTTCTTCAAGTGGATTCAAAAGACAGAACCCTCAAGTTAGTATCACATTTCTTCAAGAAAATGTATGTCACGCTCACAGTTCACCATACTCTTCACATTCTAAGGCCGAAATCACTGACCTTAGTACCTAGGACCTGTGGACAAACGGTCATGATACCCAATATATTGTAAAGTTCCTTTATGTTATTTGTGATTGCACAAGAAACAAAAGGAGCTGTAATAATTTGTGATTCTGAACAATAGGTGCCAATTAGTATGACTGGAGTAGCGGCAGTTCTTTCATTAGATTGTTAAGACTAACTTGTCTAATAATGAATTTATAGTTTTCTTTGGTCCATTAGTCAGTGAAGAATGTAGACAATCTAACAAACAATTCAGACTGAATAATTTGGGAGCAATTGGTGGAGTTGCAGGTAGCAGACTACACCATTACAATTTGAGGCAACATACTGAAAATTAGGGTAAGACAATTTAAAACCCCTAGAGTATTGTTTCTATTTAATCCAAGTAATATTATATTCAAAATTCACTAAATCTATTTGAAAAAATAGAAAATAATATAAAAAAATGAAGAAGTGAAGAAAAAAAATATAAAAAATGTCATGGTATAGTACTTTAAAAGAATGTTCATTCGTTTTATTGCAAACTTAGATCATGATACACATACCATTATACAGACACAATTCAGACCTCATATGGGGACACAAGTAAAATAATAAAGGATACAAACCAAAACATTACCACCATGCCAAAAATTAGTATCAGATTTATTCAGTCAACAACAAATGGCAGCATTTATAGGGGATTCAGTGGGCAAAAGCAAGGATGACTAGTCCCAGGAGAAAACATAATTTACAGAAACAGTATCTTAGTAATAGGGAATAGTGCAAGAACTTTTACCAAAGGGAGGGGGGAAAATAGAAAGGCGACTACAAAACAAAAATGTTTACGTTTTAGAAATATTTTAATGTCATTTGGAGTTCCCTGTGCTAATGTGAGATCACATTAACCTACATAAAGCGGAAAAATTCTTATCCATCTTATATTCTTAAAAAAATCCATCTTTCTAGATGACTATAGTTTTATTTCAAAAGCATTTATTAATTTCTAAATTAACATATCCCAATATCACCTTAAAATTCAGCAGTCTACTGTGATGCTTTTTAATGCTGAAAGACTAGCATATAATGATTCTGGTCTACATAAACCAGTGCAAACTATACTTGCTGATATAGTGTCAAAATTTGCTTTATAAACACAGATGCTCTGTACTAAGAATAACATGCTATTTCTAGTCCCTTGTAACCCTGCATCAGCTCATACTGTATTATAAAATGGCATAAATTTTTTATTAGTTTACTGAAAGGATATGAAATACACTTTTCTACTTACTCCCCAGTCATTGCTTTGCTTTAATTGCTAAGTAACGATTTAAGGAAAAGTGAGCCACATAAATCTTGAGGTTTGGAGGCTGGGATTCTTTCAGTTGAAGGAAGCACAGTGTAAAGTAAATTTCTGTTTGTTAGACAGTGACCCTCAGTAGAACAGACAGGAGTACAATATAAAAGCATTTCCTTTCTGAAGGGTAACATCTCTGATCATGAGCTCACTGCAGTCAATGCAAGCTGTCCCAATAACTGCAATCACAGCAGTTCTGCCCCTCTAACTCCCTGCACTGGAAACAGATTAAAACATATATAGTGACATCCTTTTTTGATTTTATGTAAGCAAAATTCAATCAATGACATTCACTCTATTGCAGAAAGAATGTAAAACAAATCAAAGGAGAATTTCAGTTTCTACAAATCTGCCATAGCATTATTGGTGAAATTGTTCATACTGTGTATCTGCTTGCCGTATGATTTTTATGCTATTTAGCAAACAAAAAGAGAGACTGTAAATATCTCTCTGTAAGGACTGCAAAAGAAAATATAGCGTATGATTTTATCATACATTTCTATCTGTCTGAGAAAAAGAAAACATAATATATCAAAAAAACACCAGGCAAGTTAATGTGTTACTTCTGATACTGATATGGATGAAAAAAGAGAAAAAATCCTTCCAAACGCAAACAAGAAAAATACATAATTACAAAAATGTACTGTTAAATATTTATAAATTTACTAGCTGCGATTTAAAGTCTTTCCATTTTCTATGGAGTACCCTACTTTAAGAAGTATTTTGGCTGATGATGACTTAAATCTCTTCCAATCAAATAGTAAAGCATTCCACTTCTCTGAATTGTGCTGAAACTGAAGGAAGAAAAAAAATAAAAAATATCACTCGTCATTCTGCCATGGGAATCCAATATTAAAAATCAGGGTAAGGCCTCCTCACACTCCCCAAAACTCATACAATACCATCCTGAAGTAAATCCTGAAGTAAAAACTACGTTCTTCGACAAATAATGTGTGATGGCTTAAAGACTGACTTTTTATTTTTTCTTCACAATGTTCGAGCAGAGAAAGTGAAAGAATGTAAATAAATCACTATTGGGTGTAAGAAAGCAAAATAATGATTATTCTAAACATTTCCATTTGAGAGAGAGGAAATGTTTAAGAATCTCTACTCAAAACAAGGTTGGGGAGTTGGGCAGTCTCAGCTTGCTCGGCTTCTGTCTCCCGCCTTCTTTTCTGGCTGAAGATAACACACTGACCTTGACAAGCTAAGTCTAACAGCCGCTCTGCTTCTTGACTCTCTGCCTTCTGCCAGTGGTGTCTGGGGGAGTCCTTCTAGCTGGCGGGGAGGCCCCTTGGGGAAGGCCCCTTGGGGAAAGCAAAGGGGGCTTGGTTGTGCTTTTCTGTTAATTGTACATACTTGTAAATGTTGTGAATAGTGCATATTTGTACACATTCATTGCATTTCATCATAGATTGTAGTTTTGCTTGTAAATACAGCTTTCATTTGCTTCCAGACTGAGCTAGCCTGGTTATTGTCGGTGTGGGACGGGGATTTCAGCTCTCACACTGTTACATAATGTAATACTGAGAGACTAAAAGGTTTCCTTTCCTCATATAATATGAAAAAACATGGAGCAGAGTAACAATAAATATTCAGAGAAGTATGACAAACATCTACTTATGCATTTCAACAACCATTAATGATGATGAAAAGGGAAAGGGGAAGGGGAAGGGGAAGGGGAAGGGGAAGGGGAAGGGGAAGGGGAAGGGGAAGGGGAAGGGGAAGGGGAAGGGGAAGGGGAAGGGGAAGGGGAAGGGGAAGGGGAAGGGGAAGGGGAAGGGGAAAGTTACAGTGCTTGACAGGAAAGGATAGGTATTATCATTTCTGTTTCATTGGCACTGAATTGTCCACAAACAATGAATTGCAAGTATTCTTCACAGACATATTTAGTACATGGTGTTCATTGTCCAAGTTGCTGAAATGAGCTTGTATGGCAATGTCAGTGTTAAAAATACCACCCGAATATTAAGACCTTTTTTTGTTTGTATGGCAGCGTCAGTGACATAAATACACTTATCTGACTATTAAGACCTTTTCTTGAACTTGTAAACTTCACCAAAATAAAAATCCTTATCTAAGACACTACAATTGCATACTCTACAATCTGTAGCCTATTTATTTTTTCTTAGACTTCAAAATGTTTGCCTAAACAGGTATGTAGCTACTCTCTGAGAAGTCTGATCAGTATATTAGTCTACCTTATTACATATCCGAACAAAGACTTTAAACATAGTGTAGGAATTCTTTACTTTTGACAATCCATGTTACTATCTATTTTCACCTATAACGTAATCATCTATTTTCATAGCAGTTTTCTCAAAGTATAATATACTTTTCTTTCTGGCAGAAAGTAATGCAACAGTCTTCTAGACTTTTAGACTGCAATAATTATTAGTAGGTCTCTATCCACATTTTGAGAAATGTATATAAAGTTTTAATTCTTTGGCAGCAAACACAATAAAAATAATGCAGTATCTGTGTCGATTATTGAGACTGATAATGGAGTTTTGTTTAGTTCTAATCAAACCAAGACCAAGCAAAAAAATTACAGATGACCATCTTGTCCTCAGTGAATGTGAACACAACAAGAAAGAAATTCTGAATGCTATTCATTTTCCAAGTAAAATACTGTTACCCAGGCCACCTTTAAAGACAAATTGTATGCAGAATAAAATGTAAGAAACTGAAGAGATCAGTCTGATATTTCAGCTCCAAATTCAAAAGCAACATTAGTCTCAAGAGTAAGTTAGTTTCAGGTTCATATAAATTTACTTTCAAATGAGACTGTATTACAAACATACCCTAATTCCTGTAGTAAAGTATGATGATTCAGACTTCCAACTTGACTGCCCTTCGTCTTGCCAAGCCTTTCTTAAAATACTGTAAGAAAATAATTCAAACAGGCTATGCAAAAGACAGCTCTTGTCCTATATAATTAGTTGCAACCACACATTTTGCGGTATGAGTTCTTTGTAACGAACATAGTCTAAGCATCCTCCATTAGCCGTACCAACATCTCTCATTTGTATTCACCAGAGGTTCACATGCTACAAAAGGCATTATTCTTTCTCATTCAAAAATCAATCAATCAAGTATATACCTTTCCTTTTGTGACTCTTAACACCAAATCTTCTTCCTGGTGACCTGTTCTTCCTTTTTGGTTTTTGCCTTACTGAAACTTTTTGAGGTATACAGTATATTTGATCAGTACTCCACTTACGACAGGATCATATAAATACTCTGTAACAATGTTAAAAACTTGGATCACAATCCATATTTTGAAACTATTAGTAGTGCTTGCTATTTGCACTTGCCCTTTACAATTTTTTTCCCTCTGAATTCTGTGACTAGAATTCAGGATGGTAAATCCTCTCCCACTACTGATGACAAAATGCCTCCCATGGACAGCAATTCTGAAAAATCTCATGAACACCAACAAAATTCTACAATTAAACTAAAGAATCTAGAATCATATTGCAATTGTGATAAATGTATTTTCAAAATTTGTGCATGGCTTGACTTTTATATTTTATTTCCAAGCAGGAAATTTTACATTACTGATAGCACACTTTTTTCTGATTGCTTGTACATTGCAGTTCAAAGAATGTAACCAAACAAGACTGTTGACATAGGAAATATTTTTCCTTCATCACCTCAGCTTAAGTTATTAAAATTCTTTACAATCTCTAGCTATAATTTAAGAAGTGTATATATCTCGGTCTGTGTGTGATACCTATTGTCTTCTATGACATGTGCTGTTAATGGGCTAAGTAAATCCTGCCAATAGCTAAGTATGCCTTGATCACTCTCCCCTAGTTGGATAATGGGAGAATCTGAAGGGCAAAAGTAAGAAAACCTGTGAGTTCGGATAAAGTCAGTTTAATAATTAAAAAAAAAAGGTAAAAAAAAGGCATAAGAAATAAAGAAAGTAAAACCCAAGAAAAACAGTGATGTCAAGAAAACAGATGCTCATCATCACCCTTCCAATGATAAGCCAGTCTCCAAGCACTGGAAGCCCCCACCAACCTCCACCCCTCCTAGTTTTATTGGCGAGCATGATGTCATCTGTTGATATGGGATATCCTTTTGGTTACTTGGGGTCAGCTGTCTCAGCTTGCTGGGCTTCTGTCTGTCTGCTGTTTCTTCTTTTCTGGCTGAAGATAACACACTGACCTTGACAAGCTAAGTCTAACAGCCTCTCTGCTTCTTGGCCCTCTGCCTTCTCCCAGTGGTGTCTGGGGGGAGTCCTTCTGGCTGAGGGGGCAGGCTCCTTGGGAAGGCCCCTTGAGGGAAGCAAAGGGGGCTTGGTTGTGCTTTTCTGCTGATTGTACATATTTGTAAATGTTGTGAATAGTGTATATTTGTACATATTCATTGCATTTCATCATAGATTATAGATTTGCTTGTAAATACAGCTTTCATTTGCTTCCACACTGAGCTAGCCTGGTCATTGTCTTGGGGAGGGGGAGGGGGGGTGTGTGTGGAATTCAGCTCTCACACTGTTACACAGCTTCTAGTACACATCCAACCTATTTGTCAGTAGGGCAGCCTGAGAAGCTGAAAAGGCCTTGATGCTGTGTAAGTGTGTCTCAGCAATAACCAAGGCACCCCTATGTTATCTACTGAGACATCCCTATATTATTTATTGACACTATTTTCAGCACAAATCCACAACATAGCCCCATACAAAATACTATGAAGAAATTCTTTCTCAGCCAAAACCAGTACAAGAACTCCAAATACTATCTGGTCATTTGTGCCTAATCATTTTATGACAAAAATATAGGATTCATTTTACAAATAGCATTGACAGTTTGCAGTGCTGAAATTTGCTAATGCACAATTACTCTTTTGAACTCATGATCTTACTAGGACAATCATACTAGTTTTGCCTCTACTACTAATTGTATGCTGCAAATTTTGTAATTTGAAAGAAGACACCAAGACTAAACTCTTGGTAAAAAATTGCAGAAAGAATAAAGGGAGGGAGCAACTCAGCACAATTCTCATTAAAACATTGCTTTGCAGCCTAAAACACAAGTACTGAATGAAGCTGAAACAACTGCTCTTATAGAACACTCACCTCTATTTCCATGGGAGATAAATGCAATGTTATATACTGAGACATCCCTCAACCCAGCCTACACCTAGAATCAAAGATGAGTTTTATTTTTTCAGAACAGATACTGCTAGAACGTAGTATCATTAAAAGTAATTGTCAACATTCTTCAAGATTGACAAAAATAGCAGCAATTTTCCATTAATTTCTCACACTTTGGAGAATTTTCAATCAAGCATATACAGCACCTTAAAATACTACTCTAATACCAAAACAGAAAATTTTTCATAGTATGTTTTTCAGTCACAATGCCTGGAAATTTATTGAGCAACTATAGCACCCTGAAGCACTCAAGAATAAATGATAACTGAGTGTGATGAAGTCTAATGTTCCTGTGAGAGATGAGGGTGGAGTTATGAAGAGGACACATTTATAGGCATGTCCTATAAAATACATCTTTGACAAAAGCACACTTCTGTGATAATGTTCTTTCTCCAACTGCATGATTACCTTTGGTTCTTGTTTACATTTACACTGTTATGCTACTTTGTTTCTTTTTTTTTTTTTAATTTAGCCTGCACACATTGTATATAATGATTGATATAAAATATGGAGTTAACTATGTAATGACAATCAATACTGACATTGCAACAACTATTATATCATTAAACAAATGAATGTTATTAAATCTTTTGGAAAGGGTTCAGTGGGACACAAAGATATAGGAGGGTCACTCTCTGTCCTTTCAGAGCTATCCTGTTCCTCAGATACCTTGGACATGAGCATAGACCTCACAGCTGAAAGCTGATGCATGGTTCTGTGCCCACGACCTCTACCTGCATGTTCACTTTGCTCTGCACCTGCTTTTTCAGAGGAAAGAAAGGCAGGGCAAGGAAAGAGAAAAGCAAAAGAGAAGGGAAGACGAAGGAGCACCAAGGAGAAGGGATCACAGGAGTAAATCGAAACAGGAACATGTATCAGAAGGAAGGATGAGAGTGTTGAAGCTCTGCATTAATCCTAGCCCTCATGGGACTTGGTTTCTGTGTTCATTTTGACCTTGCCCCATCACTGTGTGCTGCTGTCTGTTCCCAGGCACTACCACACACCTGTTCTTTTTATCTAGCCCAAGTACCATGGGACAGCACCCTCGTCTCTTCCCTGCTGTGATGCTCATCTCCCAACTCCTCTCACAGACCACTACCTGCCTTTGCTGCTCCCTCATTTCCAGTTTTAGTCCCTCCACAACGCAGGCATAACTGACAGACTTTAAGGACATAAAAGGGAAAAACAGTATTCAAAGGCATAAAAGCCTGGTCAGCATACAGCATGATACAATATTGTTATAGTAAATATAGCAATGACACTGACATGGCTTGTAGGACTTGCATTCAGAATTACAGTATTATAATAGTATCCTAGTGATGCCTATTATTGGGCTACCAAAAAAAAGAAGGAAAATCAGAACGGCATTATATTTTATTTATCTTAATTTTTCTCCTTCAAGTTCAGAATAGTATACTGAATATGGAGAAAAAAGAAGTGATTCAGAATTGAACAGACTGTTGATTTAAAATGCCAAGCACTGTATGTATTAGTAAGATATATATAGCTGTAGATAAGAGAACCTGTTACAATATAATAAGCACATAAAAACGAATTGTTGAACAGGTGCAGTGAAAGGAAACATCAATTAGAAAGTCAAATGGAATGTCAAGGTGTCAATTAAATGGTTAATGATTCTGTATAATGATACAGAATCTCTTCAGAGTAAGAGCTAGAAAATGGTTCACAAAGACTAACAGGAGGGAACATTTATGTATGAATTCTAAAAAAAATCATAGTCAGTCATAGTATTATTTTCTTGTTTTTACGTAAGCTGCAGCTTAACTGACAACAATACAGTATCATAGATGTTAGCAATTAAAGACAGATAACCATTTCTGGCACATAGTAGTCAGAAAGATCAAAAACTAACCACAAAGCAATTAGTCCCTCTGTGGTGAAAATCCCAATAGGGCATTAAGCCACATGACCTCCTGTTTATCCCACGTGCATTAACTGGATCCTTGACAATAACTTTCAGTCCTTTGCCCAGTAGAGATGTCAGGCATACAGACACATAGGTCTCTCCCTGAAACATCTTTAAAAAGATTGGCAGCATACTTCATCTCACAGTTCTCAAGTACCAAGGAAGTTTTACATGCCCTTGCTAAATTGTTACAGCCTAGAATTCTTAGGCAAATATCATCCTATTCCTGTAATCTACTGGTCTTGATGGTATTTATTCAATAGCATCAGCACTGTCATGACAGCACGACAATGTTATTTGTACCATTATATCTTTGTTGTTACTTGTACCAGCCTTCAGTTGGTCTTGAAAGGTCTTTATTTACATCTGTACTTTTTGTGAGCAGCCTCCCATACCTCCTGAAGGACTTCAAGTTTTAAGACCTTCTTTGATTCCAAAGCTCTGTTTATGGAAAGGGTAAGCCTGTAGGGAGTTTCTTGACATTACTATATTAAGTCCCTTGAAATTTATTGTACCGGATGTCTTGATCTTTCAACAGATTCACTCTTTGATCTCTTATAGCATCCTGTTCAGTTAATCCCTTCATGTTAAAAATGGTGCAATAATTACTTATTAGAGCAATTCAACTTGGCAAGAGTTTAAGATCAAAACATACACTGAAGAACAGGATTCATGTTGTCTAAATATAGGTATCTCTAAGATCCACATCTCTAGTCTCTATAGTCTTTCCTTTGCTGGAAACCAATACATACTTCAAACATGCAATTTATCTGACTGGTTTCAGACATTCCCCCATATGAATCAGACACAAATCGTAATATAGAAGATAATATTTCTCTTCACTATAAAGGAACTGCTATACAATAAGGGTAACAGCACAAAAACATGTCATATCCAGTGAGGGCTATTGCACTTTCTTCTTCACTAGCTAGGTTATTCACTATATGTTAAAGCACAGACTTGGCTCAAAAGGGAGTTGGCTGTTTTACTAAAGGCAAAAGAAATAAGAAATTGTTTGTTTTATTGTTGACCTTAGATTTTCACTAAGTATCTTGTTCTGTTAATTTCATAGGTTAATAATTTTAAGGTATTTATTTAGTGAATTCTAATTTTGACTTTAATTTGATCACTCTAAAGTTCTGTTTAACCAGTTTAATTAGTAGAAATTGTCTCACATCTCACCCACACATTCCTTTATTTTTAAAAAAGAAATTAAAGCAATGTATGCATAACTAATTTTTATTCCCTCAAATTGTACAGCGACTCACAAAAGTAGAGGACAGAAATCTCAAGTAATAAAACTAAAAGCCATTTGACTCCACTTATAAAGTAGTACCGAAATATAAAATCTTGGCATATGTTCTAGCCCATTTCACAGTGAGAAACACATCTAGCAAGAACCAAAGTACAGCTCTTTGCTGGGAAGGAAAAAAAAAAAACTGTTAAAATAATACATAAAAATAAAAATCAAAGGCTGTGATTCAGCCACCCGGTCCTCTATGATCCAATTAAGGATGGTTATGATTTTTAATGTTCTTTGCACTCTTAGTTTAGATTTGAGATCTCTTTGATACGACTTTATAAATGACAGCTGTGCTGATACACATCAACATCCTCAGAAACACGTCATCTGGAAGTCTATTAAGGAACACAAACATCCCACATGAGAAGTAGAGATAAATAATAGTAAATCTAATATTAAATGTTAGATCTTCATAGTCAAGAGATTTCATTTTACTGTCTCACCACAATTTAAATCTACAAACACGCTTTTCTTAAAAATCATTAGTTTTACTACATCTACTCACTAGATAAATTCCTTTATTTGTTGTACATATAAGAGGCTCAAAATCAATTTTCTGCACCTGAGGTTGCTCCTGGTTTTCTTTGTTTTATTCATATTGTTTATTTTACTAATTATTTTTGTATTTATATATATGTGTTATTAGGTAGCATGTGTAGATGTGTTATTTGGAAGAGCAGGGAACCAATGTAAAATTAGGTTCAGAAAAGATGTATTTCTATCACTGTGACTTCTATAAAAAATGCTTTAATCCCCACTCATTTTAAGGTCTGTAATGGTACTGATCTCTTGGAGGCAGAATTTACCTGATGTCATCCACATTCAAAGCTAATTAGTTTAAAAGGTAAAATAACAAATGCGGAAGTCTGAGTAGAACTGTCTCTCCCAGACTTTGGTTGAATTTGGGGAATTTTCTGTGCTAATGCTTCTGTCTGTCACTTTCCTCTCAGAATTTAAGCTTGCAGGGTTTGTTTTTGTTTATTTTTCCCCTCTCACCTGAACCAGATAACTCTGAACATACACACACACACAATACAATGGCATAAGAAATAAACAGAAACTCATTAAAGTTATGTACTGCTACTGGTTAATGCTACTTATACCATACAAAGGTAGAGAATGACTGAACTTTTCCCTAATTTTTGAGGAGTATCATGAGGAGTTGATAGATGCAATACAGCCCCTCATTTTAGTCAAGCAAACCTGCAGATTAGAGAAAAAATGTAATCTTGTGATTTAAACTTAATTTAGGACAAGAAAACACTTCAGGATACCAAGAGACATTCTACTAATTCTTTACTGCAAAAGTGAGATCCCTGCAGTTCACATCAATCCTGATGACAGGCAGGAGAGGAAGACATTAACAGTTATTATACCAAATGCACTGCCTACACTGAGGTCCTGTTACACTGACAGCACTCTGATCACACTTCTGATTTTTGTAGTTTTCCTTTTAAGGGCTGATTATTTTCAAAACTATGTTTAAACTCTGCCAAGGATCTCAACATACCTGTGACTATGAAGTAAAAAAAATCTAGAGAGAGCACAGTCCATCAAAATTTATACAAACACAGTTTGTATTTATACAGTGTCTTTTACATCTTTTCGTGAGTACCATATACTTCTTTCTTAAACTCCTCAAGTAAGTATTCTAGGGGAAAAAATGTTGACATGTATTTTACATTCACATTTTTATGAAGCAATACAAAAATAAATTAACAAAATACATTTAATAAAGTTCTTATATCCAACAAACTACTAAAAAAATCCATATGGTATGAATTTCAGATTCAGAAATAAAGAAAATCTCTTTGTTACTCATATTTAATTTCTTAATTATAACTATATAAGTGTGTTTTTTAGCAGATATTTTAAGAGTAAGAATAACCTGAAATTGAAAAATAAAAATATGTACAGTTGTATACCTAAGAAAAGTTTTTGAGTTAATCTTTGCTAGATGTAAACACACGTAGGTCTTAACAAATGAGTTATAACTTCTGTTGTGCACAAGACTGGAAAAGAAGGTAGAAATGCAAAAAAAAGGCATAACCATAAGCCAAACCCACTATACAAATACAAATATATTTTCAGGTAGAAGTGATTAATTCGTATAGATTATTGAACTATTTCAGGTATATTATCTGCATGTCTTTTCACATTTTTAAATAATAAGTTTTGATATTTAATAGTATTTTATTGTACATTGCTAGTTTCAGAACAAATGATTTAGGTCCTAATAATTCTGGCACTGAAAACCAAATTCCCTAATGTTTTAAAAGGATTCAATCCACAGTGCTTGTTAGGTCAACTGTCATTATATTTCCAAGAGGTGAGGTATGAGACAAATAAGGACTCAATTTTGGTATCTCAGCAATGTGAAAGATTCGAGCGTGCAATTCTGCCATCACTTCTCAAAAGTTTTGCTATGCTTGCTGTCAAATTCACACTGAAATATAATACAGAACTTGAAAGACTGGGTATATATATCATGAACATAACTGAAGCACGCCGAAGACTGCCATTCTGAGACATGAAACACAAGTACTAAAATGTACCTCATAGCGTTTCCCTGCAAATAAACACAAGCCTCCTAAATACTGGTGATAAAAGTAAGCCTCTCATACCTATGCATTTTTATAATACCAATGTACAGCATAATACAAATCAGCAGTTCCAGATAAATGTATATCATTTATTAGCTCTAGGCTGTTTACTGGTGCAGTCTGACACCAATGTTCATCATGGGCTCTCACTAGGTATTTCAGCTAACATTACACATCAAGAAAGAGCATTGCATCATTATAAATATACTCTTTGGATACACCAGTGTGGAACCTCCTACACAAAGCATTAATCACCTGTGGTTTACTAATCTGTCCCAGCATAGCCATTACTTCCTGCAGGAATTGTCTAACAGTTATCAGTGAGAGTTCAAAAGATACTCTTAATTTTTATTGGGTGTTTGAACACAATGCTCTACACCGAGAGTCGCTACTGAGCTGCTCTTTTACTCACTTCATCTGGTGCTATAAAGCAGTGTTACAGCAAAGCTTTTCCCATTTTGAAACACTAGCTTACATATAGAAAACAGTGGCATGAAGATCACCAAATTGAAAAAGATCATTATCTAACATCTGGTTAATCAATCGACTTGCATACCAAATTCAGGACATTGTCACCTCTTCACACCTCATCCACAGCTGCTGCTAATTTGACAGACATCTTGAGGTGGTACTTATAGGTCCTTACTGAAACCAGTATATCTAAATGTTTAATACCTTATCAACAGCTGGATGCTTGAATTGGTATCTATTTTTTTTCCAATTTAAATTTAAATTATTGCTTAAACTTCCAAGATTTCTACTACCTCAGTATTTTTTCTTTTCTTAAATAACTATGCAACAGTACAGAGGAGAACTTTTTGTAGGTTAACTTTACACATAGTAATTTATAACTAATAGGTAAGCAATATATTAGACATAGCTTAAAAAATTTAAATCACTTTTAAAAACATCAAATAAAATTACACTTATAAATGAAAAACAGAAAGTAAGGCAACATCTTATTAGGACAAATAATTCCCAAAATCTCTAAAAATTACAAGCCTGGAGATTCATGCAATTTTGCAGATGCAGAAAGATTAGCCACTTCATTATCAGACTGATGTGTTAAAACACTTAAGGTGGGATGATCTTTCACAAGATTTAGATTTTTATTCCGTTGAGTTATTCACTCAACCTCAAATAAACATTCAGCTGTGAATGACTCTAAAGCATTCTCCGCTCACACTGAAGTCAAGAAACGTCATGTATTCAAGCCTCAACAACATTATCATGGAGAACTTAACACAGAATATGTTACACAAAGTGTCCTAACATTTTAAATTAAGTGTATTTTAAGAGTACTAATGTGGTGTGGTTGACATGCCTGATGGATGGGATACCATTTCAGAAGGATGTGGACAAACTTGAGAGGTGGGTCCATGAGAACTTCATGAGGTTCAACAAGGCCAAGTGTAAGGTACTGCATCTCAGTCAGGGCAATCCTCAGTATCAATAGAAGCTGGGGTGAAGGGGTTGAGAGCAGCCCTGTGGAGAAGGACTTCGGGGTTACTGGTGGATGAAAAACCAGACATGAGCCAGAAATGTTTGCTTGCAGCCTTATGATTCTGGGATGAATCATAAGTGGGACCAGTAGGTCCACAGAGTGATTCTGCCCCTCTTCTCTGATCTGGTGAGAACTGTGAGTACTGTGTCCAGCTCTGGAGTCCTCAGCATAAGAAAGACATGAACCTATTGGAGCAGTTCCAGAAGAGGCCACAAAAATGATCAGAGGGCAAGAAGCATTTCCCCTGTGAAGAAAGGCTGAGACAGCTGAGGTTGTTCAGCTTATAAGAAAGATGAGGACAATCTTTTTAGCAGGACAGGACCTGTTATGATAGGATAAATGCTAATGGTTTTAAATTCAAAGAAGGTAGATTTAGACTAGGCATAAGATAAAAAATTTTTATAATGGTGGTGGTGAAATACTAGAAGAGGTTACCCAGCAAGGTCATGTATGTCCCATCCCTGGAAACATCCTGGTCAGGTTGGATGGGGCTCTGAGCAACCTGATGTAAGTTAAAGACATCCCAGTCACTGCAGGGGCATTGAACTAGGTAACCTTTAAAGGTCATGGAATCATAGGGACTGGAAAGGACCTCTGGAGATATCTAGAGGTCACCAACATTCTGATTCTATACCACAATAGTGTCAGTAAAAACTCTTAACTGTTGCATAATTTAAGAGTCTGTGTGTATACATATTTTTTTTCCAAACAGATCATGCACACACATATTATATAAACATAAGCACACATTCCGTCCATGTAAACATAATGGGTGTTCAGAAGTATGTGTAAATTCTCTCCCAGACAACATAGCTACTTACCTAGATAGGCCAGAGAAGTTATGAAAATGTATAAAACTTATGAATATTAAAAGATCTAGTCATATCTTACTTAAAATTTGAATTCATTTGTTCTAACGTCATTACTGTCTTCCAACCTTGACTCTGCTATAGATTTGGGTACTTGTAAATTCTGCATGAAGAAATTATTGCATGAGATAGAAAACTGTTAAGAATATTTATCTTACTCTGAAACAGTGAACCCAAAGTACAGAGTTTAGGGATTTGTTTTGTTTTGTTTTAAATAAGCCTTGAATTTGTAATTACCATGTGTCAGTCTGTTTGCCACACCTGTCTGCCAGCAAGAGACAACGACCACTTACAGTGATTACAAAGTACACCAAACATAGTATCTATGTCACTTCTCCACAAGAGCCTGCTGGCAGTTTTGATCGACTTCTTTTTTGTTTATACCACAATCACCTTATTCCACTTTAGGTACTCTCTCTCTCTCACCCTCTCTCCAGGGGTTCAAATGTTATTGTTGTACACCTTAGCAGATGAATCAGTTTTCCTTCTGTAAATCCTCTTCCTGGGAAGATGAATCTGCTCATTGATTTTGACCAAAGACTGTTTTTTAAAAAGGGTAGAAGAAACTTCTGACCTTTCAAATGATCAGATTAAGGTGGTTATTTTCACATTATTAAGTAATCAGGGAAGGAATACATTAAGCAAGAGTTTAGTTCACAGGCTCTTTTGCTAGCTTCTAAAAACTGTTGTGCACTGACAGCTAATCCAGATTCCATTTCTTCCTTTTCCCCTGAACCACAAGGGAAGCCAAAATGCATTTCCACATTGCATTTTGCCTAAAGGCTCTCAGTAAAATTTAATTTTCTTACTGCATTGATTTTTCCATTATAAGTTGTAACAGTCTAATGATATCGCATAGAATTTTTACTGTCGAGAAAAAAGGATGTGAATGATTTAGCAACAGTAACTGCAAGTGCTAGAGGATTATTCTTGTTTTCTTAAGAACCTTGCATCTGTCTTTTTGATGGGCAGTTGTTGAAAAAGTCTGTGTCACATCACCATCCACTGGATTGAAGACAGTCCTTTAAGTCTGTTTAAGAGCAATATGTGATCCAGTTTCATTAAAACTTCTTTTTCCATTGCAAAGGTATAAAAACCAAAATAAAGCTTTTTAATTTTGGAGGTGAAAATTGTGTTGAAAAATTAATGGGTCACATAGAAACAATGCAACCGGAAGACCCAAAAAGCACAGTTATTTCTGTCTTGCAGGTTACATTACGCTCATTGAAGACAGACATTTTATCCTTATTATGCCAAATACTTCAAGTTTGTCATGTTTTTTTCTTTATTCTGGACAAAAAATAAATTTAAAAAAATATGACATGTTCTCTGGAAAAAGAAAAATTGGAGACTCACTTCAAAACAACTGTATCATCACCAAAGCTGCAGAAAACAATTGGTGTGATAGATTACAAAAGACAATGCCAGAACAAGTACAGAAGAGGTTTGCAAGTCCCTGTATTCCATAAGTACAATGGATTTTATTACTTATTTCACTTTGTCAAGAACTTAATAAGAGAAAAATTGTACAAATGTACAATATATTACTATTTTTTTAAAAAAAAAGTAAAACCCAATGTCTGTTTTTCTTGGCAAACACTAGTTTGATTGGTATCTTCCCCCAGCTTTTCTACAAATTTAAAGAAAGGTGGAAGACTGGCTAGTTTCCTGTGGTCTCTGTTTTCCCTACACAGCTAGTGAGTGTTCACAAAAGTAACAAGATGGGCTTTATTATAGATGGTGGGAGAAACAAAGGCACTTCTCACATCTACTCAGACAATCCGGGTTTTTCAAGGGGTGTGTTTTCCTTTTTGAATCCTGGAAAATAAACTGACATGAAGAACAGACCTTACAGAAAAACAGGTCTGAAGTTTCCCCACTACAGTTCCCATAGCACCTAAGCAAATTTACAAACTCAGTCAATTGTGGGATTTTTTTATTATTACTATCATTATTGTCATCATCATTGCTTGCTTGTTTTTCCTGGAAAAATTGTTTTGGTTTGGTTTGTTGGGATTTTTTTCTAACTTGTTTTTATATAGAAAGCAGGTATTTTTCATAACACAGTCACAATTTTCAGAGAAAATACAATTTACATAGTAAATGTTTGATCAGAACCAATATAAACTACAGCTGGAATGAAAATTCTGTAAAGTGTACTAAAACACTTACTTAATGGAAGCTTAACTGAACTTCTGTAGCGCTTAGGACTACACATTCTTAGCTGCCATAAAAATAAATTAACATAAATACCAAAACCAGAAGTTTCATGTAGCATTTTAGATTCTCTTCCTTACAACTATAGGATTTTAAAGACAAGTAGTTGCCATAAAGTTGTTCGGTAAATGTAGTATCTTAATTTGTCAGAATCTGTTCACTGTCCTATTTTAACAACGGATGTAATGTATTTTTTATACCTTACTGGACTGACAAGTCATGTTGGGAATAGAAATCTAGATATGGCCATAAATTTATTACAGAAAAGAAGCATCAAGGTTAGGTTCTTCACGGCTCAAATACTATGGAAATATGCCTGATACAATAATTTAGCTGATAGATTGTACATGCTTCCATGATCTGTGGATTTTTTTTTTTAGCTAGTGCTATCTTTGCTGGGCAGTAAAACTGTACATCAATACACCTGCTCCATCAGAGAAGCTGATGCTGACATTCCAGACTCTCTATTTTTAAAACTGCCAGAGCTTTTGCCTCTCTAAACAATGGGCATGGCAATACATTAAAGGGAGAAAACACTCACCCTTTCTTGGCTAGTACCATTTCAAAAGTGCAAATCAACCCTGTATTTTTTTAAAGGAAACACAACACTTCAAATTTAGCCCAAATTTAGTACTTTTCTGCTTCTGCCTCTACTGGGGGTTAGAGTCATTTGGTTGATGCAAAGAAGACTTGGTGCTAACAATAGACATCTTAACAGAGTGGGGAGAGTCTCACTTCCCCTTCCACATCAATCCTGCTCCTAGGACAAAAACAAATCAGTGTGTTAGCTTCTAAAACAAGGAAAGATTCCCTATCACACAGTCTCACTACAGGCAACAACATTAAAACCCAACAGCTGTAATGTAATACTCCTTCATTCTTCCATCAGTACACAGAAATTATTTCTTGAGAGATTATCTCACACATCTCAGGACATCCATACTGCCTGTAAACAACGGCCAGACAAGGATAGTCTTTGAAAATCTGTTAATAAAAAAATAAAATAAAAAAGTGCTCTGGGCAGGGTCTGAGAGGCAAGTGGTGTCTTCCAGTTTTGCCATAATGGTAGCAATGAAAAACAACTCTGAGATTTAAGAGGATTTAAACAGTCAGTCATCTCAGTGGAGATTATGTGGCAGGTTATGATTCTTAAACTGTTGAGGACAGGCACAATGCATCTCATTAGGGAAGAAAAATTTGCCAGCAAATATGTGATGTTTCTGGGGTGCATAAGGTGGTGACATACTACTCTTCTTTCCAAAATAAGAAAGAGAGGTGCAAGTGGAGGGAGGGAGAAACAAAGATTAGCAACTGCAGAACTAAATTGAAAGAAAAACAGGAAAAAAAAATTTCCTGAGAGATTGTATTTAATACCAATAACAAAAAAAGGATGAGCTCTAAGGAGCCAAAAATGCAACACAAATCAATCATATAGTTCGGACTAAGGTTATACAACGTATTTGTTTTTTTATATAATGATCTGTTGCAGCAGAGGAATCAATAGCTTGAAAAATGTCACAAAATATTTTTTCTTGCAAGTGTCTAATTTGATACTAAAGAATTTCAAATATTAAGACAAGACCAGTCTAATTTATAGATCAAGACATGTTGCTGCATCATATTAATAGCGTACTATTATGTGTGCATTGTAAATATTAATAGCATACTAACACTTCATATATTACAGTTTTATAGGAGTTACATAAAAGTTTACAAGAAGAGGAAAGAAATCATCTTATTCAAGTTAAAATTATGTTCAGGAATATTAATTTCAAAAGAAAGGAGAAAAAAGAAAGAAAAAAGATAAAAGGAAAAAAAGGAAAAGAAAAAAGAAAAAAGATAAAAGAAAAAGGAAAAAAAGAAAAAAAGAAAGAAAAAGGAAAAAAAAAAAAAACCTTCCAGTGAAATCATTCAGCTTTTCTGCATACCACAGCATTCCCTTGTGACTTGGTTAAAACACCAATTCTAGTTAGGTTATAGGTTCATAGAAATCTTTGAAGGACACCGATAACTAAACTATAAGTGATCAATTTAGTTAATGTGTTAAGAAAAAAAATTAAAATATGGTTCTGTACAAATTGATCTCTGAAGATAACACTTATGCCTTAATATGAAGAAACTGAAGACTCGGGTGTATCAATCCTCCAAAAATCAGAATTAGAATTCCGCCGTCTTAATACTCAGAAATTTAGCTGTTTGAGAGCTTTGAAATATTTTTAAGACTATAAAAAAACTACTGTATTCACACATGGAAGTGCTGAACTCTGAAATATCCACCTGAGTTTTACTAGGGTCATTTCTGCTAAGCCTTCTACTGGGGTTTAGTTTTTACAAACTACTTAGGCTGATAAATTTTCTGGTAACATAAAATTCAGAGGAAAATTGCATATTTAGCAAATAGAAAGTCAAATGAATTCTCATTTCCTGTGTAACTAGGTTGACAAGCAGAAACTGAAATTTAATGTTGACAAATGCAAAGCAATAAAACCTAAATATAAAAATAATGAACATTTTATGAATAGATTTACACTAAAACAGGAAAAGTGCCTCCCTCCTCTCAAAAAAAAAAAAATAGAAAGATGGTTAATAATCCTTTAAATATATCAGAGTAAGATGAGGAAGCAATTAAAAATCCTTTTAAACTTGTGGGTCACAGGTACATTATGCTGCAAATTTATCTGGCAGGCTCTTTGAATATTCTGTGAACTTTTCATCATAACATTAAAAATATTTTTCATACTTAATTATTGCAGAAGTGAGCCTAGTCTAATTCTATAAATGAGACTTCAAAACAGACCTCAAAAATAAATTTAAAACCCTAAAGTTTTCTATAGAGAAACACCAAATTAATTAACAGCCTAACTTACGAAATAATGGAAGGGAAGTAATTTGACTATTTTAAATTATGATCATACTCTATGAAAGACTGGCAAACATGATTGTTTCTCCTTCTTTTGCCAAGAAGGCAGGGATGAGAATCTCAGCTATGGATTGGCCTCTTCATTGCTATGTTTATTATCAAAGAATGAAGTTTTTATGGAGATTACATGATCTCCTGATTTTATTTCAGTATGTACTTTTTCAATCATGTTAAGCAAGAACTGGTAAAACTGGAACAAATAGTGTAAATGCAATACAAGAAGAGAGAGAAGAAAGAAAGGAGGAAAAAAATAAAAGAAATAAAGTAATCTTTCTGTTACCTATTAGAAGCCTTCAGAATTGCAAGTTCTGGACTGCACACTCCTGATCTGGGTTTACTTACCAAACCATACCGCATGTACAGTGTTCTTATGTCTTTAATCTTCTGTTCCAGTTCTCTTAAAGACTAGTAGCAAGTCTGCTGTCACACAGATTACATAATCCTCTGGCTGTGGAAGGACCCTAGTTATTCGGTGCCAGGGGAAAAGCATGTAACTAACAATGCAGATGAGAAAAAATATTTACATAATCAATTATGTATTTTACTATTTTTAAGATAATAACCTGCACTAGATTCTATGGTCCTGCTCTGGCAGGGGGTTGGACTCGATGGTCTGTGGAGGTCCTTTCCAACCCCTAAAATCCTGTGATCCTGTGAAACGATTGCACACCTGAACGGGTTTGTTACTACCATGGAGATGAGGGCATGCACAGAACTGCCCTTCCACAGAGAAGCACAGACACATACTCAATTTTAGGAATGTTTCTGTGTTAAATTAACCTCTTTTCTTTATGTATCTCCTTCTTCCAAACGACTCTTCTTCAGAAAGAATTGGAGTGTGTCCAGCAGATCAAGAGAGGTTATCTTCCCCCTCTACTCTGTCCTGGTGAGATCTCACATGGAGTATTGTGTCCAGTTTTGGGCTCCGCAGTTCATCTGCTCAAAGGAGCCCAACAGAGGGCTACAAGAATGATTAAGGGATTGAACACATGCCCTATAAGGAGAGACTGAGAGACCTGGGGATTTTTAGTCTGCAGAAGAGAAGACTGAGAGGGGATTTAATAAATGTTTATATGTATCTGAGGACTGGGTGTCAAGAGGGAAGGGATGGGTGCTTCTCAGTTGCACCCTGTGATAGGACAAGGGGCAACGGATATAAACTACAGCACAGAAGGCACAGAAGGTTCCACCTCAACACGAGGAGGAACTTCTTCACTGTGAGGGTCACAGAGCACTGGAATGGGCTCCCCAGAGAGGTTGTGGAGTCTCCTTCCCTGGAGACTTTCAAGACCCATCTGGATGCATTCCTGTGTGACCTGCATTAGATTCTATGGTCCTACTCTGGCAGGAGGGTTGGACTCGATGATCTTCATAGGTCCCTTCTGACTCCTAACATCCTGTGGTCCTGTGAACAGGGGCTTCATTTCAACTTTCTTTTTTGTATTTAATTTGTGGCATTTGATACAAAATGTAAAGAATTCATTACTACGAAAAACATCCTGTTAACAAAATTCACTACACAATTAAGACTGCTGGCTCTACTTCCCATCAGTCTTTCACTCTCTTCTGCTTCCACCCAAATTTGCATGGTAATAGCTTCATAAGAAATGTTTAACTCTAACACAAGAATTTTCTGAAATTGTACAGTGACAATCATTTTGTGTTCTACACTAGCACAACAAAAAAGAAAGCTGTTTCTTGACAGCGTGAATGCGTTCGCTTGATTATTGTTTTATCCATCTCTATTCTGCTAGAAAACATATTCCTGGTATTTTTCTAAATGTCAACATACTTGTGAAAAAAAGGAAAACTAATTCAGACATACTCTGAAAAAAAAAAAAAAGAAGTATCTATCATATGTAACAAGGTTACATGTATTTCTTTGTTTCAGAAAAACAATACATTCTAGCGGAAGCTTAACAGAGCATACAGTTTCATACATACCACAGATTCTCTTGGATGAAACAAATAACATCAGGAACTCTAAAACTGTAACTCTTTTATTCTCAGTACTTTGACTAGGAGTATATACTGTAGTTGAGGGTCATTAAGTCAATGTGACCTCAGATATCATTTTTCAACTGAAGATAAGTGCATTAAGATTATTATTTTTGGCTCCTATTTTAGCAGTTAAACCCCACTCCAGGACTCTTTAAAAAAAAAAATCAAGAAAAAGAGAAAAAATGTACAGAACCTTTTTTAATAATTGAACTTGTGAGACATCCTTTCCTCCCAGCCCCCAAAAAGACCAACACCCTACCACTTTCTTCTTTTATAAACAGGTTATTTGTACCAGCAATACTGCTCATTGTATTACTCCACCTTTCAGCTCTTTTAAATTTAAGTAAGCTGTCCCCCTTAGAAACTTTTTTTGGGGGGTGGTGGGGAGATAACATAACATAGTATTACTCACTTGGGACTGCAAAAGTCTTTTCAATGAGGTATGTTTAAACTGATAGATGTTTATTAGAAACTGCTGTTTTTCTCAAGCCATTTGATATCTGATTGAAGTTCACTAACAGCATATGTTGAATAAATGGCCTACAATTTTCTGAGCCTGACATATTTAACTGATCAAAACATTGAATGAAAGACATTATAGTATTACAAGATTACACCACTGTGTGATGGTTTAGCACAAGGGCTAACCTGACTGCTCCCCCAACACAAAAGTGAAGAAAAGAGTAATACACAAAACTCAGGGTTGAGATGAAGAGATGAGAGTTTAATGTAACATGAGATACCATGAGTACAATGCACAATTATCTTAGCCAATAATCTAATTAATCTAACAGTCTTTCATACAATGCATTTCTAATAATCTAATAATACAATGCATGATTACCTTATCCTATTTGCAGAAGAAGCAGAGTGAAATACAGGAAAACACCCAGCACAAAACAGAAAGCCAAAACCAGCAGCTACCACAGGAACTTCAACTTAAGCTAAAATCTTAATTAACACCTTAGTTCCTGCATATACAAGTTAACCAAATCTGTGTTCCTAAACAATGAGACAGTATAACTGTTAATCATAAATTAATAGGCAAGACTAGTATTTTTAATAGGGGGGATAATTGTTCAAGGTTTTTTTCTTTAGACAAGGTATTTTAGAAAAGAAAAAAAAAAAGAAAAAAAAAGGCAACAAAGCAAGAAAAAAGCAGGATATGATCTCATTTCTGCTGAGAATAAGGCCCAAGGGCTTCTTAGGCTCTATTATTTCATAGATCCTGTATGTGAAGAGCAGTGAGTATGATTTACGACACAGATTCAGAACCTGCAGAATTAGACTATGCCCACCTACCAGGCTAACAGAAAAAAATGTTCACTTTTCTCTTCATGTCAGATTTATAAGCAAGAAATAGAGACTAGACCACCTATTATTAAGCCAGATACCACTAAAATTGACTTCGTATGAAGAACTGTTACCCTATTTAAGCACTGTAAGAGATTTCTAGTAGCAATTTCCATACTTAATGTTATCCTGGTTTTACGACCACCCTAAAATCAAGCTCATGAGCAGTATTTCCAAGGAAGACTTTATTCCCCTTCAGTGGTAGCTTCTATCATTTCTTGTTAATCTTCCTTGATTGTTTTGCAAGTTGAAAGGAATGATCCAATACCTTTAATAGTACATCTGAAATCTATCTCCTTTCCCATGAAACAATTTCTGATGCATATTTCCATTAAACTTAAAAACTTTGTATGACTTTAAAATCACATTTTCTTACTTAAATGGAACAGATTTTCTCTTTTTTATATACCCTCCTTCTCCTACCTACTGGCAATAAATGGATCAGATAAAGATACAGACCTTAAAGTACCCACCTAAGTATTTGTTATTGCTCCTTACTATTAACTGTTTTATTATTTTTGTGATTGTTCCCTAGTACTTAAGAGTTCAGATATTTTCATGCATCATTCTTTACAGTACCAAAACAGTAAGGTCTGAATGCAGTGAGGATAGAAAACGTACAAGATTCTTTATACAGCCTCTTCTCATTCTGAATCCAGTTCACAACTTTACTCTTGCACTTCTGAAATTTTTCAGACTATAAATGTAACTTAGAAAAAACAAACAAGCACCATAAATTAAGTCCCTTTTTTAATGGAAGTTTCACAACAATTACAGATTTAAAGTTGCATGGATTATATAGTTTGTCTGATCCATAATCTGTAACAATGGTGTTTATTGCTCTAGTTTTGTTCCTCTTTTGAAAGAAATAATAAATACTATATAAATCTTGGTCTAGTTTACCTCTGTTGACAAATGTGACATTACCTTTAGCATACATGCAAAGCTCTGAGAACATGTATACGCTAGGGTAGACGAAATGTATTAGCAAATTAGAATGTTTTATAGTAAAATATTTCTCTTGTTCAAATAACTTTAAATGAACTATTACGTAAGGACATCTTAATTTTCAATCATAATTCAAAAATATATAAACAGATCAAAATTAGCAGAGTTATATTCAAAACATCCAGTTAAGATACTCCATTATTGTACTGCACTACATGTGTTGGACACTATTTGCCCCACAGCCCTTTGGGCCAAATACAGAATCTCACATAATTTTGTAAGTTTTTCTAAACCATAGTAAACTTTTGCATACCTTTGTTCAATTAACTATGTAACAAGAAAAGCTTTCCTTCTTGAGAAAAAAGTCAAATATCTAAGTCTGTATGAGTGAGCCAGGCAACAGCGTTTGGAATAATCCCAAGATGCTGCCAGAAAACAAAACAATCTGCAATTTACAACTTACCTCTGACCATATTGTCATCTTCAGAGTGTATAAAAAATGACTGCTTTTATTTTTTAAATGTTTTAAATGCTTGCTTCTGCTCTAGGTAGTAGATATTGCTGTTTCTGTTTACAAGCTTGGCACTACACACAGCATATACTCCTGTGAAGAGGAAATTACTCACTCAAACTGCGTGAACTTTGACTGACTACTTACATTTCCTAGCTAGTGATCAACTTGTTGAAAATAAGCATGCAAAAAAGTATTCTTGCTAAGAATGGATTAACAATGCCAGCTGGTCCCAGCTGTCTTATGACTAACATGGAGGCTATTATCCTGCAAGATCAATATTTGCATGTACAATAGTAGCTTATGACCTGCGTATTGATGGCTTTTCTTACTTTATGTATCATCTGTACTTGCCACTGCAACTATTCAACTAATATAACACAAAGAAATTAATTAGTTCACAGTGCTGTATTTAATAATGATGTGTCTCTAGTGTACACATTTTAATTATCACTTTTTGAAATCTCTCCAATTATTACATAGTGGCAAGGGGAAAGGGGAGCATGCTATGTGTCAATCTTTCCTGGGAAGCATACAGAAAAAACGTGATACAGCCTTCTCCAAACAAAAAATAACTACTGATTATCATGAGAATATAAAACCAAATGAGCAATTAGCACTTTAAGTAATATAAACTTCCTGGAAAAACTTGAATAGTTTCAACTTGGAATAGGCATCACTGGAATTATGGGGATTTCCCCTGTGTTATCACTAATTCTAACATTGTGATTATGAGAACATTGTTTTCATACACTATTGTGTGAGTAGCAAGGACAATTATATCTTCCTTTATAAGCATTAGTCTAAAACTAATAGGTAAGTGAATTAACACTCTGGTTTAATATTTTGGTAAAAAAATATTCTGTTTCTCGATTAATTTGGTCATGTTGTGTATTACAGTAATTTCAATGCAGTCTTGGGAGTAAGATTTGCCTCTAACTACTTGGATATAATATTTATAATCAATCTAGATTTTAAAATGCATGACAAAATTTGTAGGAGCGAAAAAAAATGGACCAAACAACAACAAAAAGCAAACAAACCCAAACAACACCCCATACTGGAAATACCCTGTATAAAAGGTGAGAAAAGACTTGACTCTTGATCCCAGGGGGAGGTAAAAAAAATGCATCCTTTCCTGCAGGTTCCTGTCCACCTGCTTTGTGAAATCTAGAAGGCACAAACTGATGCTCATGAGAAACAGTTTAACCACTATTAACTTTTTCCTGAGTGGGTATCTTTGCTTCAAAAAACTGCCCAATTTGGTTCTTTCTACTACTCTTGTTTTTCTATTTACAACTCAATTCATTCTCTGTTGACATACACAGAGGTGTAAAAACTTTCTGTCATAATGGATATGGTTTTACCAAATTCAGACATCTAGCTTGTTAAAAATCAGCACCACAATGCTATACTGTTAGATAGCATTATTAAGAACTAACTTCCCCATACAACATAATAGGTTTCACAACTATACAATTTTCTGCTTTAAGAAATTGTACGGATGGTGTGCAAGCCACATATTACCAAGAATTCAAAGGTACTACCACAAAATGTTGAACAGGAAGATGAAACTGATACTTTATTTTCTAGCAACTTTAAATGTCTATTTAGCAATCCAAAGTAAATGCAATAGGCATGACAAGGCTGAACAATCACTAGATGTTCCCACATGTGCACTAACACACCCTCTCCATCCCAACTCCCAGAAAAATAAAAAAAAAAAATTCCCAGGCTGCACCAGAAAATAAGAAGCAGAATTTAAGCTACAACAGGGCTTCTTGCACAAAGAAACTTTGGTGAAATAACCTCATATCATTGTTAACATTACTTTTCCAATTATCACATAACAACTCTTTGGAAATTACTGTATCTGCTTATGTGAGAACTGATTTTAGAAGTTTAAGTTTTAGTTCATAATGAGACTTAGCTGCTACAAACAAGGAAGAAAGCCTACCACAGAAAAGTCCCAGCAAATGTTCTTCTGCAAGGTAGTTTTTCCATCTTAGCGCCTTCCTAAAACTGCTAGAAACACAACTTGATAGAAGACGCAACCACACAAAAAACCCACCCCAAAACAACAACAACAAAAAAACACCAAGCTTTACAGTTTACTCTGTTCCTACATTTTCTCCTTCAGTACTAAGGAAAAAAAAATCCAATTTCTCCAACCTTTACAATGTGATCTCACCATCACCCAATAATAATTATCATTATTATCATAACTATTAGTGATTCTCTTTATTATCACCCAGCTTCCATCTGGATCACAATGTTTACATGATTCAAACACAAAAGACAACAAATGAGACTGCATTACTTTTAGAGATACAGTGAGGTGATAAAAATCTCAACTTAGTTTATTTTTTTTATTAATTTGTTTCCCCAACTTAGTAAAATGTAGATAGCCAGTGAAACATCATAAACAGGTATTATAGTTTGTATAAGCTGGAATACAGGGACAGAATATTGCTTAGGACCATATATATGAATAACACCAGATGAAAAAATACAGACTAAGGTTTTCTTGAATCATTTGGTGCATTCATGAAACTTCTCTATTCTTTATGATTATTAGGGTAACTTTTGAAGATAACTTTTTTTTTCCATTTATGGAAAATGCTTCTTGTGCACAAACATCACCTAGTGATGGTCTCTTCTCACAGGTAGCGATAGAACAAGAGGGAATGGCCTCAGGCCGTGACTGGGTAGGTTTGACTGGACATTAGGAAAAAATTCTTCACAGAAAGAGTGGTCAGGCATTGGAATGGGCTGTGCAGGGAGGTGGTTGAATCACCAACCCTGGATGTGTTTCAATGTTGTTTGGATGTGGTGCTTGGAGATATGGTTTAGGGGTGAACTTTGTAGTGTTATCAGTTGGACTTGGTGATCCTGAGGGTCTTTTCCAACCTGAATATTTCTGTGATTCTGTAAAACCTTGGTAGAGACAGAAACTTCCATCTCCAAGAGCAATCTCTGGTAAATGCTATTCTCTATACACCCTTATCAAGCAGAATGCTTAGATGCCTTTTTCAACAACCATTTATTGAATATCTCAACATCTTCAATAAATGCATCTTCATAGATCTCAAACTTTTTGTCCAAAACAGATGATGTTAGAAGTTACATACAAGCAGAACTATTATCATAAGATTTATCCTATCAGCCCTGCTTATACTACAAAATCAATAGCCCTGACCTCACAAGAATTACTGCCAGTAATCTTTACTGGTTGCATAATGGTCCAGACATCAATAATATAAAAACAGAAACACACTTCATCTTAGCATAATTACATTACACGGATCCCTATGTCCTTCTTTTCTTTCCAAGAAACAGAAAAAGGTGACCAACCAAAGTAGCAAATAAGTCAAAAGGTAGATCGGCATTAGAGTTCATAAACTTTGAAGTGTGCCTTGTTTCAGAGGCATCAGCATGGTGTCAGAGCACAAATGCACACAAATTGACTCATTGGATGAAGTATCGTTAGTAGCATAAGCTTTTCGATTTCAGCAAGGGGAAAAAAAAGAAAACAACAATCAAAAAAAAAAAAAAAACACAAACAAAAAAAAACCCACCAGAACCAACAGATAAGCTTGTTTCAGGATACATAAACAAAGATGATGTCACTTTCAACATACACTGATGTATACATGCATGATAGGACTTCTAGGATGGCTTCAAAATATAATTAATCTAATTATGCTGACAGCTAAGAACAAGTGTTGATTAAGGAAGCTCTTTCTGTTAACTTCAGATATAATTAGCATAACATGAAAAAATCCTTGCCTTTACAAAAGGCAAGGAGGAAAGGCAAAGTTCTAGAGAAAATATCAGAATATAGAAATGTACAATTCATAAACCTAAACACAGATAAATGTGCAATTGTACAAGTACTTCATTTTCTCAAATACTCATATGAAACTGACAGATATGGCACAGGAGAACAGTAGCCTGTGGCTCAGTAAATAGTTCAAGGCACCTAAAAAGTCATGATCCACCTACTGTTAAGCAAATAAATCTCATTTCCAGTGATTAAAAAAGTGTCATCTAACTTCACACTGCACCAGAGACCTGCATAACAAGACTCTCTCACTGCAGAGCATTTCTTCCATTCCTAGCACTTACCCATTTTCTATCTGTACCTACCTTTCCTTTCCATCCTCCTCACCTAACAATCCCCTTTTTTTAAATATACAATGGAACATACATGGCGATTTCTTTTTACAAAATGTTTTTAAGTAACCAAGAAATACTGAAAAAAGTGTAATAGTGTCACAATTCATGCCTTCTTCAATTTGTTCAGCACTATTGATTAATAAAATCCAGAGAAAACTGAATATTAAGTTACCAAGCCAATCACCACCTGTCCGAGCAAAGGCGAGAAAAAGATTTAATCTTTGTAATAGTATTTAAGTGTTGCTCAAAGATATTTATACACTTGACTCACCCCAATACTCACAATGTCTACTTTATTAATTCTGTAACTGCAGCAGACCACTGTCATCTGCGTCTTCATGTCTCATCCTGCATTAGGAAATATCTGATGTTTACATAAGCAACATAACATAACGAAACAACATAAGGAAATTAAGAACATCACCCTACTTAAAAGTGAATTCTTACACAGGAAGAAAGGGGTTCTAAACTCAAGATTGGTGAGAAGTAACAGAAATCTGAGTTATGAACTAATTTCAAAATAATCAGACATTTTTTACCACAATCCAGCTGCACAGGAAGGGTATGAAAAACTGGAAGGTGGGGAAGAGTGGGAAAGACTAGTCTCCATACTGAGAAAAACAAGATGATTCTGAGTACAGCTGTATACTTTCTAATTTATGACCCTAAATAGAACACAAAAATGAGAACATCCATGGACTTAATTTCCATGCCAGCAGAAACATCTAAAAATCTACAGCTGATAAGGAAAAACAGCTGCTGCAATGCAACTTACTACTGTTGTGCCAAATGCAAAAATCATTTTTCTCTAATAACCCTAGAATAGAAAACAAATAACCTATACTGGGTTTTCACAGGAAAGAGATATTAAAACAGTGCATTCTGATTAAGCTGGCAGAACACCACAACCTATATGGAATATGCTCAGGAAATTATTCAATTCTAGAATATTGCACAGAAAAAAAAACAGGCTTCCTGACCACTTTATTCCATCCAATGACTTCTGGTAGCTAACATGATTTTTGCACTACTTTGCATCCTTTCTCATACTTCCATTAGAATGGAAAATCGAAAACAAACTGCACAGAAAGCCCACTGCACTTTGTTCTAAAACCATAGCAGAAAATAATTTGAACCCGCTTTGAATTATTTGTTTGTTCTACTAAGTAATACATACAGCATGCTGCTGATCCAGTTCTCAAAATTAATTTTTGCAGAAAATCATACCATGGATACAGGGAGCATGGTTAACAGTATTTGGTTATCCAGGTTTGGTGACCTACATACCTTCTGGCTGTTTTTGAAGCTTCGCAGTAAATTGTACACTTCCTAGCTGAGGCATTTAACAAAAGAATCTCCAGCCTGACTAACTGATCTCAGCTTCACTGAACTGTCAGAAGACTCTGGGTTCTCAGGGAAAAAGAGGAATCAACCATATGGCCCATTTCAAAGCCTATGCTCTGCAAAAACAGGAAAATGCATTTGTGCAGTTTTTCAAGTCTAGTTGCCCAGCCAGCATGCTAAAAAAAAATAAAAATTGTTATAGATTATTATGTATTTTATTCTTTCATAGAAAGGAAAGAATAATTGTGCCTAAAACTGAAGAAGTGGCTAAATTATCCAAAAGAGAATATAGGTTATCACTATATGAATACATGTTTGTTGGGATTTTTTTTCCCAGAGTACTACTCTTGGTATGGTAATGATGCCAGTCCAAATCTACTAATGTCAAATTTGAAATTAACATCACACTTTATTGGATAGACTTCCGTTGGTGAAAGAATATTAATAATTAGTACAAATTTTCAATATGAATATTTCTATGAACAGTAGTTACACAAACCGTATTACAGGTTATATGCAATATATTATTTGAAATTCACCTGTATTATTTATCCACACCTACAGAACTGAACAACATTACAGAAGCTTAAAAAAGTGAACTAAATTTCCTCCTAAAGAAAAATTTTTGTGTCGTCGTCCGATACTTCTACCAGCATATGTAGGATATTTCAGTAATAATGATTTAATGTTCATTAAGCCTGTCCCTGCACATTCCTCCCACTACAGGAATTTTATGTGTCTCAAAACAGGTTTCAGGTCTGACTTCTTGTGGTATGACTTCTTATGGTATTAACTCTAATATCCCACCTGGGTTTGAACTTCAACATAGAAGATTTCACCTCAACATGAGGAGAAACTTCTTTACAGTGAGGGTGACAGAGCACTGGAACAGGCTGCCCTGGGGGGTTGTGGAGTCTCCTTCTCTCGAGACTTTCAAAATCCACCTGATACGTTCCTGATGCATTTCTGTGTGGACTACTCTAAGTGATCCTGCTCTGGTAGGGGGGGTTGGACTTGATGATCTCTTGAGGTCCCTTCCTCTGATATACTGTGATACCTTTACTAACAAATAAGGAGTTGGTTCACACTGCTAATGCATGAGCGTGATAACATTTTTCTGTTATGGTCAAAACCCACAATAATTAAGAGCCAAAAAATCACACACTTAAGGAAAACCTGGATGAAGAAAAGTATCAACTGTAATTTCATGGTACTATTATGATTCCTGACGATGACAGCACTCCTTATGGTTTTCCGGCTCTCTGAAGTAGTCTAAGAATGCCATCTGGCAACCTCCTGTTTGCAATAAGCAAAGGAAAGGAACTCATGTAGACATGGACAGCTCATATGGATCCTCCTTTTTGAATCCTTTCCATTGAAAAGTGATGTGGATATTGAGCTTTGGCTAATACTGTATCACCGCACACTCCTTTCACTGTATAAGAAAATCTTTCAAGATTGAGTCAGTGCATTATCCTGTAGCATTTTTCCCTGTCATTTTTAAATTAATGTGATGGATACCTTCTACCCAAATGGACAGCAATTCAGCCATCATTTTGGTTGAACTTTTGTTATTGCTTTTGAAGCCACCAAGTAAGTTACGTCACTGATGTCCCTTTTACTTATGTGCAGGTATTGAAAGTATGCTGTACTTCATTAGAAGATGAATACAAAAATCAGACTTAAAGTAAAAATTAAGTCTTTCACTGTAGATTTTTAAAATGTACTGTAAATGTTCTTATTTTCTTCCTGTTTGGGGAAATAAAAAAAAACCCAATAAATAAATCTTTAGATTTCAATATATGCTAGATCTAGTTACAATGTGGAGGACTACTTTTTGCTTAAGACAAGAAGAGAACTACTTTTGAATGAAAAGAGTGATGAGAATGATGAGAACACAGAACTGAACTTAGATGCTGTCCTACGCAGTACAGGGCCTGCAGAGATTATATTGTCTTGTACCAAAAGGAAGGATATATTCTAAGAGCATAGGGGGCAGAGGGAGAGGCAATGCATCAAATCCACAGCAAAGTTATGTTGCCTGACATACCCTCACACTGACTGTTGCATGAGACACTCATAATCACTTTATTTTCAGACTATAGTAGATGCAATTGTTCTTACACAATTCCTTCTGCTGTGATAACCTTAGGAATTACAACTACTAAAAGACTGGCTGAGGTACACTTCCAACATGCTGCCACCAGAGGACCTTTATTCAGGTTGCTCACCTTAAATCAATCATCATAAAGGAAGTGTTCTGACACCTATGAGAAGATCACTATCTAGCAAGTTTCTCACAATACGAGTTTACCTTACTCACACAGTTCCAGAAATAACTAAAACGGCTAAGCAGTCTCACATCCCATTAAACCATGAGTCGTCACGTTTACAGACTAGGCAATCATCCTTGCTTCCTCTCCAATCCATCCTTCCACTGTGAACAAAATGCATAAGCATTTGACTGCTGGGTAGTGTTACACATACTCTGCAAATGAGCTAGGTAGTGTAAACCCAGATAAAGTGCAGCAGCTTGAAGAAAGTGATGTCCTGACAGCTACTGTGTACAGCTCTTATTTTTTAAATTCAGGAAAACCATACCTGAATGTTTCTGTGATTTTGTGATATGCACCAAAATGTCCAGCTTACCTTTTGATAAGTCATCTTGAAAGTGACTAATTCAGCTTCAACACCCTCCCAGATTTCATAATGACCTGAGACTTAACCATGGGACTCACTTGCATAGAAAATATTTTTCTAGGCCCAGCATTTTAGAGAAAGCATAGGACTGAGCCTGTAATATTTATCTATCTTTTGGCTGGCAAATACATGAGCTCAGGCTGCTTTACTGCTGCAACAAATTCCACACAGCATTCTTAGGAAGAGATCACCCAACTATTCGAAGCCCTCTTCATATTGCAAACATACACATCAAGAAATGTCTTTCTGCAAATAAATTTCTAAACACTTACTTTTACATTTCAGCACAATAGAAGCGCATGATCTGGGAAGTGTAACATCATTTCAAACAACTTTTAAAGCATATAAAAGCATGCCTGTATTCAGCATAAATTTAAAACATACTAATATTTTGATACATTTTGCAGCACTGTTGACAGAAATTTTATAAAACTGATTTTACAAACCAGATTCTGCAGTCTTGACTCAGTTAAAATCTTGCTCAACTAGATTTTAAGCATATGCAATGACAAAAAAAATCCACTTATTAGAAGTAGTTACAAAGCTGACAGTAGAGAAATACAGAATGTAAAAAACGAGACTTCTTGCACAATAATTTTCACTTAATAAAGCATATTTAATGGAATATAAATGTAAGAGAAATAGAACTTTCTGCAACTATTGACAACAAATGAAAATAGATGCATTGTTCAGTCCTACATTGACCATAAAAGTAGCAATTTCTCTACAATTTTCTGTTTATTGCTAGCTTTTCTGTTATTGTTTTATACTTAATCCTATTAAAGAAGCTACTGGAACAGATAAACTGAAAATTAGACAGCATCTACTAGCATTAATAATGCTAAAACCACTTCCCATTATGCATTCTGTTTGCCTAATCTTGTCTGTACATTTTCTTCTCCTAATCTTTATTATTAAGTATATTTAATTCTTGTTTGAGAATTAATTCTTCCATGCTTACTGCTTATTTCCCTATTGGAATTTTAAATTCATCCGTTTGCCACTAAACATTTTTCATCACAATCAAGTATGTCCAAAAAATTATAGACCAAATGCCCTGCTTGTCAATACTTTGTGACTCTGTTGTCATCATTCTGTTATCTGTGTGACAGAAAATCCCTTGTTAACTTCATCAGAGTTTCTGTTAGAAGTATAGATGCAAATTTGTAAGGTGGAAAGCCTAGAAGAAGGGGTAACAGAAAAGCTCTTTAAGAACTTTTGAGTACTAATGATCATATAAGATCTGAGCAGAACAAAAAAAAAAAAATAAAAATCCAAGAACACACAAACGTTCTCCAGCTGAAATACTTTTGAGTCTGCGCTATTTCTACAATATCTTTTTTCTTTTTCTTTTTCTCTTTTTTTTTTTCTTTTTCTTTTTCTTGTCAAAAGAATACTCTGAATGTTTCCATCTCCCCAGCTGGTTTCCCTAGAATCCCTTTAGCTACTAACAAAGGAAAAAAACTACTTTCCTTGAGTACAGATACAAAATTCAACCCTAAATTACAGATCATCTGCATAAATGCCACTGTTAAATTTATATTTGCTGCCAAGAACATTCACTGCTTACAAGGCCTTCAAAATGATATTAAATCAACTAAATATGTGGGATTTAGGTACCAATCTGTTTTCTTACTAAACAAGCTTTGGAATGATGAAAAGCATCAGTAACCTTTCACAAAATGCTGAACTGGCCTGGTTTCCAGTTTTGTCAGTATCTTAGTTCTCCAACTTGTTAATGCACTTGGAGCCTGTTAGAATTAGCATCCATACACATAGAAGGTATTAATGCTGTAGAAGCTGTTAAAATAAGGGACACAAACCAATCTGATTAACACATCTACATATTACTTGACATTTACAGTATCTACTATTTGAAAATAGTTTGTGCTACCAAGCATCACGTTTGTGCACTGTCAAGCTTATTCAGTAAAGCAACATGTAACAATTATGTCTGTTATAATTTTTCCATCAGTTTTTCACCACAATGTTTAGTACTACATTCATATGCTAAATGATTCGTATTAATGTAGACAATGTTATTTGACTTTATCTACTGTAAACTAATGCAGGTATGTAGGACTTTATTAGTAAGAATTCCTGCAATGAGCACAGTAGAGGAATTAATCATTCATTCCCTGTAGACTGCTTATATATTTCATGGGGCCATTCTCTGATCTTAGTAACAAGAACAATTGCATAATAAAACACAATACTGCTGACACATGCAGTTTTATTCTATCAACTTTATATTGTCACAGCAAGAGGTCTTTTTTAAGTCCTCTGTTGTTTCTTCTGAATTAGATTGACCTGATTGGACATTTTTCTGTATCAATAATTATGTTCAAGATTATACATATCTGATCAAATATAATCCATATCAAACTTAATTGCCAGAAGTCAGGTCATTTCCCACAGTAGAAAGCAGTAATTACAGCAAAAGTGAAGTAGGAGACATCCTAGATTTAAAGTAAATTCAAAATACAAATAATGAAGAGTACAGTTCAAACTAATAAAGCCATTTAGGTATGCCATGATTCAAAATAAACTAAACAACTTGGTTCCTATCTGATTAGTCAAATATATTTCTGTCTTTTTTTTTTTTTTGTAAAAATAGACACTTCACTGGGCATTTGATGCTTCATGGTGCATGTTTGGGACCCCCTCACAGAAAAGAAAGATCACCCTAATAAATTTCTTTTCATTAAGACAGTTCATGTAAATTACCTGGATGTAGTATTTTAATGCTTCGCCCCACAGACTACAACATAGCATGAGCCATGCCAAATGTTACCTATTCAACAAGGACAAAAGGCTTTGTTTTTAACTGAAAGATAAATTCATAGTATTGAAACAGAAACAGTAGGATTACTTACTAAGCAGGTATGTTACCCGTTCATTTCAAGTTCACAAGTTCATCAGGTATCGTTTCTGTCATAAATGTTACTGTCATTTAACCAGAGTACTGTGATGCAGTATTAAAGTCATCCTGATTCACACCCTCAGAACTTGTAGCCTATGTTTTGTAATTATTCCTAGCTTTAATATTATGAATACCTGAAAGCAACTCTGCATGTCATCCTCCTTTTGTTCCAGACTTAGCCTTTCCTGTTTGTGCCACAAAAATTTCTCAAGTAAATTTTATCGGATTACCTTTATTGTTGTGACATAAACTAATTTCTTTACTTCACAAAGAAATGCATTTAATTTGACCCTAATAAACTTTCACTCCTGGTGATGTTTATTAGTTTTTGAATTACACTTGAAAATGCAACTTTCATTTCACATTGAGATGCCTAATAAAATGCACTAGTAAATACATGCTTAATAGCTTCTAGTGACTAGTTAATTTTGATTAGGTGAACATAATGCATAACAAATTTGAGTTTTATACTTTATTTACACTACCCATTTATTATTCTGAATTCATACTGTACATAATCCAATATTTTTCCAAGAATTTGGAAAGTCAGTTTATTTTATTCAAATTCAAATCCTATTGTCCCCACAACAGATACAACAACACATGAATTTAAATCCAAGTCCATTTGGCAGGAATAGAGAAAAAATGCTGAAATGTTATTGATTCCTTCCAGTACATTCAAAATACCTGACTCAACTATATTTCTACTGACATAACACAAAGGCTTTATTTAGATACTAGCAAACACAAGCAAATACTTTCATTGACATACTTTTCATTCTTATGTCTTCCTTCTACCTAGGAAATGGTTAACCCTCAACTGCTAGCATTAGCTGTTTCTTCTACCAGAGATGCAGCAAATGTCAAAAACATGTCCACTGTCCCAAGAGAAATAATGTCTGTAAAAGTTTTCCTCTCCAGATGCATACATATTTAGTGCTAACAAAACATCTAACAGCAGATTCTTTGTGGTATACCTTTATGATCTTTGTGATCTTTATACCTTGTGTCAACTCTACAGCTCAGCCATAAAATCTTAGTCCCACTGTTCATTTTAGTGGGAAGCATTTTACACAAGTTTATCTCGTTTTCCCTAGATCTCCCTCACCTATTCAAGAATGTGTCATCTGTACTACTTAGTAAGTCCATTAAAAGAACTTAGAAAGCAAGCTGCTTTTTGAAACTCTTATCCTCTTCAGACCAAATAAAAAAATCAAAAAGGAAAAAAAACCCACATATACTTTATACATATAAAACTTCATGAAAAATTTACCAACTTCCTGTAAAAATGCTTACTGCAGAAAGCAGACAAAACCATTCTGTATCTATATGCCACTCACATTCTAAACTGAATGCTCTGCCACCCGGCGTTACTTAGCAGGACACATCGCGGTGTAAACTCCCCTCCTGAAGGAGCGTCTCTTTGTTTAGATGTTGTCTGCCATCTACCACATACCTACACTCGGTCTAAGGTAGACATTACACAATACTTAACACACTCAGTTTCTTTACACAAGCATTCACCTGTAATTTTCTTTTCTCATGAGAGATAAGCAAACCACTTCATGCACTTTTCCCAATGAAAACAGACCAAGTTACCACAGCGAAGTTCCTCTCTGACCAGAACAATGTGATTTAAAAGCAGAAATACACACAAAGACATGTATCTTGTGCACACAGACATTTATCTTGTGCATACGTGTGTTTGTGTGAGTGTGCTAAGAAGCAGTTTGGAGAAGCAGGAGAACATAGGGGCAGAAACCAAGAATAGGGTGTTTTACTTACTAATGATGTCCGGTCGGACCTCTTTGGAAACCTGAAGGAGTCTCCGCTTTCCCCTCCTGCCGGTCAGGCGCCGCGTTGTGCCCCTAGTCCACACAGGCCCAGAAGGAACTGCAAAGAGAGAAAGCACATGCCACATCAGGCAGTTCTGTTTTGGTGGGATCAAGCTCCGCTTGCCGCTAGCGCCTCGGGGATATCTCTGCTGTCAGAGAAGACCAAAGATTTTTTAATATATATGGCTTTTTTCTCCTTTTTTAAACCAGTGATTAAAGAAAAGAAAAAAAGCACCAAACAACAAAAAAACCCCACACCCCCCAAAAAAAAAAAACCAAAGCAAAACAAAAACCCACCAAATCAAACCACAAAAACACAACCCCCCCAAAAACCACACCATAAACCACACAACCAATCAGCCCTTCCGAGGCTCCTGCACCCTAAAATTGCCGGGGAGAGGGGCGGGGGGGCTTCAGAAGTGTGGGGGGTGCCGGCGGGGAGGGAGAGAAAAGGTACCTGCAACCCTCTCCGATGAGGCCGGCAGACACAGAGAGAGAGGAAGGGAAGGAAAGAGCGAGAGGAGGGAGGAGAAAGGAGGGAACGAGCTAGGGGTGGGGAAGGGGGTGGGGGGCGCGCTTGTGTATGTGTGTGTGTGTCTGTGTCTGTGTGTATGTATGCATGGGGCGGGGAGGCGATGGAGCGGCTCTCGCCAGGGCCGCGGGGGCCGCCCGCTCTCCGCGCCTGGCACTACCGGCTGCAGGCGGGCGGCCCGTAGGGACGCGGAGGGCCGGGCGGGAGGCGCGCTCGCTGCTGGGCCAAGCGCAGCCACCCGCCGCCGTTCAGCCCGCTCACCTGCATTTCCTTAACGAGCCACTTGATGGCTGGCAGCAGCGGCGGCTCCCCGGCCCCGCCGCAACTTTGGCGGCCGCGGAGCCACGCCGCCCTCGCGGAGCTGAGGATGGGAAGGTACCGGCCGCAGAGTGCCGCTCCGGGCGGGGACCGCACCGGCAGCTGCCCGCGGAACTTTCCGTCCGGCGGCGGGTGACGGGGACTCGGGGCACGGGAGGGGCAGGGAGGGAGCGGCGGGGAGCTGCGCCCAGCCCCGCGTGTGCGCTTCGCAGGCGCGCGCAGCGAGCCCGGCAGCGGGGCGCAACCAGCCTGGCAGCGGGACGCGCTCCGCCACCGCCTCCCGCCGGAGCTGCCTCCACCCACCGCGCTCCCCGGCGTGTGCGAACGGAGCGAGCTCCTTGCTATTAATAATGATAAGACACCCTCCCTCACCCCTCCCCCCGCCCCGCACTCCTCTATCTGGGAAAACTATTAATAATGCATTAAAATAATGCACCTTTAAAGCCCTCGTCTGCCAATGATAAAATAATAATGTTATCACCACTTAAGAGAGCGCTGCTGTGGATGTGGTGGCGAGGCACGTTTTCCTATCATTCACACCCAAGTGTGAGCACAAATTATTATTCTGGTATTCTTAAGTCCGTTTCCCCTGCCAGGGCAACTATCTTTATCACCATCAAAGAGAAGTCTTTCCAAAGCTGAGTAGAGACACCGCGTCCCAGGGTGGCTGCTGTGGCTGGGCTGCAAAGAGGGCACCCCTCCTTTCTTTCGCCCCAAACCGATCTCGTCACTACCCCTCCTCTTTGCTTATACCGATGGGTTAAGCATTGCGTTTGGCCCTGTCAGTGTTTTCCCTTCCGTTCCTCCCCTGACGATAGTTTGTGTATTTTAAATAAAGATTTCATTCTGCCAACCCGCAGGAAGCTTTTAACAAGATGCAACTGAGCGTGTCGATATCTTATATCTTTTTACTGCTGCTCCGGCGTGTACATCAACTCTAAAGTCATTTCTTTTCTTCTCCGCCTGATACTGTAGCATCTCAGAGACGGCGGCTGCGGCAGCAGCAGAGCGCTGCTCCCATGGGGCACTTTTACGTTGCCCTCAAAGTATCTCCCGGCAATGAGAGCCGTCGGAGCACACACCCCCTCCCCTTCTGTATAGCAAAATGCTGGGGTGATTGTTGCTAGATTTCCAGTTCCACTGATTACACTGCACAGTCTGAGAACAGAAGGGTGTGGGGGTGGGGATTTTCTTTTTGTTTAGAATAACAGTTTTGTGTGGGGGCTATTTTTAATTAAGATTTTTCCAGAAATAGATCCCATCGAGATTTAATTTTCGAAGGTATTTCTAATTCTGGTCAATACTGTCTTCCAAAGGGAACATTTGCAGTCATTTGCCTCCTCACAAAGATGCCCAAATGCTTTTCGCCGACCTTACCAAAGACTAAAATAGCAATTTTGTGTGTGTGTGTGTGTGTTGTGGGGCTTGGTTGGTGGTTGTGTTTGCTTTTTTATTTTTTTTTCTAGTGCTTTGGGGTTGTTTTTTTGTTGTTTTGTTTTGGGGGGTTGTTTTGTGTTGGTTTGGTTTGGCTTTCACCAGGATGCTTTGAATCAAGGTGATCTCTTCCCGTGATACACGTTTCCCAACCCCTAGCTGTGCAGTTCTAGCCTTCTGATCCTCTTGACCTCCGCGATTGCTGAGCCGTAACCAACCCCTTATGTTAAGACTCAAGCACCAAGTTAAACCAAAGGAGCGGCATCGCGCGGCCCTAAGGCTCTCCGAAACCTCAAGGCAGGCAAAGTGGCCTCTGGCAGAGGCTGCGAGGCGAGACATTCTTACCAGCTGCAGAGGGACCGTGACCGGGGACACCATCGCCCCCGTGGGGAGGCTGACATGGACGCTCCGCTCCGCCCGCGCCGGGGTCGCCCCAGCCCCGCTGCGGGGCGCGCTGAAGTCTGGGCTCGAGCGCGGCCGCAAGTCGAGGAAAGAACTCAGCCTCCACTCGAAAAAGGGCTAGGTAGAAGCTTCCAGTCTTAAAAGTGACAGAGGGCGCTTCGTCCGCTTGCAGGTATTTCAGCTCCGCCGTTTACCCTACACAAATCAATACACCACCCTTAAGAATACAGGCGATAAAGAGTGCCTGATATACCCGCTACTGAGATTTGCCGGCTTTTCAGGTTCACTACAACTTAATTTGACGTA
Source organism: Indicator indicator (assembly GCF_027791375.1). Classification (NCBI taxonomy): domain Eukaryota; kingdom Metazoa; phylum Chordata; class Aves; order Piciformes; family Indicatoridae; genus Indicator; species Indicator indicator. The sequence continues at coordinate 41,952,872 of NC_072053.1, forward strand.
GTTTGAAGCATAAAGACTCCGAATTTGGGGGGAGGAGAAAAAGAAAAGGCAAAAGTATTTCCTTTCATTTTTTTTCCCGTTTAAAGAATGTGAAAATTGTGCTATCATACAGGCCGCTATTACTGAGAGAGGGCAAGAGAACACATCAATTATTTCTTCCAAGTGTTTTTTTCCCTGTTAGTAGACCATTTCTGAGTATTATTTTAATTTATGACTAAATATGGCATCACTAATGCTTGTAAAACTGGTTTTTTGCTATTCAGAGAAACACTGCTAAGTGCAGTCGGAAATTTAGTATTCCAACATCTTAATACTGCTTGTTAAATTGAAATTGTATATTGTTCATTCCTGTGTTCCATTTGATCTTCAATCTTTCTTTTAGTTTCTTTTCTTTTTTTTTTTTACTAATGTTTTTCTAAATTACTATGTCTTATTCCTATATTTCATAGCAAATTTCTTCACAGGAGATATATACATGTATGTTATCATTCATGACTACCAAAGTTTTGTGCAACATAGTGTGTTAAAAGACCACTTTTCAATAATTTATGTGAAGTCCGAATGATACATCCATTTTGTATCCTGAGCACTACACTATGGTGTTTTTTTTAAGTTTGTGAAGTCTGTGGTGAATTTAACATTATAAAGCATTGCAAAATCTGTCACATGAGAACAACTGGGAGAAAACTTATGGGGGATGCAAAATCACGTACAAGTAAAAAAGAAATAAAACCAAAATGTTCCAAACATTAGTTTAAAAATAAAAATATACCAGAATTTAGAACATTTCCAATCTACAAATTCTTCCAGATCTTATGACACCTATCATCTGAAATAGCTAAGCTTTGCATACAGCCAGAGCTGTACGTATATCCAAATAAGACACAGCAGGAAAGGTTTGTGCATTTGGTATTTTAGAAATTAGTTGTAGCAGTAAATACGCTGTTTTATACATCACCAGCACTTCTTTTTGGGAATAATCTATTTCTTTTTATTTCAATCATGGCCAAGGTTGAGTATTAAAAAAAAAAAATGTAATGAAGCTTGTGCTAAGGAAAGGGCAAGCCTAAGAAAATTGTAAAAAAATGGCAGTTTTAAGATGCAAAGTATCATTCTTATTTTAGTTACACCTTTAGGTCACTGTGGGCACATATGCTCCTTTTTTTTTTTCTTCAGCCAAGATCAATCCTTTGTGGACTACCATCTCCAAAGAAAAGCAAGATACATTTTGATATGTAGTGTATTTGTAAGCACAATGAACAAAAAGAGATCAAATTGTTATATCCCAAAATAAAAGTTAGGAGAGAAGAAAAATAGAAAATACATGGGAAAGAACACAACAAGAAATGTTTTGTGAAACTCCTCTTGAGCATTTTTTTCCTTAGGACAGAATCTAACATTTCATGCAAGAAATTGGGAAGATGACTCAGCAATTTGTAATCACCTGGAAAGCAAAAAGTACCATTCCTGCAAAGACTAGGTGCCTGCAAGCAGCTCTGTGCACTGCTATCTTAACATTATTAATTTGCATGGTGCAGCTTCATCAGCACAATCTTCCCACTAGCTGTACCTTCCTTATTCATACTGGTCAGAGGTAAACACTTTATTCTAAGGGAGAAAGCAAGCATTCAAATGAAAAATAACACAGCACAAGTATTAATTACTTTCCCAATAACCATATCTTAAATGAAAACATGGCAGGGAAAGGATGGTATGTCTTTGTCTTCCATGTATAAAAAATAATTGTTCACTGTTCAAATCTGTATATAATGAGAAATTAGAAACAATTACATCCATACAAACAAATTAACTTCCATACTAAATGAGACAAATTTATCTTTGAAAAGGTGTTTCCTACCTTTTATTCACCAAGTTCCTGAAAAGGTTTTTGCTGAAATAATCTTTCAGATTGCTGAAGCAGAGTTCCTTTCATACAAAGGACTAGGTACACACCCAAGGGCCAAAAGTCACATAAATTGTAATGGGAATTTTTGCTGGGGGAGTGTTGTATTTCAAGAAGAATGTTAGAATGTATTCATGACAAAGAAAAAAAAATCAGGACAGATGTATTTGTATGTTAACTAACTATATTAATGTATAGAACAACTACAACAATATCTCTGAGAGTATGCATTTTAAAATATTTTGGCAATACTGCTTGTATTTGTTAATAATTTTGTTTGAAACTTTTATTTTCTTTTGATCAATGGATTAAATGTGTCTTAGATATCCAGTACTGAGGCAGTATTTTTTTCTGTATGACTAAATGACATAATTTTTCTCCATTATTCCTGAACTTTAATGTGGTAACAGTATCACATTGCACCAAAAAAAAAAAAAAAAAAAAAAAGGCAAGCATCTATTTTAAAGTAACATCAAATGAAAATCTTGAACATTTAAACTGCACAGCCTCGGTGAGAATGTTTGGATCTGGCAGTCTGAATCTCTTTCCTCTTGTGTCCCTCTCCTGTGTTTATACACCTATGTTTGAATTCATAGAACTGCTGTCTTATTATTTCATCAGAGAAACAAGCGTTAACTAAAGGACAAAAAAATCTTCAGTGTGACTCTGCTGAATATGCTTATCCCCAGGTAGGCACATGCTTCAATTTAGACAAAAAAAAAAAAAAAAAAAAAAAAAAAAAAAAAAAAACCAGGAAAACTAGCTTCATGTCTTTGAGTCAAAGTAGATTTCTAACTGTCAGAGACCAACCTGAGAATAAATATGAAGGACTGTCTATGTAGAGTCTATATATATATATGTTCATTATTGATCCTTTTACTGAAATAGCTGGTGTTAGATTTGAATGACTTTCTGACCAGACCACATATCTGGCCAGTAATATCAATGCTGATATTCATGTAGACCTTGAAAAATTCCAGAGAATAAAGTGTGCATCAAAACATGTGTTGAAGTTTTATCAGATTGTAGTCCGTTATAGATTTGGATTCTGGGCTGCAATTCTGGAGATAAAGCAAGATTTTGGCATTTACTTTAGTAAGAGCAGTATTGGGCTCCAAACAAGTAACCTTGTGTCTGTTAGTAATCAGAGGACCTGGTAAGAGCTCGACAAGTGTTTAATTTATCTACCTACTAATGTTTTGATTAAGTTTCTTATATACTTGGAATACAGATTGAAGATAACTTGGGATTTCTGAAGTGAAAGGAAAAAACAATATTGTTCTCACCTAAAGCCTCCTTTTCCACGAAGATTGGTCTTCAGCGTATTTTTTCCATCCTTGACTAAGAAGAAGTGAACTGTTAAAAATAAATAAAACTGTGAAGAAAAAAGAATAAGGTGATAATTTTGCCAAAAAGGATGACTAATGGAAGGACTCCTGAAGGCAGAAAATTATATACTTTGTGATAAAAAAAAACATAGTGGTTCTCCTTGTGGTCTTTTAATAATAACCTTAATCTGTATTATACTAATGGTTTAAAGACAAAAAACAGTCTTTAGTTGTGTCCCTGGTGGATTGTGGGTCAGATAACCATGTTATTTTTAATTTGTGGACTAATGTAATGCATGATGACTTTTTTTTATATATCAAGTCATGCCTTCATGTACCATAAAATCTCTTCCTCCATTTTCGTTTGCCCATCAGATTACTTTTACCTTTTCATTTTAGTGTTTAGTGGGTATCTCTTTAATTCTTCTACAAATTAAAATCAAAAGATTTGTGCCACTGCACTCAAGAAAGACCAAGCCTATGCAATTTACAATGTTCTGTATATGTTTCTTTTTTAATACTTTTAAGATACAAATTAGGTAAAAAACAAAATCTTCAGAAAAAAACAGTTATTTTACAGAATCAATAGGATGTTTGTTAGAAGCATTTCACAGTGTCTGGAAAAGAAGAATTCTTACTCTATATAATTCCATTTTTTGTGGAAAAGTTAGTCTGTTCTCAGGTTTGCTTTGTTTTGCTTTATTTGTTGGTTTGTTTTTTCCTAAGGTCCAGATAGGCTTCAATAGTCTATTTAAATTAAGATTTTTCATCACTTTAATGTTTTCTATTACCTTTTGCAGCTATAATTGGAGGCAGAACTGTTTATTGTGCTCTAACCCATGTTACACCTTTCACTGCAGAAATATGTGGATATCTGCAGACAACACTGTTCTTCAATTGTAACGTACTTCAGGTACACGCTATATATAGTGCTTAAACTCAGAGTTTCCCACGTCCACTACAACTGCCGACTTGTAACATTCTCAGCAACTTTTCCATTTAATTGTGTAGAACATCACCTAAACTATTCATAGAAAAGAGTGTAATGTTGCAAGGAATACAAATGTTATTATGTTCATGGAATCATCTGGTAGGAAGAAGCGCTGAGGAGCTGAGGAGGGTTCGGTCAGCTCTAATGCCTGTACTTCCTTACCATATCTTAAAGACCAAATGCTTATGCATACAAAGTGTACAAAATCCTACATGAATTATTGCATGGATCTGTAGAAGCTGACTGAAGAGAAACTATCTCATATTTCTTCTAAGTCGATATGATCAATAAACAAAAAATTGGCATGTGTAAGGTATACTTTTGAACATTCCTAGAATTACGAGATGCAAGAAATGAGATCAGAGGAAGAAAGATGAAGAAAGAAAAAGTGGTGTAAAACAGTGGATGTACTCACAGAAACAAGCAGCCATGTCTTGTTTGCGGAAATCACCTTCCTACGAGCCTGTTTTCATGATTCAGCAATCTAGAAGTCCGTGATTTGCAATACTAGGTTTATCAGCAGAAAATGGAAATTTGGGTCAAAGTGAAGCTTTCAACTTTATTGTAAAGAAAGTAGATGAGAGGAATTGCACAGCCTGGGTCTGAATGATCTGTATTTTCATCAATTTGGTATGACATTAGGTAAGTGATACAGTTTTGCACGGTTATATAGTGTCAGTACAGGTGTTGGCAAGCATTACAATAGTGAAGCAACATTAAAGTCTATGGATGAACAAAATTAAATCTAAACTGACACTGCTGTTGGGAAAACATTGCCTGAGAAAGCCATATTTTAAGATCTGATGCAGACTTTGCATACTCAATAAAGTAGCTTCAGTTTTATAGGAAAAGTACTGTAATAATGTGCCAAAGGAAAAAAATATTTTAAAACATTTTCAAGTTAAAATTCCTTAAACATTTCAGAACATGAATGTACTACTTTTCTGAACAAAGTTGCAAACTAAAATTTCCCATCAACAGTTCTCTCTGCAAGTGTAATCTCACACAAACACTGATACTCTTCCAAAAGATAAAACTCACAATCAGGAAATAACTCATCTCCCCATTGCAATGTTTTTCTCAATTGCTCAGAGTGAAATATTTTCTAAAACTTTAGATTCACGAACAGTAGCTGTGAAAATAGAGAAAGTTGGAATTTAAACTACTGTAAGCAGAGAACTCTTCCTGCTTTCATGGTTTCGCCGTGAATTCATCATGGAAAATCTGGTACACAGGCTATGTCAGGGTCTCACATATTTGATTACTTTTGTGTTATTGATAGGACACATTACTTGTTGTCCATATCATCCAAAAGTCATTCATAAAAGTTAAGGTAGAGTCTATTCTCTGTCTGATACAACAGAAAAAATATCTGTTATTACTGGTGTAAGATAACTTGCACAGTTCAAGTTACTCTGATAAAACAAGATGTAGTATATTAGTTTTGCATTTTTCCACTATTGAATATTAAGCAGCATACTATGCAGAAGTTCAAATATACTTTGTCAGATTCCAAATAAGTCACAGATAAATCTGAGTATAAAAAGCAAACAGAAACTGAAAAGAGCAGGAAGGGCTTACCATGAAAATTAAACATTTCTGCTTTCATTTTCCCTAAAGTTCTATTCTCATTTGACACTAGAAGAATCTTTCCTATACACAGCCTTTTGAACTGCATTACTTATTTAAAATATCTCCTACAAATTTTTGTACAATGCCCAACACAATAAATTTAAGGAGATACCACAAGGGTATAAATAGCCCTTAACCCAGGAAATGTGATTAGAAGCATAAGTTTGAGAGATATGCAATGCTTTCCATGTTCTCCCAGATTACAACACTTCATTGTATCTTACAAATTGGCTGGGAAAAAAAAACTAAGTGTATGGTTCAATAATACTCTACTTATGGTAGAGGGTAGTAAGCTCTACAGTGTTATAAAGCAAAATTCAGACTTGGAATGAGACCACTAGGCTGCAACTAAACTACCCGATTCTAAGCCATTGGTTTTAAGTCTTAAACTTTAAGGAATAATCAAGACAAAGGTTCGTTTTTGTCTTTTAATTCCCTAATTACGGTCTCCTCCACACTAGCTTCATTAGTGCTAAACCACATGTATCAACTCAGAATCAGATCCAAGAATATTTTTTGATGAGCTCACATAATTTCATAGTCTGACTTTCAGCAGTCCAAGTACTATCAGAAGAAACTTTTTCTTTAAACTGTATCATGAGAGTCAAGTACAATAAAATAGCAACTTAAAAGAAACTATGAAATATTTAATGATCAGCTTGTTCAATTGCAAACCATCAACAGCAAATACAATTCTTCCAGTTCCAGCTAACTGTTGTTATTAAAATAAATAAAGTTTTGAAAAGTTTACAGTGTGAAAGAACTTTAATCTAGTATTGCTGAGTCTTAAATAGTCCTAATATGAAGATGTAGTGACCAAGGAACAGTTTCCTTTAGTATATAATATATTAATTAAGAACTACGTGTATTACAAACCATTGCTTAGGTCACTATTAAAAATTTCATCTCAGGCTCTTGCTATTGCCTCAGGTAAGTATCAGAACACTTGGCATAGTTCCAGAAAAGCTATCCCCATTTGGTGTGGCCAGGACAGTACTCTTTGCCCTTCTTTGGCTGGCACTGGGACTACTAGGCCCATGGCATCTGTGCATTTCAGCTTTAGTAAAGTGAGAAGAAAACTATAACGTCGGCTATTGACCACATGCAGTTGCAGAGTATATAAACTTAATATTTTATTACATCAACTCAAAATAAAGAAATTATAATCATTATGAAGCAGAAGTTTTTTTCACTTTGCAATAGTATATTTACATTTGTAGATTTACATTTCAGAGAAGGTAGATTTTCAGCTGCAGCTCACAGAGAAGATGTTAGTTGCACAGAATAATGGTGAAGGGAAGCAAAATAACTACCAGATAATACAAACCTTATAAATCTGGGCACTTCCTGCATTATTACAGAACTATGACAGCCTAGTTCAGGAATCAAGGCTGTACATCTGGGATTCATGTGTTCTGTTCTTTCAGGATGTCCCATATTTCACTTGCTGATACCTTTCAGATATCAGTGAATTAGTTAACTAACTCCCTAATTCTTGCAGAAGAAAGTAATAAGTGTATTTTCCCACAGTGACTTCTCACTGTGGCTCTGAGATGAGTCAGCCATTAATGGAACAATATGCAACATACAACTCAAAACATTTGCCAGAAGTTATTTCTCTAATGCTTTCAAGAAGTTTGATAGCATTGGATTCCAAGTCTTCTGAAATCCGAATAATTTTATTCACCTTCATCATATTTCACCTTTCACTGAAAGGATTTAGCTTCATGTATCAATACGGTCACTGGCATTTTGGGCTGATATATTTCCAACTTTCTGTCTCTCAGACCAAGCTGAAAAGAACTGTGCATATAGCTTCAATCCTCTGTTTATGCTTGAAACTGACTCTTGAAAACTGTCTAACCTTCATTAAGAACATTCATCTTTGCTGTCAACTGTTGCAATATCTGTGATCTCACAGTGAAGAGCATACAGGTAGACAAAAGGATGACCATGTGGGAGCACTGACTGCTGTATTCAGTGATCAGAATCTCAAAATTGAGATTAAACATGTAATTTTAATTCTGTAAAGCATTTAACCTCTCGTTAAATTAGTATGGGTTTAAAAAGTAGTCCAGCTGGTCCTTTAAACATATCATTAGATGCTTGAAGCTCTGTTTATTAGATCCATTAAATTATGTTTACAAATTCTATTAAATCACTAACCTTTTTTTATAATAAGAGTTTTTAGGATTTTGTGTTTTGTTTGTTGTGTTTGTGTTTTGTTTTGTTTTGTTTTTTTTTAGTGTGTCCAGAAATCACAAAAATGGAAAAATCTCATGATGCTGAACTGTGCCTCTTGTTTTGGATGCCAACTGACATGATTGCAAGTTTACTTGTTAGAAGAGTATAAGTGTAACACCTGAAACTCTGCTAGAAAATTTTGAGTCCTTTCCAACCCAGTACAACCTGCAAATCTGTGAAGCACAAGTGATCAATCAGATTTCTGGGGAATGATACAGGTATTACATATGGGCCAATGAAGGGTGACACACAGCTAAATCTTCTCACGGTTAGTTTTACTAATGCAGAAGAACCCAGGGGATATGTGATAATCAGTGGTGATTTTGAGTGTAGTAATGGCATTCACGATCCATTCCAGGAGAGGAGGCCTTTAGCGTCAAACTTACTTTTAGAGGAAATTCTAATTTGTTTAGGGAATTAGCATAGGAGATAGAAGGGAAGGCATCTGCAAAAGGCAAAGAAAGTCAGGAAAGATTGCTAGTCTTATGAAAGAATGGTCTATCTCAAGAAAACAGCCTGGTTTTACCCCGTGACTAATTTCTGCTCTGGGCAATTCCCTTCCCAGATTCCTGCAAACCTGTGATCTCTGCAAATTTCACTTTAAACAAAAATTTGTTGCCCAATATAAGAAAAGGAGGAAAGACAGACTGAAGAACATAGGAGTGCTTTTTGACTTAATTATGATAATAGCATACACAATAAAACAGAATAATTACAAAGACGTATAGTATTATACTAAACTCTTTAATAGAAGGAAAAAAAAATGCCTGCTCTCTACTAGATGATTGCTTAGAATAGATAAACAAAATTATAGTATTTAAAAAATTTTAGCTTAATATATTTTAAAAATATCTTAAACTGCAGGAGGACCAATTGTTTACATAGAAAAATATTATTGCTCAGAACACAAATGTATGAATATACATATACTGCAGAACTACTTTGTTCTGAAGAAACCCAAAAAGTCTTGATTGTTAGGAGTTCTGTCTTTTAATAAGTATAAAGACATCCTTGCAATCCAGAATTATAAAACAGATTATGCTTTTATTTTAATAAAATGTGCTAGGATTAGCATAAGCTATTAAATGCCAAAAGTTAGTTTAGTACATTTTCTTAATTGTTACTTTTTAAAGATTTGCGTATTTGACAGAGAACACCTCCAAAACCAAAATTAAACATTATTTTGTAAAGTAACTCTTTACTATTAGCCTAAACTAAGGATTTTTAAAATTAAATGTAAATTCACTTTTTGTTGCACAAAAACCACATCATAGTTTGGTTTTTTTTTTAAGGTTTTTAATGTTTCACTTACACTTAAAATACAACAAAGAAGAGATGCATTTGCACTTCCTGGGAAAAAAGCAACAACAAATGCTAAACATTCTGCAAAACATTTCTTATACAGCCATCACATGATTTGGACATTTTCTTACATACTGCTTATTGTTAGCAGAGATCTTACATTGTACACTGCCCCTTTACTGAGAAATAGAAGATCCGTAAGACTTTATTGGTTGTAAATTTCGAAGAGTGCTCTAACCTTACCAGGAGTTGAGAACTTTTGAGAATCTGCAGGGTATTCAGTGAGTTTGAAGTTAACTCAAGAGTCTAATCTTCAAGGCTGATTGTTTAATATCTCTACCAGGTAAAAATCTTTATTGGAGTCTTTCAAAGAAATGACTATCTGATTTTGAGGCTCCATTCAAACAGGAATCTTCATCTAAACTAATCACCAGTAAAGAATTCCTATTTGTCAGCATTCAGTTCTGTGTAGAATGACTTCAAAATCTTGATCACAAATTGGTTTGGGAGAGGGGAGAACACTCTATTCCTATCTGTCAATTTACACTTAAAAGTAAAGATAAGCTCATTTCTTCCCAGCTGTTCCCTCTGGCAATGAAAGCTCAGCAGTCCAAATTGCACCCTCTCTAAAATGTGGAATCTCCTTCACTTTCTGTGATCATGGCTGCATTGAAACAGATGACTAGAGTGTTTTCTTAGCATGGCTGATGATTTATTCTTAGAGTTTTATCCTACTGACAATCAGCAGAATGGTGTAAGCATACATCATACCTAGCATATGAAAATGTATTCTACTGGGGATACACAAATCCAGTGCTACCCATACCATTTTTTTCCCAGGTATTGTTCTGCAGTGCTGAAGAAGTGAAAGAGGACATTAGCTTTCATCACAAAACCACATACTGATAAGGCAATAGTTTTCTCTTTAAATGCACACTTATCTGAGCTTAGAGCAGCTGGATTATTGCTGTGCTGCCTAGAAGCTATCACCAATTGAATACAAAATTCTCAGCAATATGAATAGAAAGTCCTCAGCAACAACAAGGATGTTAATCCCAACACACGCTATAGACATATATAATGAGAAAGAGGTTGTCATATGCATAGTTTTACTTAAAAGTGTGGCCATGTGTGACGGTCTATGGACCTGCTGGTGGACATGAAATCTTCTGCTTGCATCAGAATTGGCAGACCATTTTCACCATCCTTATAATGTGGTCTAAAATCCTCAAATATATAGAGCTGGGTCTTTATGAAATACTTATATTCAGCTACACCACGTTTTTCTCACACAGCATAATCCCCTCCAAACTTGTAGTGTTCCTAACAGCCAAAACAAGTGCCCCGGACATCCTGCCTCCAAACTTGCTACACACCCTTTTAACCAAAGAATCACAGAACATTAGAGGTTGGAAGACACCTTCAGAGATCACCAGGTCAACCTCCCCAGCCAAAGCAGGATCACCTGGACAGGAATGCATTCAGGAAGGTTTTGAATGTGTACAGAGAAGGAGACTCCACAACCTCCCTGGGCAGCCTCTTCCAGTGCTCTGTCACCCTCACTGTAAAGAAGTTTCTCCTTATGTTGAGGTAAAATCTTCTATGTTCCAGCTTGTACCCATTGTTCCTTGTCTTATTATTGTACACCACTGAAAAGAGATTGGCCCCATCCACTTGACACCCACCGCTCAGATATTTATAGACATTGATGAGATCCCCTCTCAGTCTTCTCTTCTCAAGAAGGAAAAGAACAATTCTACTCAATGACAAAACGGAAATCTCTTCTTTCTGGAAGAAACAACAATTTTCTGCATTTTCTATCATATGATGAACCTCTTATATTTTTCTTGGGGCCTACCTGTGTTTCTGACTGCCTTTGTTGAGATCTTCCTACCTCACAACAATTCACCACTCAAAACTCTCTCCCTTTTGTTTTAGGTCTCAAGAATTTCTAATTCTCAAGGTATTAGGACTCTGAACTTATTACTAACATTGTGCTTTTTTTCCCCCCTCTTATTGTTGTAGGTAGCTACTCTCCTAAGCTTACAAACTTAAAGGAGCAAGTAATTATTTTGGTGCATGTAAGCAATGCACACCTGATGTTTCGCTTCCACTGATGCCTCTCTCTAGGCCTCGAGTGTGATGTTTATGAAATGTTTATGCTCTTTGTAAAAATTTTCACTTGTGTCTTCAGCTGTCTAATTATGATGTCAAGCTTCATGAGTCCTCCAATAGGGTCTTGGATAGAGAGGATAATGCAGCCTTGCAAGTAAAATTAGTAATAATTACTACCCAGATCATATTATTATATAGACTGCTGACTGTAGGGAGATTGGACTAGATGACCTTCGGAGGTCCCATTCTGGCATGGACCATTCTATGATTCAGCCTCTGAGATTCTATGATACAGCCCCTTTGGCTGTATGCCTGGCTGTTCTTTTGAGTGTCTGAACAGGTGTTTCATAACCCTTATCTTATAATAAAAAATAAACTAAATAAATAAGCAAGCCTTGTCCTCTTTTTAATAATGAAATGGAGGTAAAAGCAAATCAAAACAAACAAAAAATCAAAGAGAAATTGAAATTTCATCTATTAATGTCCATTGTAGTACGAAAATATACTTTACATACTATTAATCCATTTAAATTGCTCTTACACTATTGTTTTAAGTAAACGTGCTTTCAAAATTTTGCTCCAGTTAGATGGACTTACAGTTTGCTGTGCTAGTGACATGACTGATGTTACCATATAATTTCCATGTAATGTATGGAATATTATAATTAACACACATATGTTTTAGTTGCTTATTAAATTTAATTAAATGTTCTAAGTAATCAATACATTTATGTGACATTTTTTTTGTGTTTTATCAATACACAAAAATCTCCAGACATCAACAGAAATAACACTGCCTTCTCTGGGAAGTTCTTTCTCATACTTAAAATTTTGTATTACTTATATTCAATGCTATTTCACACTTAAAAAGCCAGTTGGAATCCATGAAATTTAGGCACTTCCCCATGAATCAAAGGTTGCATGCCTTTGACTGCAGATAGTGACATTACCAGTTGCTGAACTAACCCATTCTAAAAACCTAATGTCCATTCTGAGTGATTCTGTCTGAATGTCCTGAAGCCACACCTTGGGATGATGATGTCTGCAAAACAATTCAATACTCCTGCTTTAAAATTGCAATGCCAAAGAAAGTATATGGCTTAGGGTTCGTTAGTTTTGTTCAAATGAGCTTGAGGTAAAACAAAGTAAAACTTTTTTGAGAATTTACAATGGTTCTATAAAATGGCTGAGACTTTTAGGAAATTCGTAGACAATGACATTTAGCAAATGGCTTTGTGAGTAAAACCGACTATCTGATATGCTCAGGTATATTATAAACACCAAGGTTTTTGTAAAGATGGGTACATGGTTTGGCGCATGGTAAGACCTTCTTGACTAAAAAGAGAAAGATATCATAATTAACAATTTAGTTATTTATGTTTGTTTGCTTGGTTTGGGGGTTTGTTGGTTTGTTTGTTTTTGGTTTTGTTTTGGATTTGTTTTGGTTGGTTGGTTTGGTTTTGGTTTCAGTTTTGGTTTCAGAGTGTTAAATTCCAAAAGAGAAATTTAAGACTATGAAAATCTGTACAGAACAGAGAGTTTTATAAATCTGATTATATTTATTCCCTTCTCTTGACATAAAGATTGTGTAAAGAAGATCACACTGTGTCAGCAACTGTAAATTAATTTCTGCATACATATGTTATAGATTTTGGGCTTCTGGTTGTCCCCTTCATGGTGCTTTTCTAGACATGTCTCCTTTAAATCTGAAGCCTCCATAGAACAGTACACAAAGCTAAAGCTTCTGCGACAGGGTAAATCTAGTCTTCCCATCAGTCTTTTTCAAAATTCTGTGGGTAAAAACATGATACAGGGATAATGAATCCTTGATCTTAAATAACATTGGGATAAACCAAATAAATACAATTTCAATAAGTCACTGAAAGTCAAAAGTGCATGCAAATAGAGACAGGTCTGATCTCCTATTTCTAGGTTTGTTGTTTACTTTACTGCAAATTTTTCTTTGGTTTTTTTCAACAGTCTTCCTCATTCTTGAAATTTAAAAAATACTAGGTACTTTAGAGAAACATATTGTTGCTGACTTCCCACAATTTCCATGGGATAGAGCAAAACACATTTTAATTAGAACACTTGATTTAATTGATGCTATGAATCTCTATTTGCATTTGGCAATGAATCACAAATTAACATAATCATTTTTTTAGAACTTCACCACAAGTTTTCTGTTGTTATTTTTTAAACCCACAAATTTTGCATTCCTCCCACTGCCTGCCCCCACATATGGTCCCTTAAGATTCTAAAATTGTACAAGTATTCCTGACATGAGTTACAACCAAGCTGTATTTAAACAGCTATTCCTTCTACTGACTGTTGGTTTGTACTGTTCTGTGATTGTTCTTTCCCTTCCTTTTCTCTTTCCCCTTCTCTTTCCCCTTCCTCTTCTCTTTCCTCTTCCCTTCCTCCTTCCTCTTCTCCATTTATTTATTTAATCTCTTACAGTGCATTGTCATTAGCCCTCTGAATTTATGCCAAAATCTGTGTCTTCAAATCACAGTATTTTAATTTTATTTTCTCTGCCATACCTGCAACAATAAGTATACTAACCAATTTCTTTCCCCTTAATTTCAGAATACTGAAGGTTATAGATTGGACCAATAATAAACCCTCAGAAATGTAATATTAACAAAAGAGATGGAAAATATACCCTACAGTTAAACATAAAACCCTGACAGGAGGTAGCAATTTTTTTCTAATTATACATGCAGTGTTAAAAAAGCACTGCTAGCACTTTAACACCACACTGTTCATGCAGTCACATGTCAGAGCCAGTGCCGGTTTTAATGAATTTACAATTAATATGAAACTTTACTATTCTAACTCATGCTGATATTAGTCTTTTTAATTGTGCAAGTCTAAAATATGATGCTGGGTTACTGTCAAGGAGATGAAGCCCAACCTCATCCAAATGTAGAAAGATTTATAATCTTAATTAACATTTGAGATATGTAAACTTACAAAATGTGAAGTGTCAGTTACTAAAATCTGTGATCTGTTTCCCTAGATCTCATGGTGCCATTTCTATAGCATATTGCCAGAGGCAATATGTCTGTGAGTCAATTATATATCAACACTTATTTTTCAATGACTCCCTTAGAGGACCAAGGAATTAACCACCTAGGTACACATATATATTATCATCATAGAATCAAAGTGCCTCTGGAGTATTTAAAACAGCAGATGTACTTGCTCTTCTTCTTTCCCATCCTTACGCTGTAATAGATATAGCTTAATTAATTGGGATGGAGGTTTGGAAGCGGGGAAGGGGGTGTTGAGAGGGGAGCGGAAAGGGGGTCCTCATATCTATGGTGGAGAGAAAGCCTCTATGCATATCTTCTAGTGAAAATGTCTCATCAGGGGAAAGCTAAATAAAAATATGTTTTATATTTAGTTTTGAAAAATGCCAAGCCTGTGGGAATTCTCAGTATCTGTGGGAGTGAGTGCTACATGCTGGGTCCCAATCTTGTGAAATTACTGTCTTCTTAATTCACAAGTCTCCCTACATTGATCAATGATGGCAACATTCTTCTGGAAGACACTTGTATCAAAGGTGAAAGTGGTAGAGAAGTACAAGATTACTCAGGGATCTCAGAACAAAGTCGTAACGCAGTTTGAATTTCGAGGCAGAAAGTCTGAGTATTTGGTGGAGAAAAAAAATTGAGAAGGCTATCTAGTCATCATGGTACTTTCTGCTAGAAAGTGACTTCACTTTATAACAGTTGGATATTTTCAGTGATCTGTTGTTTCTTTTTATTTTACCTTCTGATTTTGAATAATGGAGAATGAACATTGGAAGATTATCTTGGTGAAGACTATGAGAAATGCATTAATACATCAACTGTTGATAAAGGATAAAGGAGTAAATTTTCTCTCTAAGGCTATGTTAAATTTTCAATAGCATTAAGAGGTTTCCGACAGCCCATCTGAGACACATTATTAACAGAGAATGATGTTAAAAAGAAGCAAATTCTTCCAAGAAGGTAATTCTTTCTGAAATATCATTCTCTTCTTTGTCCCATCAGCTTTGTTTAACAGTTTTTCTTTGATGGAGCAGTGATAGATACACATTAGGAAAGCAGGAAATGGATACAAAGGAGGTATTCAGTTGCTTCCTGCTGCCAATTAGCTGTTAGGCAATATGCACCTCACCATCCCTTCCAAGGTAGTTGTTGTACAAGGAGCATTAATTCCATTAACATTAGGAATTATGGTGTGGCAGAATCACAGGAAATCTTCAACCACATATTCATAATCATAATATCCTTGAAAAATGAGGTATCATAGTATTCTGAGATACTCTGACACTGTACTAGATAAATACCAATATTCTTTACTACAAGGATGGTGGAGCACTGGAATAGTTTGCCTAGGGAGCTGGTAGAGACCATATCTTAGGAGATATTCAAGCTCAGGCTTGATGGGGCTCTGAGAAAACTGATCTAGTTGGGAATGCCCCTGCTCACTAAAGAGGGGCTGAATTTCTAAAGGTCTATTTCTATTGTATGATTCTATGATTCTATGATTCTGTGATTCTGTGATTCTGTGACTCTGTGATTCTGTGATTCTGTGATATAGCAGCATGGATTAAATTACAAGTCAAACTATAAATGCAACACATCAGATATTTCAGCTGCTCTTATGTTCAGCAGTTTATTGATAAAAATGCAACTCCAGATCTCTGAGTAACATGAAACTCATATGCATCATTTCTTTAGAAATGAAAGGTTTTATTTTCATATTATGAGTGACATACTGTTCACCTTAATGGCAATTATAATTTTCCAAACTACATTCAATGTAGAATCTCTGCCTTCAGAACATGGTATCATAATAGCTAATGGTGGGCATGGCTAGAGAAAACAAAACAAAACAAAGTGAAAAACAGCACCTTGCTAAAACTTGCAAATAACGCATCAGCAAATAAAATCTGTTTATTACAGTCACCTTATATATTCGAGGCCATCTTGGGCCACTGATGGAACAGCCTGAAAACTGTTCCACAATTTATTGCTAAATATCTGTGAACTTCCTAAAAAAAAGCCTATTTGTTCTGGAGATGAATAAAAAGGCCGGGTCAAAACCAAAGCATTATATATCAGCATTGTATTTCCAATAGCTGCTGCTGAAAACTAATGTATGATTGCGTATGAAAGCCACTTTTTTTTTACAAAAAATGCTATGTGGGTGTTGCATGACTCATTTATGACTGCTGCAATTAAGATCCTGAAAAAAAAACACATAATAGCTAAAGGGTTATAATCAATATCAATCTCTCTTTCTACTTCTTTCAGGTCCCTGGATTTCAAGGCAGAAATTGAGGAATTCAGACCCTTTTGGTAGAAGAAGACAAGGTTCTGAGGAATCTGAACATACACAAGTCCTTGGGACCAAATAAGACGCATAGCAGGGTTCTGAGGGAACTGACTAATGTAGTTTCCAAATGACTGCTCATATTTGAAAAGTCATGGTAGTCCCCAGTGACTGTTAAAAGGAAATATCCCCCCCATTTTTAGAAGGAGTAAAAGTAAAACTCTGGGAACTACTGACTAGTCAACCTTTCCTCTGCCCAGATCTGGAAAAGATCTCTGTGGAAGACACTTCAAGTGTTGGAACAGCTCTCATATGAAGAAAGTCAGAGTTGTGACTGTTTAGCCTGAAGAAGAGAAGGCTCTGGGAAGATCTTGTTGTGGTCTTTCAATATAACAAAAAGAGAGAGAGAGAATATAAGAAGAGAGAGACTTTTTGCAAAGGATTGTAGTAACACAAGGTGCAATGGTTTTAAACTGAAAGAGAGTGGATTTATATTGAATATATGGAAGAATATTTTTATGGTAAGGATAGCTAGACATAGGAATAACTTGCCTGGAGAAACTTGGACTTTCAAGCTCAGATGGCATTTGGTTTTGGGCAACCTGATCTTGTGAAAGATGTCCCAGCCTATGGTGGGGAGAGTTGAGTTAGAGGATTTTGGAACATTTCTTCCAACTCAAACTGCTCTATGATTCCATGAATAACACACAGGTGCTGAACGGATAAGTAATTTCAATTAATATTTTTTGCTGCACATAATGGGATAAGTAAGCAGCTGTGAAAGGTGAGTAGAAACAAGGTCATGCTTGATAGGATCTGGTACCAGCTGATGTATGTGTGATGATAGTAACGAATTCACAGGAGATAAAGTTTAATTTGTGATAATAGTAACTATTCCTTATATGGTAACATACAGTATGTGCATGCATGTGTAGTAACATCCTTCTGTGTGCAAGCAGTTACATTCTGACTGGGACTGTGAAGATGAAAGAGAAATATTATTATATTGTTCTAGAGAATAAATGTGTACATCGGGCAGAGTGTTCCTAGGATGTAGAATAGTGCTGTAAAACCTTCAAATTGCAGCTTGAGCCTATAACACATCCTGTAGCGCTGTAGCAAAATATATCTTCTTTCAATAACTGGTTACATATTGATATGGATTTAATGCATAAAGAAAAGTATGATTCATTTATGCAATAAATCGCTGTTCTCCACTTTGGGAAATTTTATTGTCCTCCATTTCTCTTTCCTACACTACTTAATGACAGCCAGTTGTTTTTGTATAAAATTATATAAAATCCATTTCTGAGTTTGGCATTTTCACTTTTGCAGAATTTCAAGGACAAGTAGACATAAAATAACATCCATTTTATAATTTATTTACTTATTTTGGCCAAGATGTTCTGTGATAGCTCTCTTCAGCATATCGTGTGGTCACAGACAGTGGAGCACCCTGCAAAAAAAATGCATAACTTCTACCTTACAATAAAAAACAACAAGGTAATCTAAAAATCAAATGTTCACCAATGAAAACTGTATTAAAATTTTGGCTGAAATCCAGAAAAAATAACTCTTTACCAATAATGCATAAAGTTTTATATGATACATTGCTATTTCTGAGGAAGCTGAAAAAATTGAAAAATACTTAAATGTAGGAACATTTTGTATTTTGTAACCAATGCTTCATATAGCTCTAATAGAAATCTGTCCCACTGCATTTTAGCTGCATGCATTCGTACATAACTTGCAGACCTATTGACTCACATAGTTTATAAAATAATCAATGTTCATCTTGTTTTTGTTGGCCATGTTATCTAACATAAATCTTTTACTGAAGATCTTCATAAATCTTTTTTAATATGAAATAAAATGTGTCCATACTTTCCTAATCCCAAAATATCCTTTCCCTTGCATATTGATGAACATGTATATCACAGAATCATAGAATCAACAAGGTTGAAAAAGACACCAGCAATCATCAAGTCCAACCTATCACCCAGCATCTCATGACTAACTAAACCATGGCTTCAAGTGCCACGTCCAATCCTTTTTTGAACACCTCCAGGGACGGTGACTCCACTCCCTGGGCAGCACATTCCAAAGGCCAATTACTCTTTCTGTGAAGAACTTTCTCCTCACCTCCAGCCTAAACTTCCCCTGGCGCAGCTTGAGACTGTGTCCTCTTGTTCTGGTGCTGGTTGCCTAGGAGGAGAGATCAATCCCCACCTGTCTACACCCTCCTTTCAGGTAGCTGTAGAGAGCAATAAGGCCTCCTCTGAGCCTCCTCTTCTTCAGGCTAAACAACCCCAGCTCCCTCAGCCTCTCCATAGGGCTTGTGCTCCAGACCTCCTACCAGCCTTGTTGCCCTTCTCTGGACATGTACATATCTAGTACAGAGTATGGTCATTCATGAAGGAGCATAGAACTAGACCAGAAGAAAAGTACTTGGGAGTTCTGGTGGATGAGAAGCTGAAGATGAACTAACAGCATGTGCTTGCAGCCCAGAAAGCCAATCACATTCTAAATTGCATCAAAAGTAGTGTGGCCAGCAGATAGAGAAAAGTAATTCTCCCACTTTGCTCTGCTCTGGTAAGACCACGTGTAGTACTGCATTCAGCACTGTTTCCCTCAGCACAAGAAGGACATGGACCTCATAGAGCAGGTCCAGAGGAACACCTCTCCTGTGAGGACAGGCTGAGGGAGCTGGGCTTGTTCAGCCTGAAGAAGAGAAGATTACAGAGAGACCTAATAGCGTCCTTCTAGTATCTGAAGGGGGCCTACAAGAAGGCTGCAAATAACAAAGGCTATTTGCAAAGGTCCAGTCTATGATTCTATGATTCTATGATTCTATGATTCTATGATTCTATGATTAGTGTTGGTTTATCTCACTGTCTGCCTCTATTACCGATTCATTATGATATAACATCCACAGTACAAGTACAGAACTGCCAACTGTTGTTCATGGAGAACCTTTTCTTGGCATGTTAAAGATAAATTGCCTAATCAAAGCACAGCCTGACAGAAAGATGTTGTGGTCGAGGAGAGAATTTGTTAAGAACACTCACAACAATAACAAACGACATGGCAAATGGGTATTAATAAATAGTAGCCCTTTATTAATGAAAATTGCCAAAACTCGTTGAATAGGATCATTGTATGGATGGAATATATATTTACAACGGGAATATGCAGTCTTAGGGCAAAATACAAACAATTCAATGCAAACTAGGAGGCAATAACTTGGAAAAAGAAAGTCCCCGAGAGAAGATAGCACTCGATTTCAGTGGGGGGAGGCTCAATAAGAACATTTAAACCCAAAGGGTAATGAATTAATTACTCACAGCTAGTTTTACCCACACGGGGATGCTGCTGCTGCTGTGTGTGACGGTTTGAAACTGTCTTTTTAATTTTTTGCTTGCAAAGTTCAGAACAGAGAAAGTGAAAGTGTGTCAACAAGTCACTATTGGGTGTAAGAAAGCAAAATACTGATTGTTCTAAACACTTCCATTGGATAGATAGAAATGTTTAAGAACTATTACTCAAAACAAAGTAGGCACTCTGCACATTCTGCGTTCTGCAGTGGGGGCAGTTGCTGGGCTGTCTGGCTGCTGTTTCTTCTTCTCTTCTGGCTGAAGATAACACGTACTGACCTTGGCAGCTAAGTTAACAACTTTCTGCTTAACTAACTGTGCTTCTCTGTCCAGAGGGGTCTGGGGGGAAGCTCCTGGGAGAGAGAGAGAGGCCCCTTTGGGAGGGTCCCCTTGGGGGGAAGCAAAGGGAGATCGGTTGTGCTTTTTCTGTTGATTGTATATATTTGTAAATGTTGTGAATTTTGTATATTTGTACATATTCATTGCATTTCCCTGCTTGTAAATGCAGCCTTCATTTGCTTCCAGACTGGGCTAGCCTGGTTATTGTCGGTGGGTGGGGGGATTTCAGCTCATACCGACACACTTCTTATTTTTGGCACCCAACGTGGGGCTCGATTGCTTGTATGATTTATTCCTGCTCAGATTAGGAAGCAAAATGAAGCTGTTTTGGATTTTGAGTAATTTTATTTCATCTGTTATCGGTGTGATTGTCTACAGATGGGCTGTTTCCTGCATGATAGACAAGATAGTGAGATATGTGGCATATAAGTCGTTTCTTTGGGTTAAAGAACAAGTTACTAAATGTTGTTGGATTCTGTTGTGGTTTTCTTGGTCTTAGAAGATATGGTAACTCAACTATGAATCTGCTAGCAGACACATTTGAGTTTGTTACTCCTCTTACAACTACAGAGGGTCTTTGGAACCAGTGCTACCCTAGATATCTTGTGCTAGCCTTAATTTTGTTGCTTCTTGGAATAATCGTATGGCTGCTGATAGCACAGTGTCAAGAAAGACGTAAGGCTACTTGCTCTTCCAACCTGTGTAGATGTAAGAGGAAATACAGAATAGCTCAGAGAGGTTCGGAATTGGTTTCTGATTCTGATTACCGTGACCAAGAAATCACAGTTCAGGTTTGTGAGAAAGCTGCTGATAGTTTTGACTCAGAGCCAGCAGCAGTAGCTGCAGGACCTTTGCCAGAATCTGAGATAACAGAAATGGCTGCGCAGGCAGACATAGTTACAAAGACAGACTCGGCTACACAGACAGACTCGATTACACAGACAGACAGGGGTACACGGGCAGACAGGGGTACACAAACAGACACAGTTGCGCAGAGAGAAATGGTTGTGCAGACAGACATGGTTACACAGAGAGAAATGGCTGCGCAGACAGACATAGCTGTGCAGGCAGACGCCATTAACGAGGCACAGTCTCCTCCTCCTCCCTCTGCTGCCCAGACGGACGCAGCAGTGGCTGCAGGATCTCAAAGCACACCTCCTGCCAACCCTGCACAGACTCCCTCTACTCCTGATAACCCTGCACAAAATTCCTCTACTCCTTCCAACTCTGCTATGAATGTGAAAGCCAATCCAGTAAATTTGGTTGCCACTATCAGCAGAAAGTGCAAAGGAGCTGCAGGAGGCGATGCAGATGCTGCAGGAGATGGTACAGATGGAGATGAGGGTCCTTCTATTCAGGGTCCCTCTGTTAAGAAAGATCCTTCTGGTGAGGAAGAGAACGTGAGCCTTAAAACTCTGGCAGACCTGTTGAGACCCCACATGGATGATGGAGATGTAGACCCTGCTAAATTAGCAACTGCTGGCAGTGCCTCTGAACTCAAGGAAATTCAACGGAGGATTACAATAGGATTATGGGGACAGCAATCTCAGGATGATGATGACGAGGATGATGAGGATGACATACAGTCAGCTAATGCACCCAGACAGGAAATTAGACATGTGAGGAAGGATTACATCAGAGGAGATAATGAGCCAGTCCTGTCTTGGCTAGCCAGGTGTTTTGATATGGGAGCCCCAGCATTGGTGGTAGGCGACAAGTCGGCCTCTCAGTTGGGGATGCTCTCAAAGGATACAGGCATAGACAGGCACCTAGGCAAGTGCATTGGTAAAGTTTCTCTGTGGGCACGCCTCCTATTGGCAGTCTCACTGGGGTACCCCAGCAGAGATGATTTACCATGGAACCCTAAGCCTTGGACCACAATAGATGAGGGAATCAAGCGTCTGAGAGAATTTGCTGTGAGAGAAATAATGTATGGAGATCATAAGACTCTGAATCCTGATGAAATTCCTGTTGGAACAGGCCTTGCCAAAAAGCTCATTAAGCTTGCTCCTCCTAATTATGCTACTATTCTGGCAAGCAGGATTGTGGCAAGAAATTATGGTGGAGCACCTCCCACTGTTGGCTATTTCACTGACCAAATGAGGCAATTGGAGGATAGTCTTGCACGTACTTCTTTGGTTTCAGCCATTGAAACTCTGTCTGGAAAGATGGAGAATTGCATGAAAGAGCTGAAGGAGGAACTTAAAACCTCCATATCCAACTTGATGAAGGGGGATGATTCTGATTCCTCTTCCTCCAGATGGATACAAGTTTCAGCTGTTAGGAACAGACGTGTTCCAAGGAGGCCATTCCAGAATAGGCCAAACCAAAACAGACAGCAGAAGCAATCACGTGGCAGTATCTGGATAACTCTGCGTGATCAGTTTGGTGAGAACATGAACAGATGGGATGGTCAACCAACTTCTGATCTTTTCAAGAGGTTACGGGAGCTGCAGAGGGGCAGATCCCGAGGTAGCAATACCAGGAAGGTAGCTGTCGCTTCCTCAGTTTCCCAGAACAACTCTGATAGCTCCAACAGTGATCCTAATTCTGATGCTGGACGTTGTGCCAGCTGTACATGTGGATGTAATCCCCACCATTAGGGGTGCCCTGCCTTCCGCCAGGGAGAGGTAAGGGATAATGGAGATAACAGAATCTGTTGGGATGTGTACATCCAGTGGCCTGGCACTTCAAGATTTCAGAAGTACAGGGTGTTGGTTGACACAGGAGCTCAGTGCACCATAATACCATCAAATTATCAAGGGGGAGAATCTATAACTATTCAGGGAGTCACTGGTGGATCTCAAGAGTTGTTTAAGATAGAGGTTGACAGAAGTTTAACTGGGAAGCAGTGGAAGAAACATACTATTGTAACAGGTCGTAATGCACCTTGTATTTTGGGAATTGATTTTCTGAGAGAAGGGCGTTTTAAAGACCCTAAGGGTTACAAATGGGCTTTTGGAATAGCAACTGTAGAAATTGATGGAGGAAAATTGAAGTTGTCCATTAGACCTGAGCTTTCAGATGAATCTGCAGTTGTGGGACAACATGAGATAGAGGATGTAAAGCTGCCAGTTGCTTCTCAAACTGTGCATCACAGACAATACAGAACCAACCGTGACTCTTTGGTGCCCATTCAAAACTTGATTCGTCAGCTGGAGAGTCAGAAGGTCATCAGCAAAACTCATTCACCTTTCAACAGTCCAGTCTGGCCTGTGAGAAAGCAGAATGGAGAGTGGCGTCTGACAGTTGATTTCCGTGCCTTGAATGAAGTAACTCCACCCATGAGTGCAGCTGTACCAGACATGATGGAACTCCAATATGAGCTGGAATCCAAGCAAGCCAAATGGTATGCTACCATAGACATTGCTAATGCTTTCTTCTCTATTCCCATAGCAGAGGAATGCAGGCCTCAGTTTGCTTTCACCTGGAGAGGCATTCAGTACACATTCAATCGTTTGCCCCAGGGGTGGATTCACAGTTCAACCATCTGCCATGCAGTGATCCATGATGCTTTGGAGAAAGGTGGAGCTCCAGAACACATTCACTTCATTGATGACATCATCGTCTGGGGTGAGACTGCTGAAGAAGTCTTCGAGAAAGGTAACAAAATCATTGACATTCTCTTGCAAGCTGGTTTCGCTATCAAGCGAGACAAGTGAAAGGACCTGCCAGAGAAATCCAGTTTCTGGGAGTGCGGTGGCAAGATGGTCACCATCACATCCCAATGGATATGATAAACAGTCTCCACCATGGCAAATCCCATCAACAAGAAAGAAACTCTGCGTTTCTTAGGTATGGTGGGATTTTGGAGACTGCACATTCCTGGATACAGTCAGATTGTGAAACCTCTATATGATGTGACTTGAAAGAGAAACAGTTTCCAATGGGGTCCTGAGCAACAAGCAGCCTTTGACCAGATCAAGCGAGAGGTAGTCCAAGCGATGGGTCTGGGACCTGTCCAAACTGGTCCAGACATTAAGAACATTCTGTACACGGCCGCGAGTGACAATGGTCCAACCTGGTGCTTATGGCAAAGAGCTCCAGGGGAGACACGAGGACGTCCTCTTGGTTTCTGGGGTCGTGGCTACAGAGGCTCAGAGGCAAACTACACTCCAACAGAGAAAGAGATTTTAGCTGCTTATGAAGAAGTGAAAGCTGCTTCTGAAATGATTGGAACTGAGCCACAATTTCTTCTAGCTCCTAGACTGCCAGTTCTGAATTGGATGTTCAAAGGCAAAGGTTCTTCACCACATCATGCAACAGATGCTACCTGGTCTAAGTGGATGGTTCTGATAACACAGAGAGCTCGAATGGGAAATCTCAAAAGGCCTGGTTTGGTGGAGGTGATCACAAACTGGCCAGAAGGCACAAGCTGTGCAAAACCTCCAGAGGAGAGAGTAACTCGTGCTGAGGAAGCTCCTCCTTACAGTGATCTGTCTGATGATGAAAAGAGATATGCTTTGTTCACAGATGGTTCCTGTCGTCTTGTTGGGAACAAGCGGAGATGGAAATCTGCAGTGTGGAGCCCAACGCGCAGAGTTGCAGAAGCGAGAGATGGAGAAGGAGAATCCAGTCAATTTGCAGAGGTAAAAGCTGTCCAGCTAGCTCTTAACATAGCTGAACGTGAGAGATGGCCAAAGCTTTATCTCTACACCGACTCGTGGATGGTAGCCAATGCCTTATGGGGTTGGCTGAAAGACTGGAAGAAGAATGGCTGGCAGAGGAAAGGAAAGCCAATCTGGGCTGCAGATCTGTGGCAAGACATTGCTGCTCTCATTGAGAGAATCCCAGTGAAAGTGAGACACATCGATGCTCACATTCCTAAGAGCAAAGCTACAGAGGAACAACAACACAACCATCAGGCAGATCTAGCTGCAAGAGTTTCCCAGGTGGACGCAAACTCTGATCCTGATCCTGATCTTGACTGGAAACACCGAGGTGAGCTGTTCTTAGCTCGGTGGGCCCATGACTCGTCAGGACATCAAGGCAGAGATGCAACCTACCGATGGGCTCGTGACAGATCCATTGACATTTCCATGGATGCTATCACACAAGTCATCCATGACTGTGACATTTGTGCTGCTATTAAGCAGGCAAAGCGGATCAAGCCCTTGTGGTACGGTGACCAATGGTCCAAGTACAAGTATGGTGAAGCCTGGCAGATTGACTACATCACTCTACCTCGTTCTCCATCTGGTAAGCAGTATGTGCTGACTATGGTAGAGGCAAGCACTGGATGGCTGGAAACTTATCCAGTTCCTCATGCAACTGCACGTAACACCATTCTTGGTCTGGAAAGACAAATCCTGTGGAGACATGGAACTCCAGAGAGGATTGAGTCAGAAATGGAACTCATTTCAAGAACAATCTTGTAAAAAACTGGGCCAAAGAGCACGGCATCGAGTGGATATTCCACATTCCCTACTATGCACCAACTGCAGGGAAGATCGAACTCTAGAACGGTTTGCTGAAAACCACTCTCAAAGCCATGGGGGGTGGATCTTTGAAAAACTGGGAGAAACATTTAGCACAAGCAACCTGGTTAGTGAATAGTAGAGGTTCAGTGAATCGAGCTGGACCTGCCCAATCAGATTTGTTGCGAAAGAAAGAAGGTGATAGAGTTCCTGTTATCAGAGAAAAGAATTTGTTAGGCAAAACTGTTTGGGTATTTTCTCCTTCAGGAGAGGCCAAACCTGTCCGAGGGGTGGTTTCTGCTGAAGGTCCTGGTCACACCTATTGGGTGATGCAAGAAAATGGTGAAATTCAGTGCATTCCACAAAGAAATCTAACTTTGGCTGAGAGAGGTTAAATTCAGAGTGTTGCGCAGATACAGCATCGCGCCCAAGAGGAGAGTCCATGAGATCTACAGTGCACGAACCCTGAGAGCCCTGAGTCACCTGAGAGTCCCTGCTCCTTCCTTCGCTCCATCTGCGAGGAAACAAGCTGTTTGCTGTTTTTCCTGTGATTTGACTCTTTTGAATCATGTACATCTGAAATAGCCGGAATGGACTATGGTCTTTATTCACCTAGTGTTGTAGATATTATTTTAGATTAGATAAATGATAGTAGCAGCCAATGGAATTGTTTAGAAGGGGTGGACTGTGATGGTTTGAAACTGTCTTTTTAATTTTTTGCTTGCAAAGTTCAGAACAGAGAAAGTGAAAGAGTGTCAACAAGTCACTATTGGGTGTAAGAAAGCAAAATACTGATTGTTCTAAACACTTCCATTGGATAGATAGAAATGTTTAAGAACTATTACTCAAAACAAAGTAGGCATTCTGCACATTCTGCGTTCTGCAGTGGGGGCAGTTGCTGGGCTGTCTGGCTGCTGTTTCTTCTTCTCTTCTGGCTGAAGATAACACGTACTGACCTTGGCAGCTAAGTTAACAACTTTCTGCTTAACTAGCTCTGCTTCTCTGTCCAGGGGGGTCTGGGGGGAAGCTCCTGGGAGAGAGAGAGGCCCCTTTGGGAGGGTCCCCTTGGGGGGAAGCAAAGGGAGATCGGTTGTTCTTTTCTGTTGATTGTATATATTTGTAAATGTTGTGAATTTTGTATATTTGTACATATTCATTGCATTTCTCTGCTTGTAAATGCAGCCTTCACTTGCTTCCAGACTGGGCTAGCCTGGTTATTGTCCGTGGGGGGGGGGAATTTCAGCTCATACCGACACACTGTGTGACAGTTTACCACATGGTCCCAGGCTGATCTGGCTTCAGTGGATGGCAGGCAGTTAATCACACTTCTTGCAACAGGTGCTTGCTTGGTTTCTGGGTAAACTGAGGCATGGCATGATTCTAATGGCAAGGAGGAGCAGGCTAGGCTGTTCCAGCTTCTAGGCTCATAGCTTCTCCAGCTTGGTGTGTGTGGCTTGTGGCTTTATGCCAGGATCTGGACCAGGCACTTGAGGCAGGGCAGGGCAGCTCAAGGCAGCTTCTATGAGATGGGTCCAAGTAGGCTTGAAAGCAATGTAAGGCTTAAGGAAGGCTTGAAGCAAGGCTTGAGGCAAGGCTTAAAGCAAGATTTGAGCAAGGCATGGGTGACTACCAAGTCACTTGTATATATATAAATTGCCAGAGATCGACTGGTCCAATGGAACACTGAAGTTAACCTGTAGCTGCCCAACAGAAAGGCGTTCTGCCAGGCTATAATCATAAAAGGCAGAAGCAAAGACCTTGTTTCTGGGGGAACAGTGGTCAGCTTACATGCTCTCACCCCAGATAAACATCTTGTTTACCAGACAGGCAGGAGTCCTGTCCCCTTTGTTCTTTTTCCCACGTTGCCCTGTTTTTCTGCAGGAAGGAGGGGAGAGAAAGGTACCTTGTCTAGACATCTTAAGGCCTGTCTGGGTTTGTACTGGGCCATGTCATAGCCCTACCATGACAAAAGACACCTTAAACAACCAGATTTATCACTGTAGTGTGATTTAGAGGGAATACAATGAACAAGAGAGACACAATATTAGGAAAACTTTTCCTTCAAAATGGACATCCCTACTTGAGTCTCTAGAAAGCTTCAATATGACTGTGTTATAACATAGGAATGAATGAAGTCATGCCTTTTGCATATATTTCTGCTAGATTTGTGTTTTGTTAGTGTACGGATACAGATTATCTTGATGACCTCATAGGTTTAGGTGTAATCATGATGACCTCATATTCCTACTTGTAAGGGATGTCCTCAATCATCAGGACATTTTTGAATGTCCTTGTCATCTTTATAAAGCAGATAGGTGTATTTTGTTTTCTGCTTTCTTTTGCTGTAGTAAATCACTGATGATTGATTAGAGGAAGCAGCCATGGAAAACTCAAGCCAATAAAACTACTGACTGACAAAGAACAATGGTTTTCACATATCACCACCCTGCCTTTTTAACAGCTGTATACTTCAATACTAACTTCATCAATCACATGTCATATTACTTGAAAAAAAGGTACCACACTAGGTACAGTAATTGTGATTTTGGAAGTCCTTGCATTTTCTGATAATATTCCACAATACCACTAGTTCAGAATTCCTTTTCATGCAATGTTCACAAACAATAAAAAATAATACTCTTAGTGCTCACATTTATGAGAGATACCTTTTACATCTATGGATATTACTTTTCATTTAGTTTTCATCAAATATATAGAATATGAAAGGAAGTTATAAGTGACTCATTGTTGCCTTAAAACAAACAACTACATAAAACTTTCATATGAACCTGGGCCTATTGTCATCAGTATGAAAACGTATATGCATTTTTTTTTGCCTCAACTGACTTAAGTTCATTTAATTTAACATCTTGTTTCTCATAGTATGTACTCTCAGAAGATGCAAGGTGCCTAACTACAGGACAGCTTAATCATGTTCCCTTTCTGCCCCAAAAGAGAACTCACCTGATGACCGATAGTGTTAAAGACTGAACCTGGATGTGTCATACTGCTTTATTTTTGGTGTCCCAGATCATGAGAAAGTAAGCCAAAGTGATGAGATTTTGATATATAGCACACAACCTACTTTGTTTCTTGTCCTCTTTTTCTAAAAAGAAAAAGGAAATGATTGTGTCAGGGTTAAATGATATTGCACAGGAGGTGGAGGAGTTATCAGAATTTAATGGACTGTATGCAGTTTTCCATTTCAAACCTTTTCTTTAGTCCTTTCCAACATTTCTTTCAGGTCCTACATCAATCTCCAGCTCTCATTAAATAAAAGAAGATTCTTCTTCCAAGGAAGAAACTGTAGGAAAGCAACTGCAAAGATTTCTGAATATATCTATGATAGGAAGAACAGTAGTTTTTTTGCTGGTCATTCCTTTGTAAAAGCATTATTGCTCATAAAGGAGTAAAGTTGTGAAGGTTATAAACTAATGTTGGCAATGCACTAAAATCTTATCAGTGTGTAATCAAGACTCTAGATAGTTTGCTGAATTAAAAACTGTAGCAGAAATATTTAACAAATATTGGAAAATATTATGCAGTATAGCATTATAGCTTTCCCAGACCAGATGCTTTCTTTTGTTATATACTCCTGGGTACTGTCTTCTGGGTTGTTTACTTTTTTATTTTAAATCTGAAACTCCCATATTTAATTTCTTTTCTTGGGAAAATTAAGAAACGTATTTTGTGCATAGCAGTAGTGTTGATCCTGGAGACACAGCAGTACCAACCAAATAAGAAACAAATATAATATCACTGTGAACCAAATAGGAAGCACATGTGCTTACATAATTCACTGTACGTCATGATGCATTGCAGAGGGCTTGAGAGAACTGGCTGATGTAATTGCCAAGATACTCTCTGTAATATTTGAAAACTCAAGGTAGTATGGCAGGTAAGCAGAAAAAGGGTAATATTATCCCCATTTTTAGAAAATAGAAAAAGTAAGACCAAAGGAACTACTAATTAGTCAGCCTCTCCTGTCTGCCCAAATCTGAAAAAGAACTTTGTGGAGGACATGGCAAGACATATAAATGATGGGGGGGGGGGTGATTAGAGACAGCCAGCATGGCTCACAGAGGGCAAAATGTGGCATAATATAGAAGGCCACATAATCTGGTGGCCTTCTATGATGGAGTGACTTGGTGGATAAGGAAAGAATAACTGATGTCATTGACCTCAAGTTTTGGAAGGCCTTTGACACTGTCCCACACAACACTATAATTTGGTGAGATGTGAAATAGACTATTCGATGGATAAAGAATTGTCTAGAATATCACCCCAAAAGAGTTGCAGTCAATAGATCAATATCCAAATGGAGATCAGTAACAAGTGGAGTTCCTCAGAGGGGACACTGTACTGAGACCAGTAATGTTTGATGTCTTTATTAATAGCATAGATGGGGGGACTGAGTGCACTGTCAGCAACTTTGCAGGTGACACCAGGCTGAGTTGTGCAATTGATATGCTTGAGGAAAGGACACTATCCAGAGGGACCCTGGAAAGCTTGAAGGGTGCACCTAAGTGAACCTCATGGTCTTCAAAAAGGCAAAGTGCAAGGTCCTGCAGCAGAGTTGGAGCAATCCCCAATGCAGACTGAGTGATAAATAGATTGAGGGCAGCCATGAGGAGAAGGGCTTGGGGATACTGGTGGATGAAAAATTGGACATGAGCCAAAAATACATGGTTACAGGTCAGAAAGGCAATTGTATTGTGAGCTGTTTCAAAATAAAACTGGCCAGGAAGTTAGAGGAGGTAATCCCTGCCCTTTCCTTCAGTGAGTTCGTGGGAGCTCACAGAGTTCTGCATCAAGGTCTACATCAAGTCACCATCCCTGGAGGTGTTCAAGAGGAGATTGGATGTGGCACTTGGTGACATGGTTTTGTAGTCATGAGGTCTTGGGTGACAGGTTGGACTTTGATGATCCTTGAGGTCTTTTCCAACCTTACTGATTCTGTGATTCTGTCTTGGATCCTCAATGCAAGAAGACATAGTTCTGTCAGAGAAGGGCCAAAGGAGGCTCACGATTATGATCAGAGAGCTGGAAAACCTGTCTTGTGAAGGAAGGCTGAGAGGTTGGGATTGTTGAGCTTTGAGAAGAGAAGGCTCTGGGAAGAACCTACTGCAGCCTTTCAGTTTTCAAAAGGGGATTGTAAATTGAAGATAGAAGACTTTTTATAAAGGCCTGTTGTGACATGACAAGGGACCACACAAGAGGAAGTATGTTTATTATGACAGGGATGAAAGAGGCAAGTTACCCAGAGAAGCTGTGAATATCCCGTTATTACACATGTTCTAGGTCAGGTTGGAAGGGACCTTGAGCAAACTGATCTAGTGAAAGGTGTCCCTGGCAGAGACAATATGTCTAAATGACCTTCAAACCTAAAACATATGATCCCATGATTCTCTGATTCTACCTACAACTACAGAACAAGATAGATACATGTTGTCTTTTAAATAACCACTTGTTATAAAGAGAATATAATTATTTTATTCTTGCTAGAAGACCACAGCACAAGTGCCAGCCTATCATTTGACAAGAAGTGGGGAAACAAAAATATGTAATTCTCTCAAATTTCAGAAATAACTCCTGTTTTTATGAGTTCCCAAAATAACTCTGAAACATCAAAAAAGCAGTACAGTTCCTTAACAGAATAAAGGGTAGATAAAGTTTAGTAAATGTGACAACCACACTATATTTCCAAGTTCCTTTTGTCCTCTTATCCAGATTTTTCCAAACTGATGTGACAGAAGATACCAGTAACAATGATTTGTGATGCCTCTACAGGAAAAAAAAAAGTGTTTAAACAAAATAATCATATGGTTACCATATTGGAACCTCTGATGTACATGCTGTCTGCTCCTATGTATATGGGCATCATCGCTTTGGCAGTATAAGAACGTTGTGGTAAAAAAACTCCTTGGTATGGGAATTTCAACAGTATTTGTAAGTGCATGTGTTAAGCAGATTTTAGACTATGAATATCTTACAAAAATTACACAGAGACAGCAAAAGACAAAAGCACATGTTACAGTATCCTTTATTCTGAGGTAATCGAAAATGAAACACTTTCTTCTGGACTTCAAAGTTAGGGAAACACTCATTGAAGAAGGACTTAAGTATCACATCTTGGAAAACAGTAGAAGAGACGAAGTAGTACTCACTAAGAGAAAGACTTCTAGTAAACTAATACTTCATGTCTGTTCCTTCTTTGAAAACTGAGAGATTCAATGGTGTACTATAATGCAGCACATTTAAGCTTCTTAATTTGGTCATAATATTTTTTAAATCTGCCATTCCAATGTAAGATTATCCTTATCAATACATCTGTGTTAGGGATTCCATAGATTTGAGGATGTAATTACTGAATTTATTAACAATGGCAGATTTATAGGACATTTGAGTAAAGATCTACCAAAGGTTACCAGAGAACATCTAAAAATTGCATATAGTTTACAAATTAAAACAAACAGAAAATTAAAACAGAACAAAACAAAACAAAATCAACCAACAAAACAAAACCCAGAACTCCACCAAAAATCCTCCAAATACCCAAAGCAGATACATTATGTTTAACAAAGATCTACTGTAATGGAGGGTTTCATGTAATGAAGTAAAAGTAAAATAAAAATTAAACCAGTAAATACTTTTCTGATAACTCCTGATCTAACTGAAAAAATCCAAACCCAAAATCAAACCAACAAAAAACCCACCAATAGCTTCCTTTCTGAAACGACAGCTTAGGAAAACTGTGGAATTTTTTTGTTTGTTTGTTTAAATCAGTGTAGTGAATAAGGATGGAGGATGGTTATTAATTTATGAGTTATGAAATATGAATTATGAAAATATTATTTATTATTAAATTATTAATAACTGATTAATCACCTAATCTAATGCACGGTTGTGAAAATATATTCCATAACAATCTGGAGGGTGAAGGCTCTGAGGCTGCAGCTGAGTCACTGGCAGGCTGCAGGGTGTCTTTCCTCTGGACAGTGACCTTCTTTCTCCTCCCACGGCTGTGGGAGGAGCAACTTTCTGCTGATGGGTGGCTTCGCTTGGCAGGGTGGTCCCACAGCTTGACTATAGTGACTGGGGGCTGGCAGAGATCGGAGCGGCTCCCTGAACAGAATCGGCCCAGCAGGGTCGGTCTGGGGGAGTGATCCTGCGTGGTGGGGCTGGGTTCTTCAGGGTGGGCCCTCGCAGTTGGGGTGATCGTTCCTGGTGGGCGGGGTCGACTGTCTGTGATCCTGGAGACAGGCTTCGGGGAAGGGGTGCGGTTATGCAGCGATTCCCCCTTGCTTGGCTCAAAGTGAGATGACTATGCCTATCTTGGCGACTGCTTCCCATTTAAGGTTATGATGCAGTCCTTGGTTTGAACTCAACGGAGAAAATATCTTTCTCTCTCTCTCGGGAAATCCCGGGTTACATTACCCTGATGACTCAGGGCTGTGGAGAGGTAATGGTAGCTCTGCTTATCTCCCGCAGTCAGCAGAGATCACACAAAATGCGTAACTGCTTGGTCAGCTGCTTATACGTGCAGCAATGTTGGACCATCTGGCTTGGGCTAGTCCCTCCCCCTCTGGGCTAAAGCTTACCCTCAGGGTTCCAGTCCTCTCAAAGATGTGACTGGGCTTATGACACTGGCTTTTGTAGCTTCAGTGAAGGAATCTCCTTTGCTGGTTCCTCGAGCAGCTCAGGGAGCTGGCTTCTTTCTATGTTGCAGAGGCCTCTAATATGCTTGCATGTGGGAGCGAGAAGACTTACAGGCACTGCGAGTTTACGTAGTTCGAGCAAAGTGAGAGAAAGAAAAAGGAGAGAGCAAATTGGTAAACAAGAGGGGAATACTTATAGATTTCTTGAGGCTGGATCTGGACAATGGGCACACTTGTCAACAACCTGCTTTAACCTATAGAAAGGGTGAAGTTAGAATTATGCCGTTAGATGAAAAGAGCACAAGCATACCATGCGATGGGTGCATGTAGTTGTTTACCCCTTAGGGAGACAGGTTGGTGCCTGGGCCTTTGTCCTCCTCTCCTGAAAGGAGGGTGGAAAGGGGGGACTTACCAAAACATGTTGGGACAAATTTGCTGGTATTTAGGGGCATAATTCTGGGCATATGGTGCCTTCACTACAATCAGGTCACTGTCTTTCACCTTTTTTATTTCTGTACATAGGCACTGTCAACAAAATGAGGGACGCTAGGCCAGCAGAATGTATTTAAACTTCAGCAGCCTGATACAATATTAAAAGCTCATGACTGTCAGCTGACCCATGTTGCCTTTTTTTCTTATTCTCTTAAAACGGGCCTCTATGATGTCATCTATCTTATTAGTATAGTAGATTGCTTGTAATTATTCACTTTACATTCTTTAATAATCAGTGTATTCTATACATACATAAAATAGTAAAACATAAGTAAATGTAAATATTGTGCAATTACATTACTTGCCAATGCTACTACATTCTTTTTTGATCCTTGCTTTCTCCTAGTCCAGAATAATTGAATTTCTGGAGACTGTTTCCAGTTTTAATGTAGGTAATGTCCTGATGTTCTCAGTCTTGATCAACATCTCCCACAACTGAGGGAAATCAGGGTTTCCAGAAAGAGCTGAGAAGTCCTTATCAGCATTTTGTATGAATTCATGTATGCATTCACTGAAAACAAAGTTACTTTTAATCACACTATAGCTGTTCCTATTCCTTTACCCTCTGCTTGCATTTTATGCATCCATACTCGAAGGTAAATAGATGCATAAACGCCAAAGCAACTTTTTATGCCGCCTTCTTCTTTTTTTTTTTTTCTTTTTAATAAAAGGAATGTATTAAATGCAATATTAAGAGATAAAATGATGAAGTATAACAATCTGTATATGTATATGTGTGCTTTGATCATCTTCCTGTCCTTTTCCATCCTAAAGAAATACTATTTAAAATGTCTTTTTAGCTGTGTGCAGCCCAAGCATCATGTGTCACTCCTGTTAGGATTAAACAAATAAATCACAACCAGACAGATAATTCAATTTTCAATTAAAGGGTAGTAAGTCTCTAGAAATTTTTATCAAAAGAATTACAAAAGGGAAAAAAGGGTATACCAATGACAAAATCCATGATTCTGCTTTCTTATTTGGGAGAATTTAGAAATATAGGAATTTACATTGACTTTTAGGAGAGAAGGATCAGAATTTTTCTGTTACATTATTGTAAACCCTTAAAAACTAAACTGGAAGTATAACAATACCAATATAACACGAATATAGAGATAGCTTGGGCCACTACTTTTTTAAAGAATGTACAGTTTTTAAAAAAATATACTAGCCTCTTAATTTCTCTTTTAATAAATATATCAATATTTTCAAATCAGTTTTAATTCAAAAACTCCCATCTTACGTGTTCACCTGCTTCTTTCAATTTTCCAGATCCTAATTTGTAGGGGGGTTTGTTTGTTTGGTTGTTTTTTGTTCGTTTGGTTGTTTTTTTTATTTAAAAGACAAAAAAATAGGATAGCAGATAAAATGAAGCATAAAACATTGTTTTTTTTAAAAAGCAACTCACACAATATTTTAGCATAAAACCAAACATTTCTGAAAAGCTTTTGAGAAAAAATGTTTTCTTTTGTGTCAATATCAAATAATTCACAGCTGACCACATTGTTTCCTGCGGTTTAAGAAACTTATGACTGCAGATTTTTTAAAGAGCCCAGATAAGAACGAGCCCATGAACAAAGACTGCCAGACAGTTGCCTACAGCCAATGCATCTCCTTTGCGGTAGCCTTCCTTTTTACTTTGTAACTTTTCACCTTTAAACAAACAAACAAACAAACAAATTCTTTAACTTAGGATATGTCTGGTAATACAGATCTTGCTACAGATCTCTTTTTTTTTTTCAGTTTGCCTTGCTTTGGTACAGATGTGTTACAACTGACTATGAACTACTTGCCCCACCTCAAGGCATTGTTTATTCCAGAAGACCAATATGTTTGTGAACACAGAAACAAGTAGTCCTTCAAACCACACAGAACTGACTTTGACCTTGAGGTCTGCATCACTATTCTCAGCAGAAGCATATCAAGTTGTAGTGAGAAAAAAACCCAAGCTTTTTAGCCTACAGATGTTTTTGACTCAGTAATTGATTTCTTGAATCTAAGGATATCAAATAAAAACAAGAGACTAAGGAATAATCCCAAATATGATACTTTCTTTTTGTCTGATTTTGGACACTGGTGAATTTTTAATTCCTACTATTAGGTAACTTAATCAAGATCAAGATCTAATATTATACAAAGGCAATTCAGTAATTTTCAAAGTATAACAAGGGTTACCATTTCTCAAGTTCTGTTACAAATATTAGCTTCATAAATTCTCTTTTGCACTCCAGATGTGTTTTCATAGACATTTTTGGTATAGAGGATGCTAGCATGTGTTTGTGATGGTTACAGCTTGAGAAGACAGGATGCTTTCACAGAATCACAGAAAACATTCAGTTGGAAGAGAATTCAAAGATGATCCAGTCCAACCCTAGACCCAGTTTTGGGTCAATCCTAAACCATGATCCTAAGCACTAGGTCCACACACTGCCTAAACACCTCCAGGGAAGGCAACTCCGCCACTGCCCTGTGCAGAATGTTCCAGTGTTTGATAACCCTCTCTGTGAAGAGATATTTCCTAGCATTCAGCCTGAAACTCCCCTGGCACACCTTGAAACCACTTCCTCTAGTTCTGTTGCTTGACACTAAGTAGAAGAGGCTGGCCCCCTCCTTGCTCCAGGTAGTTGTAGAGAGTGATGAGGTCTACCCTGAGCCTCCTCTTCTCTAGACTGAGCAACCCAACTCCCTCAGATGCTCTGTGTAGGCTGTGTGCTTCAGGCCCTTCACCAGGCTTCAGGTGAACACATTGGATTGGTGTCAGCACCAGTCCCACGGGTGGTTTACCTGTGCCAGCTCCGGTCTTGCACCCCTGATAGTGGAACTTGTGGCATTGGTTGTCAGCTGCTATTGTCACAGAGCTTGTGGTAATGGTGTGAAAACAGCTTGGGAAACCACTGTGTCAGTCATCTTTGGAGAGTCCTGTCCATGAGAAGGTCCACAAAGACTTGTCTCAGCAAATCCCAGCTTCTGCTGGCTATCAGCACAGTCTGTGGTCTTGTAGACAAGAACAGCTTCCTCTTGAGATGGTAGTCTGAAAGCAAACGTGGGGATGTGAGTCCTGTTTACAGTGGGATCCAGTGTCAGCACAGAGCTTGTGGTGCTCTTGGACAATGGTGTGAAACATTTTAGGAAGATTAAATATTTAGGAAGGCTGCCTCCAGGGCTGGTCTGTTACAGGGAGGTCCTGGGTTTGAGGCTGCAGCTGCTGGCAGGCCCACAGGGGCGCTTCCCTCTAGATGGCAGCGGTGGGGGCAGGCTTCTCCTCCTGCAGAGGCGGCAGGGGTAGACTTCTGATGGTCAGCAGGTTCCATTAGCAGGGTTCGGGCAGTCCCACAGTGTGGCTGTGGCTGCCAGGAGCTGGTCCTTGCCAGAGGTTCGGGGCTTGTGGGGTTGGTGTGGATCCCAGAGGAGAGGCCGTGGCGAGGTTGGCCCTTCAGGGATGGGTGACAGTTCCCTATAGGTGGGGCTGGACATCTCCGGTCCTATGCTGTGGCAGGCTGGTCAGGGTTGGGCCTCGTGCTGTCAGCCAGTTTCGGAGCCCCGGCCCATGCTGTAGTTGGCTGGGGCCAGCAGGAGCAGCTCCAGGTCTGGATATGGCTGCATGAAGCGGCGGCAGCAGCCCATTGCTTGACTGACAGTAATCTGACAGGACTCCTTCGTGGTGGTCCTGGCTTTGAGTTACCCTGGGGTCTACAGGGCTGCGGAGTGGCTAAGCGGGCGGCTCCCTTTCTCACCCATAAACAGAGGTCATGCAGGATGCGGCTGGGCACTGTTCCTGCTTTCATGAGCTATCACACACAGGGTTGTGGCTCGTCAGTCTGATGCTCATAGCTATAGTAGACACTTGGACTGCTGAAACTTGGGCTGGTCCTCCCACTCTGGGCTAAAGGCTTACCCTGATGGGTCCAGTCTTCTTTAAGACATGGTGGGCTCACCTCCGACCCAGTGGGACTGGCAGATTCAATGCTGTATCTTCAGGGACTTCCAGCGAAGGACCCTTCTTTACAGATTTCTGGGTAAACTGAGGCTCAACAGTCTTTCCCATGTGATGGCTTCTCTCTGGACTGCAGAGGTCGCTAGTATGTCTGAGAGTGAAGCATGATAGAAACAACAGCAAGGAGCTTAATAAAGGCTTAAGCACTTAAGCAAACAGACAAAGAGATAGCTTGGTAGTAAAGAGAGAGTGGGCAAAGAGAGAGGGTAACTTTTTTACAACTTGGGGTAATACTTATAAGTTTCTCAGGGCTGGATTTGGCCAATGGGTAATCCTGTAAACACATAGCTTTAGCCTTGGAAAGCGTGAAGCCTGAATGACACTCTTACTTGGCAGGAGCACGAGCATTCCATGAGATGGGTGCATGTTGTGTTTACCCCTTAGAAGGCAACTGGGGTTGTTTATGCCATCTGGAGAGTGCCTGGGCCTTTGTTTCCCTCAGCTCTGGGCTGAGTACCCACTCTGGGAAGGAGGGTGGAAGGGGGAATGTGGCTAAACATGTTGGGACAATTTTTACAGTATTTGGGGCATAATTCTGTGCATATGGTGCCTTCACCACATGGATATATAGAAAAAAGGAATAAGGTAATTTTATCCTATCTTACTGTAACATAAAATTAGCAGACCAGTTACATGATTACTCAGGGATTCTATTTCCTGTAGGTGAACCTGCACAAATACCTTACTGTATATACGAATGACATGAAGATAGTATTTATTGATTTTAAAACCTTCCTATCGATGTGTTTTTTTCAGTTCATAATAAAACATGCTTTCATGCAGAATCTAACACTGATTATTTTAATCTATACTCCTAATAATTTTTGTTAGGAAAATGTATTTGCTACGAATCACGTATGATGTCTGCTTTTGCAGTCTGGTGGCCTCATGTCTCTTAGAGTTGCTTAGATTTTTTTTCTTCTTCTAGGAAACATCTTTTTGAATTGTTGTTCTGGGATGTCGTGTAAGACCATAGAATCACAGAATGGTTTTGGTTAAAAAAGACATTTAGGATGATGGAGTCCAACCATTATCTAACTCCATCAAGTCTGGTGCTAAATGGTGTCCCTTAGCATCACATGTTTGGGTCCTTTAAACATGTCCAAGGATGCTGATTCAACCAAGTTCTTCTACTATCCAATCTAAACTCTTCCCATTGCAGCTTGAGGCCTTTTGCTCTCATCCTATCACTTGTTACTAGGGAGAACACCCACCTCGCTACCATCTCCTTTCAAACAGTTGTAGAGAGCGACAAGTTCTCCCCTCAGACTCTGTTGCTTCATATTAAACAACCTCAATTCCTTCAGCCACTCCTGATACATCCTGTTCTCAAAAACTGTTAATAACTGTAGTAAATAAGCTAACCAAAAGTGTCTTTTAAAGTTTTATTAAGAATAAGGACAAGCAAAGAAAACAGCATGCTGGGCTGAGAAAAAGGGATAAAAATACAGCAAAATAATAGTTTTTCTCTCCTTCTTATATAGCTATCTCATTTACATAAACAGACTTATGTTAAATAGCAGGCAGGACATGATAATGAGCCCCCAGAACGTTCTGAAGTGCTTGGGAGAGGAAAAAAAAAAGGATCAGAGAGTAAAAGCATCTTTCTCACAGAACGCCGCAGAACTCCCACATACTTATCTGACACACACATTCCAAGGCAGAGCCAGGCAAGGCCACCTTTATCTATGATTTGTCTAATAAGAGGTCAAATTGAGCCCCTTGAAAACGATTTTCCAAACAAAATTCACTGAACTCTTTACTTGACACAAATCACATATTCCTCCACGAATATTGTAAAACTATTCACGTCAATAACTGACTTCACACTTAAAGATAAGGTAATATTTCTTTTCTGTGTTAGAATTCAAAACAGGTACAGGAATCATATTTGGAGATTCCTTTTCCACAGGATGTAAAGGACGTTCATCCTCATATATACACATACATGTAATATGTATGAGGATACAAAGCTTGAAATACTAGGAAAAAAATTCTAGATAATTCTACATTCTCTACTTAATACTTCTGCTTTTCTTTATTTAAAGTCTTTTGTAGCCAAAAGACAATTTTATTATGGTCAACAATATATATATATATATATATATATAAAAACATCTAGATAATTCTACATTCTCTAATGCTTCTCCTTCTTTATTCAAAGGCTTTTGAACATGGCCAAGACATAATATTATTACGGCCAACAATTACTTTTAAACAAACCACAACTCAAAATCATTAAAAGAATTGTTCTGATTCAGGAACACCGCTTAAGAAGAGTTCTAGTTTGAACTAGAGGTTAAATCCCAGGTATCTGAGGTGCTCATCAAATCTGTACCTGAGACAGAGATATTCCTATTAATATCTGTAACCAAAATTGATTATTTCTCTACTTTTGTTCTCTTAGTTATGGCAGCATATTATATTTAGGGTTTGCACAGTGTGAAAAAATAGTTTGAAAGGTTTGTTTTTTGTTAATTTCATGAGAATAAGAATATTTTTAAAAAGGAACTTAGAATGGTCACTACACTTTAAATTCAAAGACAGGATCTGAAGGCCAGGTAACAAAAAAGGAACTAAAAATTAGATAGGAGATGGAAGAAAGCAAATATAGCACAAGATATGGATTAAAGAAAAATGTTCAAGTTTGTTCAAGAAAATGGCAACAGATTGCATCTTTAAATAACAAAAGCTGAAAAATGGCATGTGTCATGACATGGCGTAAAAAGTCTAACAGGACTTCCTGAGTAAAGAAGGAAAGCATGCAATCAGTCTTCACTTTTCTTAAACTCAGATTAATTGTTTTAATCCCTCACTTCTGCTTGTCCTACAAACACAACCTGCCATAACTGGATATTACATCTGTGTACAACAGCAACACAAATATGGGATAAAGAGAGAAGTGTGGAGGAATAGATGGTATATACCATAAACTACTGACCTCCATCAGTATCTATTCAAAGTGTTTGTGACAGATGGAATTCACTAGCAAATAACTAATTTGATAGGATCCCGATTTCACAATGTTATGTGATCACAGGAACAGAAAACCTAAGTTTATTCATTCAGGTGCATACTTACACCAAATACCGATAGAATAGCCTCATAATTACAACATATCCATGGTAATTCTGGTGTGTACTAGCTTTCAATAGTATAACTATAGTACTATAGTACTATAGCTATAATACTATAACTATATAACTATAACACAGTCTGTAAGGTATTCTATACCAAAAAAAAAAAAAAAATCTGGGAGTGAAATTGAAGCACAGAGATTGAATCTTCATGGAGAGATGTTCTTCACTGTCATTTTGGGATGCTGAATTTCAGGTGGCATCTGCATCTAAAAACTGCACTGTGAAGAATACTCTTCAAAAGATGTGCTTCTTATTCACTGGCCCCACCAGAACACAGATCTTGTCCTCAGATCTCCAGAAACATGACTACATTTCTTACATTTCTAGTGAAAGAATTTCTTCCTCAGATGGTTAATCTCTGGAGTGACCTCTCTCACTATTCTATTTTTGGAATTCAAAGAATGGACAGCAGATTGATATTAATTTTATGAGATCATGTTTTGGAGCTTTTGACTTGGTGAGCCTGAGGGTCTTTTCCAACCTGGATGTTTCTGTGATTCTGTGATTATGGTATCCCATTTGGTCAAAAGAGATTGCTTGCCAGGCCCTCACATAGACTTTGTAGAATTGTATGTGTTGTCAATAGTTTGTGTTTAACAATGCTGAATTCTTTGGACCTGGTATAGGAAGACTACATAAAGGATACAAATATGTGTACCTAACCCATTTCTCACCATGGGAAACTAAGAATGTAAAACTGATTGAATGGCATAATTAAAAGAAAAAATCCACAAGATCCCAATGCCTCAAAATGACACTCCTTCCAATCTAAATTATTTTCATACTTAGTCAAAAAATAAAATAAAAAAATATGAAGTCTTATCAAATTTTAAAAGTGGAAAATTTTGGCAGAGTATCCTAAAACAGCAAAGAAGAAATCAAAACAGCCAAGGTATATAAAGAATGAAAACGGAATAAATAGGCTTTGGTGTACAGCAACCTTAAAAGTTGCCATCAGTAGGATACTTTGTAAGTACAGAGATTATTAAAACTACTTAGATCTCAAGAAAAAAAGAAAAGTTTATAAAAGACATAGACCATAAGGTGTTATTGCATATTTTAATAAAATGAATACATCCTGTGATTTTGAGAATGAAGGGCAAGGTTTTTACATACATTGTTTTCTTTTTAAATTCAAATTTGTTAGAATAGAATGCTCTTAAAGAAATTGTCAACTTCTTTTGATAAAATAACTTTTATATTGAATAAGTGCTTCACTTTGTTCTTTCCCTTTTGTTAAAAAAAAAACTTCTGATAGCTTCTTTTTCTGGAATCTGCCAATTTTTCTACATACCTTCCCAATACATTTGATGCAGACATAATTTTGCATATAAATGCCACCTTTTTTTTCTGTCTGTTTGGTTTTTTTAATTCTATATATAAAATTATTTAATGAAATGGTAATGGAGACTTGTAGTCGTCTTTCTTTACTCCTTTAATGCACGCACTGATGTCATTCTATATTTTACTACCCAATAGATGTCCTACTAACTACTCCTCTAGCCATTTAGCTGATAAAGAACACTATCTGTAGTTATTAATGTCTAGATTTATTTTTTTTTCCTCAGATTATTCCTTATTGCAATGATTTCTAAAACATAGACAAAATGTTAGTCTGACATGATTTATTGGCATAGTGAACAGAATAGTTGAACAATAATGGCTAAAACGTTAAAAATCATAATAATTTTCTTCTGTTAGAAAGGATAACTATAATTGAACCTCCTGAAAAGGTGCAGAATCACTTTTAGATTATCATCTGAGGATTACTAATACTAATTAACTAGTAATCCTAAAGACTTGTGGATGTTCTTATCCAGTAAATCATATGTGATATGGCACTTTAAAAAAAAAAATAATTAATTAATGTCAGGCAACAAGAACCAATGAATGGCCACCATGGGTGTCCACACTAGCAGGAAGGATGTCTAAAAGATCCCATGCATTCAATCCTTGTGAAAGCCCCTTCTACCCACACTGGGCTTTATTTGGTTTGGGAGATAACAAAACCAGTAAGCAGAACATATGGAAAACTTCCAGGAAAGGCTTGTTACCTTGCTCTTCACAGGCTGTTACTCAAAATTCATGGGAGGAATGAGAGACAATAGCATAAGGTTATACCTTCTTCCCAAGCTTAGCTTCAATCCTGATTTTCTTCTTCCTTCTACCCCAAGTAGTGCAAGGGGAATAAGGAATGGGGCTTACAGTCAGTTCACAATACTTTGTCTCTGATGCTACTTTCTAACACTCCACTATTTTTGTGTGGAGTCCCTCCAACAAACTGCAGTTCTTCAAGTGCTCCACCTACACAGGTCCTTTCCATCCAGTACAGCACTGCAGAAACAAACTGCTATAGTATGCATTCCCAAAGTGCTGCAGTTCCTGACAGAAAACCAGCTAATGCATGGGTACTCCATGGGGTCTGACTTCCTTCAGGACACATCCACCTTCTGTGGCAAGAGGTTCTCCATGGGCTGTATGAGAACAACCTGCTTCACCATCATTTTCTCCATAGCCTGAGGGAAAATTCTGCTCTGGCACTTGGAGCACCCCGTCC
The DNA here is from genome assembly GCF_027791375.1 of Indicator indicator. Lineage (NCBI taxonomy): Eukaryota > Metazoa > Chordata > Aves > Piciformes > Indicatoridae > Indicator > Indicator indicator. Next base: position 41,996,686 of record NC_072053.1, read on the forward strand.
CCCTTTTTCTGTGGCCTTGGTGTCTGCAGGGCTGTTTCTTTCATTTTTTTTACACTTTTCTTTGTCACATCTAGTTGCTCTCTATGTGAGTAAGCAACTAGAATGCATTAAGTGTTCAGCTGGATAGGCATATCTGCTGGATAAAGCGCTGGCTGGGCGAGTGGGCCCTAAGGGTGGTGGTCAATGGAGTCAAGTTCAGTTGGCGGCCAGTCACAAGAGGTATTCCTCAGGGCTCAGTCTTGGGACCACTTCTGTTCAATATCTTTATTGATGATCTTGATGAAGACATAGAGTGTGTCATCAGTAAATCTGCAGATGACATCAAGTTAGGTGTGAGTGTTGATCTGCACAAGGGTAGGAAGGCTCTAAAGATGGACCTGAATAGGTTGGATCGATGGGCCAATGTTAATGGGATGAGCTTCAACAAGGCCAAATGCCAGGTCCTGCACTTGGGTCCCAACAACCCCAAGCAACACTACAGGCCTGGGGAAGTGTGGCTGGAAAGTTGTCTGGCAGAAATGCACCTGGGTGTTCTAATTGCCAAGCAACTGAATATGAGCAAACATTGTGCCCAGGTGGCCAAGAAAGCCAATAGCATCCTGGCTTGTATTAGAAATGCTGTGTCCGGCAGGAGTAAGGAGGTGATTGTCCCCTTGTACTCAGCTCTGGTGAAGCCACACCTTGAGTATTTTGTTCAGTTTTGGGCACCTTAATACAGGAGAGATGTGGAGGTGCTGGAGTGAGTGCAGAGGAGGGCAATGAAGGTGATGAAGGGCCTGGAAAATAAATCTTACAAAGAGCAACTGAAGGAGCTGGGGTTGTATAGTCTGGAAAAGAGGAGGCTGAGGGGAGACCTCATTGCTCTCTACAGCTACCTGAAAGGACATTGTAGAGAGGCTGGTGCTGGTCTCTTCTCCCAGGTAATTAGTGATAGAACAAGAGGGAATGGCCTCAAGCTGTGACTGGGTAGGTTTAGACTGGACATTAGGAAAAAGGTTTTCAGAGAAAGAGTGGTCAGGCATTTGAATGGGTTGCCCAGGGAGGTGGTTGAGTCACCAACCCTGTATGTGATTCAGAGTTGTTTGGATATGGTGTTTGGGGATATGGTTTAGGGGTGAACGTTGTAGAGTAGGGTTATTGGTTGGACTTGATGATCTTGAGGGTCTTTTCCAACCTGAATGTTTCCATGATTCTGTGAAGCTTAACTCAGGGGCAGATGATGAAAGTGTTGAAAGCTTATGGGTAAGAGTTAAGAGACAAGGAAGAATAAGTGATATTGTTGTGAGCATTTGCTACAGGCCACCAAATCAGGATGAAGCTGTCAATGAGGCCTTCTACAGGCAGATGGAAGTAGCCTCAAGATCAAGTGACCTGGTGCTCAGGGGTGACTTCAGTCACTCTGATAGTAGTTGGAAAGATCACATAGCCAAGCATAAACTGTCCAAACGGTTCCTGCAGTGCGCTGATCACAACTTTGTGCTGCAGGTAGTTGAACAACCAATGAGCAAAGTGTGATGTTGGAAGTGTGATGCTGGACCCTGTATGATAAACAAAGAAGGACCAGTTGCAGATATTAAGGTTGGGGGTAATTTTGTCTCTAGTGATCACGACATGTTAGAGTTTAATATCAACAGACAATTAACCAGGGTGATAAACAAAATTTCAACCCTGTACTTGAAGAGGGCTAACATTCCTCTTTACAAAACTCTACTTAGAAGCATCCAGTTGGCTAGGGCCCAAGAAAGCTGGTTAATATTCAAACATTACCTCCTTCAAGCTCAAGAAAACTATATTTCCTTGAAAAAAAAATTCAAGTGAGAGAGGCAGAAGCATTGATAAGCAGGGAGCTCTTGGAAAAATTCAGAAAGAAAAAAAGAGGCTTACACATGGAAAAAAATATCTGGTCAGTTGGGAGTATTATAGAAACATTGCCAGAAAATGTAGAGATGCAACAAGAAAGGCCAAAGCTCTCTTGAAGCTAAGTCTTGCCAGGGAGGTGAAGTCTTGCCAGTAGAGCTTTTTCAAATACATCAATGACAAAAGGAAGAGCAGGGAAAAGAGGAGTCCACTACTGAATAATATGGGAGATGTGGTAAAAGAGGAAGCAGAGATGGAAGAGTTGCTGGATACCTTTCTTGCCTCACTCTTTACTCCTAAGACTGGCCCTCCAGGAACCCCAGTCTCTGGAAGCAAGAGAGCAGAACTGGAGGGAAGAGGTCACTTCACTAGTCAGTCAGGACTGGGTTAGAGATCACTTGTACCAACTGAAAACACACAAATCTGTGGGGCCCAATGGGGTGCATCCATGTGTGCTGAGAGAGCTGCTGACGCTGTTGCTGAGCCTCTCTCCATCATATTTGAAAAGTCATGGAGAACAGGATAGGTGCCTGATGACTGGAAGAAAACGAATATCACTTTAGTTTTCAAAAAAGGCAAGAAGGAAGACCCAGGCAACTACAGACCAGTTATCCTCAACTCCATCCCTGGAAAGAAGCTAATTCTGGAGGTCATCTCTAATCACATGGAAAAAAAGAGGGTTATCAGGATTAGCCATTTATCAAAGGGATTTATCAAAGGGATTTATCAAAGGGAGACCTTGCAAGACTAGTCTGATAGCGTTCTATGAAACCATGACCAAACAGGTGGATAAAGGAAGAGCAGCGGATGTCATATACCTTGGCTTCAGTAAGGCTTTTGATACCGTCTCTCATAAAATCAGGAAACATTGCACAGACAATTGATCCATGTTGTGGATTGAAAACTGGTTGACAACAGAGTTCAGAGGATTGTGATCAGTGGCACAAGTCAACTTGGAGGCTGGTGGCCAGTTGTGTTCCCTAGGGATCAGGACTGGGTCCAGTTTTGTTCAATATCTTTATCAATGACCTGGATGAGGGGATTGAGTGTACCTATCATGGTAGGGCCATGACATGGTCCAATACAAACCCAGAGAGGCCTTAAGATGTCTAGACATGGTGCCCCTCTCTCCCCTCTTTCCTGCAGAAAGACAGGGAAAAAGAACAAAGGGGAGAGGACCTCTGCATGTCTGGTAAACAAGATGTTTACCTGGGATAAGAGCACATAAGCTGAACACTGCTCCCCCAGAAAAAAAGGCCTTTGTTTCTCCCTTTTATGGTTATAACCTGGAAGAATGCCTTTCCATTGGGCAGCTACAGGTTAACTTCAGGTGCCCTATTGGCCCAATCAATCTCTGGCAAATTGTATATATACAGGTTGACTTGGTCTTGCTTGCTCAAGCCTTGCTTCAAGCCTTGCTCTTGAACCTACTTGGACCCGTCTTGTAGAAGCTTCCTTGAGTTGTCCTGCCCTGCCTCGAGTGCCTCGTCCAAATCCTGGGATAAAGCCACAAGCCTATACACAGCAAGCCAGAGAAGCCATGAGCCTAGAAGCTGGATCCGTCTAGCCTGCTCCACCTTGCCACTAAACTTGTGCCGTGCCTCAGTTTACCCAGAAACCAAGAAAGCACCCGTTGCGAGAAGCGTTGTTAACCGCCTGTCATCTGCTGAAGCCAGACCAGTCTGGGACAATGTGGCAAACCCTTCTTGCCGGCAAGCTGCTGTGCCAGGGCCATATGAGAGAGCTCCAAAGCCTCATAGCTAACACAGCAGCAACAGCAGCATCCTCTGCATGGGCAAAATCAGCTTTGAGTAATTAATTCAATGCCCTTTTTGGCATAAGGGTTCTTATCAAGTTTCCTCCCACTGTAATTGAGAGCTATTTTCGCTCCCAGGGACCTTCTCTTTTCGTGTTATTTCCTCCTAGTTTGCATATAATTGTTTGTATTTTGCCAGAGACTGTACATTCCTATTTTAAATATACATTCCAACTGTACAGCAATCCTATTTAATGAGTTTTGGCAATTCTTATATTAATAAAGGGTTACTAGTATTTTTATTAATACCAGTTTGCCATATCATTTATTAATTAAGAGAAATTTCTTAATCCTTTACAGTACATTAAACAAGTTCACTGACAATACAAAACTGGGGGTGGTGACTGAGACTTGTCCTCGTTTGGGGCCAGACAGATGCTGTCTTGCCCTGAGAGGGACAAAAGAATGACCTCACACAAATGGATTGAAGAGTGATGGAAGGTTTAAATGGAAAAGTAATTGGTGAAACTACAAAAACTACAAAGCATAGTAGCAAAGAATCCTAAAGCGTACAGAGTTCCTTACACCACACCCAAAGGCCCTGCAGTACTTCCCTTCTCCCCACTTGAGGGTATACCCAAAACCCCCAGGGCTCTTTCTTCCTGCCCCCGCTGCTAGACCAGTCTCAATCTGGCCAAGTCTGAGACTGTCCCCTGCCCCCCACCGCCTTCTCCTCCTGGAATTAGGCCTAGACAGGCCTAAGAGGCCTTGAGATACTCCCCCACCATTACTCGAGAGGGAGCATCTCCCATGGAGCAGAGAGGGAAGAAAGAGGAAAAGAATGACTTTGCAGATGAATTTATAGGATGTAGGATTTATAGGTAGAAATATGCTGTTTCCTGCGTCCACCTTATTGGGTTGGACACTTGGGACACCAGAGGTGTTACTTCTGTGGCAGTAGCAGGAGGCACCCAGCCTAAACTGCCACAATACTCCATTACGCTGTGCTGCCCTCCAACAAGATCTGGAGAGGCTGGAGACCTGGGTGAAGGCAAACCTCATGACATTCAATAAAGACAAGTGGAGGGTTCTGCATCTGGGAACGAATAACAGCAGGTACCAGTACAGGTTAGGAGTTGCCCTGCTGGAAAGCAGCTCCATGAAGAAAGACCTTGAAGTCCTTGTAGACAGCAAGTTCTCCACGAGATAACAATGTGCCCTGGTGGCCAAGAGAGCCAATGGTATCCTGGGGTACATCAAGAAAACTGTGTCCAGTAGGTCTAGGGAGATTCTTCTCTCCTTCTACTCTGCCTAGGTTAGAGTTAGACCACACCTGGAATACTGTGCTCAGTTTTGGGCTCCCCAGTTTAAGAGACAGGGATCTGCTAGAGAGAGTCCAATGGAGAACCATGAGGATAATTAGGGCACTTGAGCATCTCCCCAGTGAAGAGAGACTGAGCGACCTGGGGCTGTTTAGTTTTGAGAAGAGAAGACTGAGAGGGGATCTCATCAATGTTTATAAATATCTGAGGGGTGGGTATCGAGTGGAGGAGGCCGATCTCTTTTCAGTGGTGTACAGTAATAAGACAAGGAACAATGGATACAAACTTGAACGTAGAAGATTTTTGCCTCAACATGAGGAGAAACTTCTTCACAGTGAGGGTGATGGAGCACTGGAATGGGCTGCCCAGAGAGGTTGTGGAGTCTCCTTCTCTGGAGACTTTCAAAACCTACCTGAATGCATTCCTGTGTGGACTACCTGAGGTGATCCTGCTTTTGGCAAGGGGATTAGACTCGATGATCTCTTGAGGTCCATTCCGACTTCTAACATTCTGTGATTCTGTGATCTGCTGCACAGCTTTTTATAACCTTTATCAAGCAGGTTTTCCTAGAGGTGCCAGTAGCGTGGCTAAGGGCCTCAGCTGTGCCTTGAAATTGGTCTACAGGAGGCAGCTGGATCTGGCTGTGTTTGACAGAGGGCAGGCCCTGACCTCTCCTCACAGAAGTTACCCCTGTAGCCCCCTCCTTTGCTATCAGGACCTTGCCACATAAACTAAATACATTTGCAAACACATAGTTTGCATCATCTGTAACACCAGCCTTTACAGTGTAGGCTAACATAAGATGACCCACTAATATTTTGTACCTCAGTCATTAGGAACAATGAAATAATTAGGATCACATTTTTAAATCTACTTCCATATACCTTCTAAGAAGCATGATTTTTTGTCATATCTTCGTCAGTTATTGAATTAATAGCATAATTTTGAGTATCTATCTGGGTAATTGAAGGGTGGAGGTCTGTCATCTCAGGCTAGAAGCCTACTGTTATTTCCATGTTAAGATACTGTTTGAATGTTGCATCATCTGCAGTGTTTAGAGGAGCAGATGGAGTTGGATGGTAGTGTGACTCTCAAACTACATCAGTGGCAGCAGCATCAGCTGGAGTTTGCTCAGCTGCCTGCAAGAGCAGAGTGTGCCAAATCATGAGAGGTTCTTTGGCGTCTACTTTACACAAACTTCTGATAGCAGCTTCTGTAACTTGCTGTGATCTGCATATGGAAGCAAGATCAAACCACATCAATTTACTACTCTTAGCTTTTCCTGTACTTGCTCATTGTAGACCAGGTCTTGATCAAGTGCAGGGTGGCTGTCAGGGAGTCTCCTGGCTACTGTGCTAAATTCAGTTTAATTACCTGTTTTATATAATAGTTCATGACATTAGTAGAATATCTGTTGCACAAAAAGATGCTGAGACAGACAAAGCTTTACTCAGATGCCTCCTTGTCTATGACATACATCAATTCTGAATGTAAAAGTCAGTCAAGGGAAAAGCAAAACAAACAATCAATCAAACAAAAAGTAACAACAAAAAAAAAAGACAAGTGAGGAAAAGCATAGCTGGTGGTGAGGCTGAAGGTGATAGAAGTGTTGACTTTTACCAGGCATTTTTCTAATACTGTATGATTTTCATTGGGACCCACTCAATCGGGGTGTTCTTGCTTATGATGATATTATTCTGGATTATAATTAGCTTTAAAAGGAAAGTGATGGTTAGGGAAAAGTATCATGTGGCTTGAAGTTCAGATTGCTTCTAGTTTCCAGGTTTGGGGGGGTTGGACTTTTCCGATGGGCTGTCTGCTGCATGTTGGATGGGGGTAAATGTTTTATTGATGTCTTATGCTTCTTATTCTGCATTTTGCTGCACTTTTCTGCAAATAGGCTAAGGTAACTGTGCATCCTATCAGCTCATTAAATTATCTATTTCAACAGATTTTTTTTTCTCCCACTTTCCCTCCTGTCTGTGAGGGGGTAGGGGGGCTTGTGAAAATGGGCTGTCTTCACCCAGGTGTAGTAGTTTGGGGTTAAATTAATGAGGTGGGAATTGTAAAAATATAGTTGTTTTTATTTTGCTGAAAACCCTGCCCAAAAATTATGCACAAAACTGATAAAAAAATATTTACAGGTTCTATTTGGTCATGAATTCTTCCAGAATGTTTAATTAATTTTAGTACAATTTGGAAAATTCAGAGGATGGAAAAGGCTAAGCCACAAATAGCTTCACCCCACTTATAAACCAAAGGCCAACCAAGAAACTGCTAGGGAAGTATGGGATGCCAATTTTTACTCACAAGATCAGAGTAGGAATTTGAAGATGGTCCCTAGCTTTCCCTTTCTTGCTGACAGGCTACTGTCAAAACTAGAAACTGCTGGTTTTGTAATCCAATACGGTGGGTGATGTGGCTCAAATCCAAGAAGGGGGGACCCACCAGAAATCAAAGGTGTTGGTAGACACGACTGCCACGAGGGAAACTCATGCAGTGCAAGGAAAAGCCTCAGGATTGGTCTTAGGCAGGCAGGATCATGGCAGGCAGGCGGGTCCAGAAGAAGCCAGTTGAGTGCCGGTTCCTCCAAGGTAGCTACAAATCGAGGGCAAGATGAGTAGAGTCCAAAAATGAGCGCCCAAAACGGCAGAGCCGGAAATGAGTGGGCTCTCAGAAAACAGGCAAGAACAGTGGAAAAATGAGAGCCCTGACTGCTCCCTGCTCACCCTTTGTAAGATATTCCTAGGAAATTGTCCAGGCCAAAATGTGAAATACTCCTCTTATCACATTCCAAATCCCAGGACTTCTCCCCCCATCGGTAAATATCTGTGAGGGCCTTTGCCTGGCAGAGACAATGGGTAGTTATTACTGTCCTCAGGGCAGGGGAAGACTGTTTTGTACCTTTGCCTCCCCTATTCAAACCTCTGCTGATAGATAATGAGGGAAAGGGGTTATCCTGCAACACCAGGACAGTAGGACAATCAGTATATATTCTGCTCAGACTGTTTTCATAAGAGTGAAGGACCCTTCTTTCACAAAAATGCTCTGTATGTGTAAATTAGTAATTGCAGACTACATTTTTTTTCTTCCAAAAAATCTTTGTATGTTGATCCTTTTAAAGTCTCACAGAATCACATGAATGGTAGGGAAAGGGGTCTCTGGAGATTGTCTAGTCCAGCCCCACTGCAAGAGCAAGATCACTTACCTATGAGGACTGAGGACTGGTTGAGAGAAGCCTCTTTCTCAACATGCAAATCACCTGGGGAGGTGATGATTACATTAAGAACTGAGGAATGTCTCAACAAAGACAAGAACATCATGGATGGCTTGCCTGATAAGACAACAGCTGCCCAAAGGGTATGGTGGAAAGACCCCTTGGAATGTGCAACAAAGATAAGATGCCAGGAGGAGAAAGGAGGGAGACGGTCTCAGACCTGGCCAACCTGAGACTAGCCTAGCAGTTGGGGCGGGGAGGAAGGAAGAGCCCTGGATGTTTCAGGTTGCCCTGGTTTGAGGCCAGACAGATGGTCTCTTGCCCCGAGAGGGACAAAAGAATGACACTCACACAAACGGATTGGAGAGTGATGGAAAGTTTAAATGGAAAAGCAATTGGTGAAACTACAAAAACTACAAGCATAATGGCAAAGAATATCCCAAAGTGTGCAAAGTCCCTTACAAAATACCCAAAGACCTCCCAACTCTTCCCTTTGCCCCACCTGAGGATATATTGAGGAGAGTATTGTAACTAAAGATGAGGAAAAGGCAGAGGTACTAAATACCTTTACCTCAATTTTCTACAGTAAGGCAGGATGGCTTCAGGATAACTGGCCTCCTGAACCAGCAGATGGGGTTAGGGAGCAGTATAGTCCCCCTGAAATCCAAGAGGAAGCAGTTAGAGACTTGTTGAGCCACTTGGATCCTCACAAGTCCATGGGACTGGATGGAATGGGATCCAGTACTGAGTACTGAGAAAACTGGCAGATGAACTCAGCAAGTCACTGTCCATCATTTACCACCAGTTCTGGCTCACTGGAGAGGTCCCAGATGGCTGGAAGCTGGTCGATGAGATGCCCATCCACAAGAAGGGCCGGATGCTGAAACCTGGAAACTACAGGCCTGTCAGCCTGACCTCAGTGCCAGGCAAGATCATGGAGCAGATTATCTTGAGGGCAATCACAGCGCACCTGCAGGATGGCCAAGGGACCAGACCTAGCCAACATGGATTTAGGAAGGGGCAGGTCCTGCTTGACCAACCTGATCTCCTTTTATGACCAGGTGACCTGCCTGGTGGATGTGGGGAAGGCTGTGGATGTAGTCTACCTGGACTTCAGCAAGACCTTTGACACTGTCCCCCATAGCAAACTCCTGGCCAAGCTGTCAGCCTGTGGCTTGGACAGGTGCAGTCTGTGCTGGGTTAGAAACTGGCTGGAGGGCCGAGCCCAGAGAGTGGTGGTGAATGGTGCCTCTTCCAGTTGGCAGCCAGTCACTAGTAGTGTCCCTCAGGGATCAGTGTGGGACCTCATCCTGTTCAATATCTTTATTGATTATCTGGACAAGCGCATTGAGTCCGTCATCAGTAAATTTGCAGATGACACGAAATTGGGAATGGGTGTTGATCTGTTGGAGGTAGGAGGGCTCTGCAGAAGGACCTTGACAGGCTGGTCAGATGGGCAGAGTCCAATGGAATGAGATTTAACACATTGAGGTTCCAGATTCTACACATGGGCCACAACAACCCCATGCAGTACTACAGGCTGGGGACAGAGTGGCTGGAGGGTAGCCAGGCAGAAAGGGGCCTGGGGGTATTGGTTGATAGCTGGCTGAACATGAGCCAGCAGTGCACCCAGGTGGCCAAGAAGGCCAATGGCATCCTGGCCTGTATCAGGAACAGTGTGGCCAGCAGGAGCAGGGAGGTCATTCTGCCCCTGTACTCAGCACTGGTTAGGCCACACCTTGAGTACCGCGTCCAGTTCTGGGCCCTCGATTCAAGAAAGATGTTGAGCTGCTCGAAAATGTCCAGTGAAGGGCAACAAAGCTGGTGGTGGGTCTGTAGCATAAGCCCTATGAGGAGCGGCTGAGAGAGCTGTGGTTCTTTATCCTGGAGAAAAGGAGGCTCAGGGGAGACTTTATTACTGTCTACAACTATCTGAAGGGTGGTTTTAGCCAGATGGGGGTCGGTCTCTTCTCCCAGGCAACCAGCAGCAGAACAAGAGGACACAGGGGCTAGTTGAGGCTTGATCTTATTAAAAATGTTCTTCACAGAAAGAGTGATTGCCCATTGGAATGGGCTGCCCAGGGAGAAGGTGGTGTCAGCATCCCTAGAGGTGGATGAAGCACTTGGAGCCATGGTCTAGTTGATTAGTTAGGGTTGGGTGATCGGCTGGGCTTGATGATCTTGGAGGTTTCTTCCAACCTGTTTGATTCTGTGAAAAAGAAGACAAGAAGTCACCTTTGAGCACTGTGTTTCTTCTGACATGAAGCCAAAATACCTTGCTGAGATTTGAAACTAATCATTAATTCCTCTTAGTCCAGGATGTTGCAAAATCTTTTATTCTTTGTCTCATTGGTCTTGTGTTTACATTTACCCCAAATTTTCCATATTTAACTTGAGCATCTAAATCAATTTCAGCTGGTTTTTATGTATTTTCATATTCACATAGTAAATGATTTTGAATTGTTCTCATATGTGAAATGTCTCCATTTCAATTGATAACTTCAACTATTTTTTCTGAAAATACCTCAGTTTAAAACTTGATCATATCCACAAGGGTTTGAGCAATAAAGGAAAAAGTGTTGCGACAGAAAAATACAAAATATCATAATTATCTCAATATGTCCTAACACAGTTTGGATCATAGGCCATTTGCCACAATATAAGAAGGAACAGACACACATTTTTGTGATCCAAAACTCTAGAAAATAAAGCAAATACATTCCTATTGCAGTAACACAGGGAAAAGAAAAAGGCAGTCTAACTCCAAAACCTGGGAAAACAAAATACAGATAGTCTTGGAAAAATACGCTAAGGCATGCAGATAATAAGTATTTTATTGGTGATTGCCAAGAGGGCACATCATACCTGACAAATTTGGTGAATGATGATCAGTGGATCAGTGGATCAGCATTAGTGGGTAAGGGAAAACAACCGACTTCACCTATCTGGACTTATTCAAAACTTGTTCAAAACGCTTGACACTGTCCTGCATGACATACTTGTCTCTAAATTGGAGAGACATGGATTTGACAAATGGACCACTTAGTAGGTAAAGAATTGGCTGTATCATCATACTTGAAGAATTGTGATCAACAGCCCAATATACAAGCAGTGATAAGTGACATTCCTCAGGGGCTGATACCAGAATCAGCACTGTTTAATATCTTTGTCAGTGACATGGGAAGTGGGATCAAGTGCATCCTCAGCAAGTTTGCTGGCAATGCCAAGCTGTGTGGTGAGAATGGCAGTCTGGAGGGAAGGAATACCATCCAGAAGGACCACCATCCAGAAGGACCATCACAAGTTTGAGGGGTTAGCCCATTCTAACCTCATGAAGTTCAATAAGGCCAAGGGTAAGCTTCTTCACATGGGTTAGGGCAATCCTAAGCACAAGTAAAGACTGAGTAATGAGAGGACAGAAAGCAGCACTGAGAAGAAAAACTTAGGGATGTTGACTTATGAGAAGCTCAACATTAACTGAAAATGCATGTTTGCAACCCAGAAAGCCAATTGTATTGTGGGCTGCATCAAAAGAATTTTGACCAGAAGGTTGAGGGAGATGATCCTCCCCCACTACTCTGTTCTTGTGAGATCCCAGCTGGAGAATTATGTCCAGCTATGGAGCCACCAGCAGAAGAAAGATGTAGACCTATTGGAAGAGGTCTGAAGTACCTGATCATAAAAATGATCAGACAACTAGAGCACTTTTCCTGTGAAGAAAAGCTGAGAGACTGTTAGGTGTGAAGAAGAGGTGGCTTCCATGAATCCTCATGGTATCATAGAATCATAGAATGGCCTACGTTGGAAGAGGCATTAGAGATCATTTAATCCAACCACCCTGCCATGGGCAGGGACACCTCTCAACTAGACCAGGTTACTCAAGGCCGTATCCAACCTGGTCTTAAGCATCTTCAGGAAGGGGACATCTACAACCCTTCTAGACAATCCATTCCAGAGTCCTGCCACCCTCATAATGAAGAATTTCTTCCTAAGAGCCAATCTAAACCTGTTCTACTTCAATTTAAATCCATTTCTATCAGTGGACAATCTTGTAAAAAGTCCCTCTTTTAAAAAGTAGGTTCCCTTCAGGTATGGTAAGGCAGTTATAATGTAACACCGGAGTCTTCTCTTCTCCAGGCTGAACAATCACAGTTCCCTTAGCCTATCCTCACAACAGAGGTGTTTCAGCCCCTGGATCACCTTTGTGGTCCTCCTCTGAACTTGTTCCAACAGAACTATGTCCCACTTATGGTGGGGATACTGGACCCAATATTTGAGATGGGGTGTCACAAGAGCAGAGTAAAGGGGGAGAATCACCTCTCTTGGTCTGCTCGTCACACTCCTACTGCAACCCAGGGTACAGTTTGCCTTCTGGGCTGCATGAACACACTGCTGGCTCATGTTGAGCTTCTCATCTATCCACACCCTGAAGACCTACTCTTCAGGGCTAATCTTAATCCGCTTATGCTTGTGCTTTGGATTGGCCCAACCCAGGTCATAGGACCTTGCACTTTGACTTGTTGAACCTTATGCAGTTTACACTGGTCTATTTTCCAAGCCTGTCAAGGTCCCTTTGGATGGCATCCCTTCCCTCGAGTGAGTCCACCACACCACACAGCTTGGTGTCATCATCAAACCTGATGAGAGTACACTCAATGCCATTGTCTGTATCACTGACAAAGATGTTGAACAGCTCTGGACCCAGAACAGACTCCTGAGGAATTCCACTTGTCACTGACCTCCACACGAACATTGAGCCGTTAACCTGAACTCTTTCAGTGCAGCCTTCTTACTGCGATGCAGAGACGGGACAAAGCTTGATGCAAGCAAGGTGTCAGTTTATTGTACAAAGCTTTTCCTTTATATAGGTTAACATAACATCAGAAGGCAGCTTGTAATTGGTCATTAGTATGTCCAAATGACAGTTGTAAATTCATGATTGGCTACAGAAAGAAAGTATCACGCAAATGCATATATTTTTCCGAGGCTTAAACAAACATCAGGCAAGAGATAAAGGATTCTATAATTCTGCATCTTTGATGTTACAACTTTTACCGAGTTCCTGTTATCAGGTCCCTGCATAACTCCCTTAGGTCACAGTGACCGTTAGCAGTCACCTATCTGTGTTTTTCTTTCTACACAGCTGTATTCTGTTCCCAAGGTTTACAGCCCATCAGAGACACAAGATTTCCTTCCATCAGTAAAGCAGTGTCTGGAGTTCTGGTCCCTAAATCAATTCCTTCACTTCTAGCCAGCTCCTTGTCTCCACCAAGTGGTCCATGAATCAAATCCATATCTCTCCATCTTAGAGACAAGGATGTCATGTGGGACAATGTCAAATGCCTTGTACAAGTTCAGGTAAATGATGTCAGTTGCTCTTCCCTTGTCAACCAGTGCTATATCTCTGTCATAGCAGGCCACCAAATTAATCAGGCATGATTTGTCCTTAGTGAAGCCATGTTGGCTGTCATCGATCACCTCATTATTTTTCATGTGCCTTAGTACAGCTGTCAGAAATACCCATTTCATAATTTTACCCGGCACAGAGGTGAGGTTGACTGACCTCTAGTTCCCTGGGTTTCTTTTCATTCCGTTTTAAAAAATGTGGGTTACGTTTCCCCTTTTCCGATCTATGGGAACCTCACCAGACTGCCATGACTTCTCAACTGTGATGGATAGTGACCTAGCAATTTCAGGCGCTAGAACTTTCAGAACCTATGGATGTGTACCTTCAGGTTCTCTATGTGTTCCTGGATCTGATCTGCTCCTGCCCTGCGTAGTTCTTCACTATCCAGTGGCTGAAGTAGTTGTCACTGTCCAACAGTGGATAATTTTGCAGAAGTTAAACTGTCTTGAGTTCCAGATTGTCCTCAAATATCAGAGTTACTAGGGGTGGTTAAACTTAAATCCTGAGTGATGCCCAATTACACCTTTAGTGTGATTAACTTAACACTCTCAGGAATGAAATTAAGACTCAGAGTCAAACACCAAACTGCTTTATTTGACAGGCTGTAGATATAAATACTGCGGTGGTCAAGTGGCAATGACACGAGCAGGGGCAGAGAGTGGGACCAGGCAGGACAGCAGCTCTTTCTGTCTCTGTGGCAGATTAGATACTAGGAAGAAATTCTTCACTATGAGAGTGGTGAGGCACTGGAACAGGTTATCCAGAGAAACTGTGGATGTCTCATCATTTAAAATGTTCAAGGCCAGGCTGGATGGGGTTTTGAGCCATCTGGTGAGGTGTCCCTACCTATGGCAGGGGATTGGAACTCAATGGTTTTAAGGTCTCTTCCAATCCAAACCTTTCAATGATTCTATGATTCTAAAATTCTATGTTTTTACATTTCTGTGATTCTGTGGTGTTTATACCTTGATATTCTGCCTCAGAGAACCATTCTTAGAATTACTTTTCCATATCTAAAAGACCTTCAAAGCAGAAACAATAGCTGTAGATTTCTTGTTAACACAGTAAATCTTACTTCATAACCTTTACCTTTCTTGATTGAGAGCCAGAATATCATTAAATACTGTCTCCCTTTGGCATACTCTCACTCCAGGTTTGCAAAAACTTCTGCAAAGCACTGTTACCTAAGATGTTAAAACCTGCATGTCACATAATAAATTGGGGCATGTAGTTGTGTCACCTATTACTGACACCCAGTTGTGTCAGTGTCCTGGAAGAGGCATTAATGAACCAGCTAAACTGTTTGGCCACTGCTCTTTCTCCTCCCTCCCTGTTGCAGCAGTCCAGGTTTGAGGTTGAGAAGCCAATAGGCAGGTGCTGTTGAGGCTGCCTGGCGGGGGTGGACGCTGGACCCCGTGTCTCACATTTCACCTAGACAACTGCACGTGTCAGAGGCTAGTTGAGAAGGTGTGTACAGTTTGCCCGCCATACAGCACTTTGAACTGATTGGCTGTATTTGAAAGGGTAATCTGCCATTGGGCCATTCAGTTTTCAAAAGGGTTATTTATACGGGATTATTTGAGACCCCACACCCTGTTCATTAACAGGATTCAAGGTGGCGACAAGCACCCACTTCGTGCCTGTCTTCAGGGTGATTGCCTACTTTTGTCCTAGTAGCAGCATGTTGAGTCCCCGGCCACACCACAGCAGCGTGCTTTCTTTCTCTCCCTCACTTCTTCCAATTTTGGGATTTGTTTTCGGATTATCCCTGCCCCTTGGATTACAAATTGCAGCTACGTGTATCTCTCCAGTTGGCAAAAGTTTTGATGACTAGAAGCTCAGTGGTGCGTGAATAACCAAAGCTAATTTACTTTATTATTTCTAAAGTTCACAGACTGTTTATCTGTTGCTTAACTCCACAGCAAGACCAAGGGGGTCTGTCCTGCCTCCCGAAGCGGTACATCTATTTGTTTTCGTGTTATAAGAGTTTCCAGTTTGTTCCTCTGTATTCCAAGTTTCTGACTTTTCTAGACTGTTATTCCATTGTTCGTTAATGTCCTATCGTGTGTAATAAACCTATCAGTGACCAGGCAAATGAAGCTGGATCAAATTAGCTCAGAAAAATAATTTTTATATCTAATAAATCATATTCATATTTTATCAGATTTCCAGCTTATAAATTTGATCATAAACTATATCAGTCAGTAACACACCAAATTTCATACATTAAGTAGACTTGCAATGTTCTATCACTTCAAATGGAAAGCTTCCAGTGGAAAGTCAAAAAGCATGGCTGTTGGGATTCCTGTGAATGAGAAGTGAACTGAGGTTTTACTGAGCATTGTGGTAGTGCTACAGTTTTGACTAAGCTGACAGCTGAGTTCATATACTGCTGCTCAGAAAAAGCATCCACACACACAAGCCTCTTGGTGGAACAGGAAGGAGAATTGTGAGTGAAAAAATAAACAAAAGCTCTGTAGGTTGAGATAAGGAGAGTTTAATGAAATAACACAAAAAATACTGAATTTTACAGGAAAAGCAGAAAAAGCAAGCAGGCCAGCCAGTAAGTGGAAAAGGGATTCACCCAAACCTGGAAATGGAAGAACAGTGAGAAAGCATTGGAAACAGGAAGTGTCACATGCCACAGACTGAACTCCAAGTCCCATCATCCTTTATGCCAGACAGCCCTTTCCTTATGCAGTGGGCATGACATTAGCATAGTTTCAAATAGCCATTAGCTGGTTCACCTCCTTTCTCCCAACTGAATCCACCGACATCCAAGGGAACACAAGGCCATCCAGGCTTGGTTTTGTATATTTTTCCCACTTACCCTCATCCCTCACCTCTGTGAACCCCCCCTCCCATTACTGATATATATATATATACACAAAATTATTCTTTCTTTCCCTTTTTTGTAAAAAAGAAAAATTTACTTCTCCTACTTCCAAACCGACTTCAGACTATTTCTTTCACAAATTTACTTCCCATCTTCCCTACCCCTTTTTTTCCTTTCTTCTCTCTCTCCACCCTGCCGAGAGAAAGGGAGAGGGGCAGGGGGAGAAAAATCTATTATCATTCGAGCTCCTAAACTCCAATCAGAGCTCAAACCACCACAATATTTTTGGCGCTTCCAAAGTGAGGCTTGGGAAATAATATTTTTTGCTTGAAAATAATACTTGATTGGGAAAGAAGGGTTTGGAAGTAGAGATGTTAATTTTACAAATTCTTACGGTTCAAGTTTTTGGATGGGCTGTTGGCTGGATCTTTTGGACGCATGTGTATAAACTACTGACTTACCATGTGGTTTGGTTAATTATAGGGATGCTGCTTGACTGGATAAAAACTCTACCAATGCAGTTTTGCATGTACCTCTTGAATTCCATCAATCTTACTGGTGGTGGGCACTTCTCAAACTCCTCTGACATAAAGAATTTCTCTGAAACCTATTATGAAACTAAACGTGTGGATAAAAATGTTGCTGAAGGAGAATGGGACTATGTAAAAATATGTTCTGTAGGCTTAAATGTAATCTTGATAATCATACTAACTCTGGGCACATGGGGAGGGGGGTGGGTCAACCCATTAAGAGCCATCTGCGGAGGGATAATGGGCTTAGGGAAGTCTTTTGTAAACCTTGATGGCCGAAAGGTGGAGAGCTGTAAACACTGCAGACACTGTGATAATGTTTACAAAAATATAAGGGAGGGGTCTGGCTGCTGTGACTGCTGCCCAGCCCGACGGAGGCTGGCCAAACCTGAGACCCAGCCCTGAGGGTTTGGCCCCCCACCAACAGCTTCACACATAACCCCTGATGCTCCAACATGTAGTTTCCCTAGCAGCGGTCACCACACGCAGGAAAAAGATGCAAAAATCAGCTCCAAACACGGATGGTGAAGAAGGCACCTCAGCAGGACCCAGCACATCTCAGAACCCACCAGCAGATGAAGAGGACTCAGATCAGGAGATCATAACCATCACATCTCTGCCCAGAAAAGAATTAAGGCAAACTCGTCTGGACAATGCATGGAGAGAGAGTGATACAAGACTAAACTGGACCCTAAAATGTTGGGATGAGGGTGCAGAAACTGTAGATCTAGATAAGAGGGAAGCAAAGCTTCTAGGCTCCCTGTCTCATGATGCTGGTCTGGATAAAGAATTAGCAAAACTCGATGGAACACACACCCTTTGGGCCCGGATTACTAATGCTATAAAGCACAGGTACCCTACCAGAGAGGATTTGCCTTGGGCCCCAATTAAATGGATGGCTATGGAACAGGGCATTCGGTACTTGAGAAAAATGGCTGTGCTGGAGATCATCTATGGAAATGGCCAGCCCCCCTTGGACCCAGATCAGGTGCCCATGAAACGGTCCTTAGTAAAGTAACTCACCCAGGGTGCCCCTCAGAGATATGCACACACACTAGGAAGGATGCTTCTGACTGGACAGGATGGAAGTCCTAAAACTGTGGGTGAGTTTGCTAGTGACCTGAGGGAATATGAGGACAGTGTCAGTCAGAGGCCAATAATCCCAGCTATAGAGACTATGACTAAAGACATCAGAGAGATTAAGGCCTCCAAGCCTGAACTGAAGAAAGGGGATGATACTTTTTCTCCCTCTTCACCTTCTTCATCAGAATGGATCCATATTTCAGCCATCCGGAATAAACGTCCTTCTCCTCCCCCTAGGAGATCACCCCAAGCTAATCAGGGGATGTCAAGGGTGGCTGTGGCAGATTAGGCTGGGTGCCCCCTGCCACTGCTGCATGAGATACACCTCTGGTGTCCCAGGTACCCACCCACTAGGGGTGGACACAGGAAATGGCGTATTTCTACCCATAAATCCTGCGCCCTATAAAGCCATCTGCAGAGTCATTCTCTTCCTCTTTCTTCCCTCTCCGCTCCCATGGGAGATGTCCTCTCTTATCGGGTAATGCCGGGGGGTTACCTCAGGCCTCTTAGGCCTGACTAGGCCTAATGCCAGGAGGAGAATGGAGGGGGGGCAGTCTCGGACCTGGCCAGCCTGAGACTTGCCTAGCAGTGGGAGGGGGGTGGGGAAGGAAGAGCCCTGAGGGATTGGGTAGACCCTCAGGTGGGAGGAAGGGAGGATTGGGAAGCTTTTTGGGAATTCTGTGAGGGGGTTCTGTATGCCTTAGGATGTTGTTTTTCCACTATGCTTTGTAGTTTGTAGTTTTTTTTCTGTAGCTTCACCAATTTGCTTTTCCATTTAAACTTTTCCATCACTCTCCAATCCGTTTGCATGTGTCATTCTTTTGCCCCTTTCGGGGCAAGAGATGTTCTGGATGGCCTCAAACCAGCACAGTGTCTCTGTGGAGAATTCTTTGTGACCATGGGGAAAACATGAACCACTGGGATGGCCAACCCACCTCTGCACTCTGGGCCAGAGTACGGGAACTGCAAGGTGGCCCCAATGGGAATAACTCGCCTAGGAGAAGGGCAGCCCCAGTTTCCCAGGGTGGTTCCTCCCATTCAAGAGACCCTTCTCCCAGTAACACAGGGCCCTGTGACAAATGTGGGCATCGCCGCCAGCATTAGAGGTGCCCTGCCTCCAGCCAGGTGGAGGTCAGGGACAACAGAGTGTCCTGAGATGTGTTTGTGAAATGGCCTGGCACTTCAGAAGCCCTGAAGTACCGAGCTCTGGTGGACACAGGGGCCCAATGCACCCTAATACCATCCAGCTACAGAGGGACCGAGCCCATAACCATTCAAGGGGTCACAGGGGGCTCACAAGATCTGACTGTACTGCAGGCTGAGATAAGCCTGACTGGGAATGAGTGGGGAAAACACACCATAGTGACTGGTCCAGATGCACCTTGCATTCTTGGCATTGACTTTCTGCGGGAGGGATGTTTTAAGGACCCTAAGGGGCACAAGTGGGCATTTGGGGTAGCAGCTGTAGGGACTGCAGACAGGGAACAGCTGTCTGCCATGCCTGAGTTGTCAGATGACTCCTCCGTAGTGGGCAGCCATAAGGTGCAGGATTTGAAGTTACCAATTGCTTCTCCATAGTGCATCGCAGGCAATACAGGACCAACCGAGACTCTCTGCACCCCATACATCAACTGATTCGACAACTGGAGAGCCAGAAGGTAATCAGCAAAGCTCATTTACCCTTCAACAGCCCAATATGGCCAGTGTGGAAGGCAAACGGGGAATGGAGATTGACTGTGGACTACCGTGGCCTGAAGGAAGTGACTCCTCCAATGAGTGCTGCTGTGCCAGACATGGTGGAGCTCCAGTACGAACTGGAATTGAAGGCGGCCAAGTGGTATGCCACAATAGACATTGTAACACTTTCTTCTCCATTCCCATTGCAGAAGAATGTAGGCCACAGTTTGCTTTCACCTGGAGAGGTGTCCAATATCAATGGAATCGTTTCCCCCAGGGGTGGAAACACAGTTCTACCATCTGCCATGAAGTGATCCAAACTGCACTGGAGAAGGGTGGAGCCCCTGAGCACCTGCAGTTCATTGATGACATCATTGTATGGGGTGAGACAGCAGAGGAGGTCTATCAGAAGGGTAAGAGGATAATCGATACCCTGTTGGAGGCTGGCTTTGCCATAAAGAGAAGCAAGGTAAAAGGGCCTGCCAGAGAGATCCAGTTTCTGGGAGTTCGATGGCAAGATGGCCGTCGCCACATCCCTCAGGATGTGGTGAATAAGGTAGCCACTATGGTGCAACCCACTAGTAAGAAAGAGACACAATCCTTCTTGGGGCTTGTGGGCTTCTGGAAAATGCACATTTCCGGGTACAGTCAAAGAGTGAAACCCCTCTTCCATGTAACACGGAAGAAAAATAGTTTTGTGTGGGGATCTGAGCAACAGGTAGCATTTGACCAGATAAAACGAGAAGTGGTCCATGCTATGGCTCTGGGACCTGTTAGAACCAGGCCAGAGATCAAGAATGTGCTGTATACTGCGGCTGGTGAGAGTGGTCCTACATGGAGTTTGTGGCAGAAAGCTCCTGGTGAGACAAGGGGCAGGCCCCTAGGTTTCTGGAGTAAGGGGTACAAAGGTTCTGAGGCCAACTACACTGCAACAGAAAAGGTGATCCTAGATGCCTATGAGGGAGTCCGAGCTGCTTCTGAGGTAATTGGGATCGAGTCACCACTCCTGTAGCTCCAAGGCTTCCAGTCCTGACTTGGATGTTTAAAGGGAGGGGCTCAACCCCACATCATGCCACAGATGCCACCTGGAGTAAATGGATGGCCCTGATAACTCAGTGAGCTCGAATGGGGAACTTTGAACACTCTGGCATAGTAGAAGTGATCACCAACTGGCCAGAGGGTGCTGACTTTGGGATGCCACCAGAGAAGACAGTGACCCATGCTGAGGAGGCTCCCCCATATAATGACCTCCCTGATAATGAAAAGGACTATGCTCTATTCACAGATGGATCTTGCCGTCTTGTAGGGAGCAAGCGGAGATGGAAGGCAGCTGTCTGGAGCCCAACAAGGCAAGTGGCAGAAGCAAGGGACGGAGAAGGTAAATCCAGTCAGTATGCAGAGGTAAAAGCTGTCCAGCTGGCCCTGGATATTGCAGAACGGGAGAACTGGCCGGTGCTTTACCTCTACACTGATTCCTGGATGGTACCAAACGCCTTGTGGGTGTGGCTGAAGGAATGGAAGAAGAATGGATGGCAGAGGAAAGGAAAGGCTATCTGGGCCGCAGACCTGTGGCAAGACATTGCTGCCCATCTGGACAAGCTGCCAATAAAGGTACAGCACATCGATGCACACATTCCCAAAAGCAGAGCCACTGAGGAACACCAGCACAACCTCCAAGCAGATCTGGCTGCTAAAATCTCCCGGATAGACTTGGACTGGGAACACAAGGGTGAGCTATTCCTAGCTCACTGGGCTCATGACACTTCAGGTCACCAAGGGAGAGATGCCACATACCAGTGGGCTTGGGACAGATCAGTGGACATATCCATGGAAGCCATCTCCCAGATTATTCATGAGTGTGACATCTGTGCTGCCATAAAGCAGGCTAAGCGCATGAAGCCTTTATGGTATGGGGGGAGATGGTCAAAGTATAAGTACGGAGAGGCCTGGCAGATCGACTACATCACCCTTCCTTGATCTCACAGTGGCAAGCAGTACGTACTGACCATGGTGAAGGCAAGTACAGGGTGGCTGCAAACCTACCCAGTACCTCATGCCACTGCCCGCAACACCATCCTGGGCCTGGAGAGACACGTCCTGTGGAGACACGGCACCCCAGAGAGGATTGAATCGGACAATGGAACCCACTTCAAGAACCATCTCACAAGGGACTGGGCAAAGGAACATGGGATTGAATGGATTTACCATATCCCATACCATGCACCAGCTGCAGGGAAGGTTGAACGCTACAATGGCTTGTTGAAGACCACCCTAAAAGCCATGGGGGGTGGAACCTTTAGGAACAGGGAAAGACACCTAGCTCAGGCCACTTGGTTAGTGAATAGCAGAGGGTCTGTAAACTGGGCTGGTCCTGCCCAGTCTAACCTGCTGCAAACAGTGGACGAAGATGGAGTTCCCCTGATCAATGAGAAAAACCTACTGGGAAAATCAGTATGGGTTTTCCCTGCTGTTGGTGGGGGCCAACCAACCCGAGGGGTGGTCTCTGTTGAGGGCCTGGTCACACATACTGGGTCATGCTAGAGACTGGGGATATTCAGTGTGTGCCACAACGAAACGTGACGTTGGCTGAAAAGGTAACACCAATTAATGTAATACAATCCCTGTATGATAGTTATAAATTGTTATAAGTTTTCTTTCCTAGTTTAATAATGACCTGGCATCCAGGATCCAGTGTGAACCCATCACACACAAGCATCAGATCAGAAGGACTTCTGCATCATCTCACCTACACCTGTTCCTGCTTCCCATACAGCAATAGACTGTTCCTGACTCCCCTTCAGAGTTGAAGATTGTTTCCTGTTCCTTCTTATTCTTCTCCATGTTCCTGCCCAGCCCAAGCACCACCTGCATCAACTGGCACTGGAGAGAGAGACTGCCCTGAGAGAGAGAGACACAGCTGGGATAAAGAAGGACTTGCAACATGAACTCTAATACCACAACTCATGACTGGATAAAGAGACTGTGACAGGAAAGTGGAAGTGAAATAGAGGGGTGGACTGTGCTGGGATACACCTATCCTGGATGGGAATGAAAAGAACCCAGCTCCCCAGGTGGACAAAAGAAACTTAATCCAGAGGGGGACTTGGCCCCTCCCCCAACCCCCCCTCCCAGGTGGACAAAAGAAACTTAATCCAGAGGGGGACTTGGCCCCTCACCTGCCTTAATGGGGGGGTGGGAGGGTGTGGTCCCCTGACTCAAAAGTGGTCTATTCCACTCCCCCTTCCTGTCCAGCAAGTCTATAAAAAGGGCAGACATCTTGCTGTTCGCTCTCTTTCCTGCCTCATCCGCTCAAAAAGATCACTTACTGCTGCCACTGCCTCCTGCACTCGACCACGTGGCTGGGGCCTCCTTTCTCCCAGCTGAATCCACTGACATCCAAGGGAACACAAGGCCATCCAGGCTTGGTTTTGTATATTTTTCCCACTTACCCTCATCCCTCACCTCTGTGAACCCTCCCCTCCCCCCCCCCCCGTTATTGCTATATACAAAATTATTCTTTCTTTCCCTTTTTTGTAAAAAAGAAAAATTTGCTTCTCCTAATTCCAAACCGACTTCAGACTGTTTCTTTCACAAATTTACTTCCCATCTCTCCTACCCTTTTCTTTTCCTTTCTTCTCTCTCTCCACCCTGCCGAAAGAAAGGGAGAGGGGCAGGGGGAGGAAAATCTATTATCATTCGAGCTCCTAAACTCCAATCAGAGCTCAAACCACCAAAACCCCCAAGTTCTTTTCCATAGGGCTGCGTTCTGTCACTTCGTCCCCTAGTCTGTATTGATAATGAGGATTGCTCCAGCCCAGGGCAGCACCCTGCACTTGCTCTTGTTAATGCTCATGGGGTTCCCCTGGGTCCACCTCTCCAGCCTGTCCAGGTCCCTCTGGATGACATCCCATCCCTCTGGGGTGTCAACAACACCACTCATCTTGGTGTCATCAGCAAATGTGCTGATGATGCACTCCATCTCACTGTCTATATCATTGATAAAAATATTAAACAGAGCAGGTCCCAGTATGGACCCCTCAGGGAGACTGCTTCTCACTGCTTTCAATCTGGATTTCAAGCCATTGAGCACTACCCTCTGGATGCAACTATCCAGCCTATTCCTTATCCACTGAACAGTCCACCCATCAAATCCATATCTCTTCAACCTGTCAAGCAGGATGTTATGGGGGACCATGTCAAAGGCCTTGCAGAATTCCAGATAGATCACATCCATAGGTCATCTCTTATCTACTGACATATTCACTTTGTCATAGAAAGCCACTAGGTTGAACAGGCGGGACCAGCCTCTAGTAAAACCATGCTGGCTGTCTTGAATCACCTCCCTCTCCTCCATGTGCCTTAGCATGGCATTTAGGAGAATCTGTTCCATGATCTTCCCAGGCACAGAGGTGAGGCTGATAGGTCGGTTGTTCCCAGGGTCCTCCTTTCTACCCTTTTTAAAAGTGGGTGTAATGTTTCCTTTCTTCCAGTCCTCAAGGACCCCACCTGACTGCCAGGATGTCTCAAATATCATGGGAGTGGTTGGCAGCTACATCAGCCCAATTCTTTCAGGACTCTGCGGTGCATTTCTTCAGGTTCCTCAGATGATCATGTACCTTGTCTTCACTTACAGTGGGAAGGTCTTAGGTCTTAGTTTCCTTGTCTCCATCTTGTGGTCCATCAGCATGAGAGTCATGAGGACAGGGGGTGTCAATGAAGATTTGGGCAAAAAAGTTGTTGAGAATCTCAGCCTTCTCCTCGTCCGTTGATACAAGTTCTCCAGTGTTGCTCATCAAGGTGGGGGATAATTTCTTTAACCTTCTTTTTCTGGTTAATGTACATGTAATAGTGTTTCTTAGAATAATAGAATCGTAGAATCAGTCAGGGCTGGAAGGGACCACAAGGATCATCAGTTCCAACCCCCCTGCCATGGCCAGGGACACCTCACACTACATCAAGCTGGCCAGAGCCTCATCCAGCCTGGCCTTAAACACCTCCAGGGATGGGGCCTCAACCACCTCCCTGGACAACCCATTCCAGGCTCTCACCACTCTCATGGGGAAGAACTTCTTCACGTCCAGTCTGAATCTCCCCACTTCCAGATTTATTCCATCCCCCCCTAGTCCTGTCACTACCTGATATCCTAAAACGTCCCTCCCCAGCTTTCTTGTAGGCCCCCTTCAGATACTGGAAGGCCACAATAAGGTCACCTCAGAGCCTTCTTTTCTCCAGACTGAACAGCCCCAACTCTTTCAGTCTGTCCTCATAGGAGAGGTGCTCCAGCCCTCTGATCATCCTGGTGGCCCTTCTCTGGACACATTCCAGCACCTCCATATCCCTCTTGTAATAGGGGCTCCAGAACTGGATGCAGTACTCCAGGTGAGGTCTCACCAGAGCGGAGTAGAGGGGGAGAATCACCTCCCTTGACCTGCTGGCCACACTTCTCTTGATGCAGCCCAGGATCTGGTTGGCTTTCTGGGCTGCAAGTGCACATTGACAGCTCATGTTGAGCTTCTCCTCCACCAGCACCCCCAAGTCCCTCTCCTCAGGGCTGCTTTCCAGCCAGTCCCTTCCCAGCCTGTATTTGTGCTTGGGATTGCTGCAACCCAGATGCAGGACCCTGCACTTGGCCTTGTTGAACCACATGAAGTTGTCTTGTGCCCACATCTCCAGCCTTCTGGATGGCATCCCTTCCCTCCAGCGTGTCTGCTGCACCACACAGCTTGGTGTCATCAGCAAACTTGATGAGGGTGCACTCAATGCCTCTGTCCATGTCACCAACTAAGATGTTGAACAAGACTGGTCCCAGGACTGATCCCTAAGGGACTCCACTTGTCACTGGCCTCCACTGGGCCATGGACCCATTGACAGCCACTCTTTGGGTGTGGCCATCAGGTTCTTTATCCACTGAATGGTCCACCCATCAAACTCATGTTTCACCAGCTTGGAGACCAGAATGTGGTGCAGGATAGTGTCGAAGGCTTTGCTCAGGTCCAGGTAAATGACATCAGTTGCTCACCCTTCATCTATTAATGTTGTCACGTGTTCATAGAAGGCCACCAGGTTTATCAGGCAATATTTGCTCTTGGTGAAGCCATGCTGACTGTACCAAATCACCTCTTCACTATTCTTCTGTCTCAGTGTTGCCTCCAGGAGGATCTGCTCCATGATCTTACCAGGCACAGAGGTGAGACTGACTGGCCTGTAGTTCCCTGGTTCTTCCTTCTTACCCTTTTTGAAAATGGGAGTAATGTTTCCCCTTTTCTAGTCCCTGGGGACTTCCCCAGACTGCCATGATTTTTGGAGAGGGGTTTAGCAACCACATCTGCCAGTTCTCCAGTACCTGTGGTTGTATCCTGTGAGGTCCCATGGACTTGAACACTTTTAGGTTCTTCAGGTGATCATGAACCTGATCTTCACTTATGATGGGCAGTTCTTCCTCCTGGTCACTGCCGTTAGCTTCCATGACTCCAGGAGTGTGGCTGGAGGGCTGCAGTGAAGACTGAGGTAAAGAAGTCATTGAGAACCTCAGCCTTTTCCAGGTCACTCGTGACTATTTCACCTGTTTCCTTTCTGAGGGGGCCCACACCTTCTCGAGTATTCTCGAGAATTTCTGTAGAAATTCTTACAGTTCCCTTTAACCTCCCTGGCTAGATTCAATTCAAACTGTGCTTTGGCTTTCCTAACCAGGTCTCTTGCTGCTCAAGCAGGTTCCTTATATACCCCCCATTCTAGCTGTCCTTTCCTCCACTCCTTGTAGAGTTTCCTTTTAAGTGATAGTGTGTATAGCAGCTCCTTGCTCATCCAGGCAGGCCTCCTAGCATTCTTCCCTGCTTTTCTCTTTGTTGGTATACATTACTCCTGGACACAGAGCAGGTGGTCCTTGAACACTGACCAGTTGTCCTGGGCACCTCTTTCCTCTAGGGCTCCATCCCATGACACTTTGGCCAGCAGATCCCTGAAGCAATCAAAGTCTGCATGCCTAAAGTCCAGGGTCGTAAGCTTAGAATATGTCCTCCTGGCTGCCCTGAGGATCTTAAATTCAACTGCTTCATGGTCACGGCAGCCAAGGCTGTCTCTGAGCCTCACATTGGTTACCAGCCCTTCCCTGTTGGTGAGAACAAGGTCCAGCATAGCACCTTTTCTTGTTGGTTCCTCTACTATTTGGAGGAGGAAGCTGTCATCTATACAATCCAGGAACATCCTGGATTGCTGGTGCCTTGCTGTGTTGTCCCTCCAGTAGATGTCAGGGTGGTTGAAATCCCCCATGAGGACCAGGGCTTGTGACTGGAAGCTGCTTCTATTTGCTTGTGGAGGGCCTCATCTGCTTGGCTCTTCTGGTCAGGTGGCCTGTAGCAGACCCCTACAGTAACATCTCCTTTCCCTGCCTTCCTTTAATTTTAACTCATATACTCTCAACCAGCTCTTCATCTTTCCCCAGGTGGAGCTCCACTGATTGCAGCTGGTCACTGACATAGAGGGCAACACTTCCTCCTCTCCTTCGCTGCCTATCCTTCCTAAAGAGCTTGTACCCATCTATCCCTACATTCCAGTCATGGGTATCATCCCACCAAGTTTCAGTAATAGCCACTATGTCATGGCATCCCAGCAGTACAGTGGCCCTTAATTCATCCTGTTTGTTGCCCAAGCTGCGTGCATTTGCGTAGAGGCACTTCAGCTGGGCTGGCCCTGTCCTCCTCTTGTGCCAACTCCCCTTGATTTCCACAGAGTGTCCTGGTGCATCATTCATGGCTTGCCTTAGGGCAGCAAGTTGAGAGCCCTCACTAGCTCTCCATCCCTCTGCCTCTGGTGAGCTGCCCCTCTGTTTGCCACTTGGCCAGCAGAAGACTATTAACCCCTTCACCCTTCAAATGTAGTTTAAAGCCCTATTAATGAGCCCTGCGAATTCCTGCCCCAGGTTTCTTTTCCCCCTCTGGGAGAAGTGCATCCCATTAGTTGTTTGCAGCTCTGGTGCCTTGTAAACCGAGCTGTGATTGTAGAACCCAAAGCCTTGTCGATGACACCAGCCCCAGAGCCATGAATTGACCTCTTGGCTCTTCCTATATATTCCTTTGTCCATCACTGATGTTAGAGGGATAGAGGAAAACACAACTTGAGCTCCTGATACCTTTAGCAGTTGCCCTAAGGTCCTGAAGTCTCTTTTAATTGATTGTGAACCTCTCATTGTTGCATCGTCACTACCCACCTGAAAGACCAGGAGTGGGTAGTAGTCTGAAGGACTCATGGGGTTGGGAATTTTACCTACAATGTCTCTTACCTGGGCACCAGGGAGGCAGCAGACCTCTCTATGAAGTGGGTTTGGTCTGCATATTGGGACCCCTGCTCCCTTCATCAGGGAGTCTTCTGTAACGATGACCCTATGAGGTTTCTTTTCAGCATTAGTTTTGATGGCTGGCCTGAGGCAACCTGTCATTGGTGCAGCTTCTGACCTTCTTGCATCCTCATCCTTTCTGATGACCTGTTCCTCCTGCAGAGCCTTATACCTATTCTGTAAGTGCACTGTAGGCAGTGTGTTGCTTAAAGTAGCATGCTTGCTCCGTTTGCATTTTTTCCATTGGGCAGAGACCTGTTCCCATTGGCCCTGCCCATGTGGGTTACTGCATGGAGGCTGAGAGGCTGATGGGAGACTCCCTGCTCCACTAAGAGTTACCCCCTGTTCTGGTTTTGTAGAAGTTAGATTATGGAAATAGTCAATTTCCCTTTCACAGTCTCTTACAGTTCTTAGCCTTTCCACCTCTTCTTTTAGTTCGGCCACCATGTTCATCAGATCCTCGATCTGCTTACACCTAACACAGATGTCGTCCCTGCCAACCTCCATATCAAGTGCCAGGCTCCAACATTCACTGCAGCCACCTGCCTGAACATCTGCATGTTTGTGTGTGGTCTCCGTTTGGGTGCCCACTATTTTTCTACTAGTCTGTGCTGGTTTGACTCCAGACAGATCCTCTCTTGCCCCGAGAGGGACAAAAAATGACACTCACGCAAACGGATTGGAGAGTGATGGAAAGTTTAAATGGAAAAGCAATTGGTGAAACTACAAAAACTACAAAGTATAATGACGAGAATAACCCAAAGCATACAGAGTCGCTTACATAACACCCAGAGGCCTCCCGATTCTTCCCTTCTTCCCACCTGAGGGTCTACCCAAACCCCCAGGGCTCTTTCTTTCCCCTCCAACTGCTAGGCTAGTCTCAGGCTGGCCAGGTCTGAGACTGCTACACCCCCCCAACCCCCACCCCCTTTCTCCTCCTGGCATTAGGCCTAGACAGACCTAAGAGGCCTTGAGATACTCCCCCACTGTTACTCGAGAGGGAGCATCTCCCACGGGAGCAGAGAGGGAAGAAAGAGGAAGAGAATGACTCTGCAGATGGATTTATAGGGTGCAGGATTTATGGATAGAAATGCGCCATTTCCTATGTCCACCTTATTGAGTGGACAGTCAAACACCAGAGGTGTAGCTTATGTGGCAGTAACAGGATGCACCCAGCCTAAACTGCCACATTCCACCCCTTATTTCATACCCATAATTCCTGCACCCAAAACATATAATCAAATTAGAAACAATCTTTAGATGACATGTCTGGCAAAGTCCAAGTCTTCATCTGGGCATCCTTCTGAAAGGTCTCTCACTCGGGCTCAGGTAACAGTTCATTCCAGTTCTTCTCCCTCATCTGATGGAACCTCCCAGTGACACAGAGTTCATTCTTCTGCATGGTGAACTCCTCATGGATCCGATGGACATCTTGGCCACCTGGAAACAACCTCATAACTTCTCAATCAAACCTCTATCTCCATCCACTCAAGTGGCATGTTTCCACCTCTCAGGGCAATTGAGACAGAACAGTCATGCTCATCGACTTGACTCCTTCCACCCCTCCAGGCAACAGCATGCTGAGACTTTCAAAAGCTGCATGGACCTTTCCCAAGCCCAGTGCTGACCGCTTCCAGCCATGGCCTAGGCTACGTGAATACACACCACGCACAGGCACACCACACCCCCCTAGCGATAAGAGTACCGAGGCATGGAGACATCCGGCTACACAGCCCTCCCCCGGGAGAGGGAGTGGCTGCACTGCAACCCGCCGAGAAGAGAGGCAGAGCCAGGTGCTAGATGTCATTTTTGGAACGTGTCCAAAAATCAGGGGAGAGATAACAGTGGCTGTCACCTGATGTATGGAACAACGGAGCTGCTGTTACCTCTGCTGCTGTGGTACAGATCAAAATCATTGCCACCCCTCGGGCCACAAGAGCAGCTTTTCCAGCCAAAGTCATATTCGCTTCCTAGGCCTCGGAAGCTGCTTTCGAACTGGAGCCACTGCTCGCCTTCTTGGATTGCAGGAGCCAGTGCTTACATTCCCGCTGCAGCTAGCCCCCACCGCTGTGGGAAAAGCTGACTATGGTCTGCTTACAACAATCCCTCCCCCTCCTCGGCTCCGTGCCACTCGCCGCTTCACATGGAACAAAAGGGAAAGGGGCAGGCACCGCGTTCTTAAGCTTTGCCCCCAGAGCCAGTGGCTACAAAATCACCGCTGCCGCTTCAAAATGTCAGGAGGGATTCTCACGCCACAGCTACACACCAGGTTGTCCCCTCAGAACCCATAAAACACCCACACGGTCAACCCAGCACAAAACCTTAAGCCCAGCCACCCAAAAACAACAACGCCCAGATATCCATTTTAAGTTTTCCATCTCTACACTTCTCCAATCCAATTTGCAGGGTTCCCCGCAGCAACCATCCTCTGCTACCAATAATCTGTGCTGGTTTGAGGCCAGACAGATCCTCTTTTGCCCCGAGAGGGACAAAAAATGACA
This sequence comes from Indicator indicator, assembly GCF_027791375.1. NCBI lineage: Eukaryota > Metazoa > Chordata > Aves > Piciformes > Indicatoridae > Indicator > Indicator indicator. Next base: position 42,027,204 of record NC_072053.1, read on the forward strand.
CTCACACAAACGGATTGGAGAGTGATGGAAAGTTTAAATGGAAAAGCAATTGGTGAAACTACAAAAACTACAAAGTATAATGACGAGAATAACCCAAAGCATAACTCTAGAGTCACTTACATAACACCCAGAGACCTCCCAATTCTTCCCTTCTTCCCACCTGAGGGTATACCCAAACCCCCAGGGCTCTTTCTTTCCCCTCCAACTGCTAGGCTAGTCTCAGGCTGGCCAGGTCTGAGACTGCTACCCGCCCCCCCCCCCCCCCTCTTTTCTCCTCCTGGCATTAGGCATTAGACAGGCCTAAGAGGCCCTGAGATACTCCCCCACTGTTACCCGATAGGGAGCATCTCCCACGGGAGCAGAGAGGGGAGAAAGAGGAAGAGAATGACTTTGCAGATGGATTTATAGAGTGCAGGATTTATGGGTAGAAATATGCCATTTTCTGTGTCCACCTTATTGGGTGGACAGTCAAACACCAGAGGTGTAGCTTATGTGGCAGTGAGAGGATGCACCCAGCCTAAACTGCCACATAGCCTTTGTTCCGGTAGTAACCATTTTTCAGTAACCACCCTCTCCACCCTGTCTTGAAGGCTGAGCTGACCTGATCACCCTTGCCTCCTCTCCTCGCAGCCACGCTCTGGGTTCTTTCTTGTTTTTCTTTACGTCCCTCGCCAAGTTCACTTCCAGATGTGCCTTGGCCTTCCTGACCTTGTCCCTACACAGCCAGGCAAAGTCTCTATACTCTTCCGAGGATGTCTGGCCCTTCTTCCATTTCCTGTGTAGTCCTGACTTGCCCTTTAGTTTCACCAGCAAGTCATGGCTCACTCATGGTGGTCTCTTGCCCTCCTTGCCTGATTTCTTACATGTGGGGATTGAGATCTTTTGTGCTCTTATAGAGAGCATCCTTAAAGGTCCATCAGCTTTGTTCTGCTCCCTTGTCCCTGAGGGCCATTTCCCATGGGGTCCTATTTACTTACTCACTGAATAGTTGGAATTTTCCTTTCCTAAAATTTAGAGTCCTAACTGCACTTCTGATGGGCTTTATACCCCTTAGGACAGTGAACTGCACTAGTGCATGATTACTGCAGCCCAGGGTGCTTTCAGCTTTGATATGCCTAATGTCATCACTTGCATTTGTGACCAACAGGTCCAAGAACACATCTCCTTGAACAGGGCTGTCAATTTCTTGTCTTAAGAAATTGTTGTCTAGGCGTTCGAGGAGCCTCCTGGATTGCCTGCAGCCATCTGTGCTATTTTTCCAACAGATGTCAGTGTGGTTAAAATCCCCCAGAGGGATGAGACCTTGTGATCATGATACTTTCTCAAGCTGGAGTAAGAAGGCTTCATCGATAGGTTCTGCTTGGTCAGGTGGCCTCTAGTAGACTCCTACCACAAAGCTCCCTTTGTTGTCCTGATCCCTAAAACCTACCCATAAGCTTTCAACCTGCTCATGGCTATCCTTTAGTGACAACTCTATAGAATAGGAATTTTCACCTGTTTTCTTAAGCTATGATTGAACTATCCAACACAATATTTTCTACTTTGTGATGCTTATTTCTCTGCTCTGAATACAACTAAACAGTTGATTTACTTCACTCCAGAGGTATCTGGTAATACTGCTTTTATAGATAATTAAGAACACATAATTACTGATATTCCATTTGCTTATTAACATAATGTCATGGAGAAGGGATGATTAGGGATGGAGGACAGTGATTATTAATTATGAATTATAAAATATGAATTGTGAAAATTATTATTTATTAATTATTATAATTATGAATAATTATTAATCACCTTATATATATTGATTTGGATGCACGGTTGTAACAATATAGTCCATAATTGGTTTAGTATTTACAATTTTACCCAATTATAATATTTACAGTCAATTTCTGTAAATATGAGGAATGGAGGGGTGCAATTCTGCTGCTTATCCACTAGATGGAGACTCGACAAGATGCTTGCGGCTTGCAACTATGTATAGAGATATTTATAATGTTATCACGAGGCAAGTTAAGCTAGAAATATCAAATGGCTAGGCGTGATCGCTTTGCATAGAAGGTTACTGAATGTTGTACACATGGAAGACACATTCTTTCTTTTTTTGTAGCAAGGCAAGTGGCTGGGTTATGCTGGCTCGCTGCTTATCTGCCCGTGGCTGCTCCCATCCGGGTGGCGATTTCTTTCTTCACCCCCAGCTCTGCGGGTGGGGGCAAGGCTTGCTTTCTCCTCCTGCGGTCTGCGGGGAGGTGCGGCTTGCTTTCTGCCTGTCGGCAGTTTACCTTAGCGGGGTTGGAGCAGCTTCCTGAGTGGTCGGCTGGCAGGGCTGGTCCAGACGAGCAGTTCTCCACAATGGGGCCGGGTCAGGTGATGGTTCCAGGTAGGCGGGTTTTGGTGGGGGGTGCAATAAAGCGACGCTTCCCCCTTGGCTCGGCTTGAGGTGAGCTGACTCTGCCGAAATCTCGGCGACTGCTTTCTATTAAGGTTATAATGCTGCAGTCTTTGCCTTTGACTTCAATGGAGAGGCTATCTTTTGCTCTCTCTTTCCCTTGGGGAAATCCTGGATGCTTTGCCCTGACAACTTAGGGCCTTTGGAGCGGTGACGGTGGGCGGCTCCTTTTCTCTCCCGCAAATGGCGGGGGCTATGCAAGATGCATTTCTGCTTATTTGGCTGCTTATGGATGCAGCAGATCTGGACTGCCTGACTCGGGCTTAGTCCTTTCCCTTTTGGGTTTGAGCTTACCCTCTCTCAGGGCTTTTCCTCAGTCCTTTTGACTGGGCTTATGCTTACCCTCTCTCGGGCTTACGATGCTCGTATTCTGCATCAGCGAAGGGATCTCCTTTGCGGGTTCCTCGAGCAGCTCAGTGAGCTGGCTTCTGTCCATATGCAAAGGCCTCTAGTGTGCTTGCATATGGGATTGAGAAGACTTGGGGGTTGCCGAGCTTCTGTGGCTCAGCCAAAGTGAGAGAAAGCAGAAGAAGAGAGCAAAATAGTAAAGAAATGGAGTTGTACTTATAGATTTTCTTGAGGCTGATCTGGCCAATGGGCACACTTGTCAACAACTTACTTCAACATATAGAAAGGGTAAAGCTAGAATTATGGCAAGAGCATAAGCATGCCATGCGATGGATGCATGCAGTTGTTTACCCCTTAGGAGACAGGATGGCACCTGGGGTTTTGTCCTTCTCTCCTGAAAGGAGGGTGGAAGGGGGAACTTACCAAAACATGTTGGGACAAGTTAGCTGGTATCTGAGGGCATGATTCTGGGCGTTTGGTGCCTTCAATACACATAAATAAAGAACCCCCTTGATTAATTGCTAAATAGATTTTATGATTTAGAAAGGTGACATTTACATGTGTGTCGGTGTGAGCTGAAATTCCCCCCCCACCAACAATAACCAGGCTAGCTCAGTCTGGAAGCAAATGAAAAGCTGTATTTACAAGCAGAGTCTAAAATCTACAATGAAATTCAATGAATATGTACAAATATACAAAATTCACAACATTCACAAATATATACAATCAACAGAAAAAGCACAACCGATCTCCCTTTGCTTCCCCCCAAGGGGACCCTCCAAAAGGGGCCTCCCTCTCCCAGGAGCTTCCCCCCCAGACCCCCCTGGACAGAGAAGCACAGTTAGTTAAGCAGAAAGTTGTTAACTTAGCTGCCAAGGTCAGTGTGTTATCTTCAGACAGAAGAGAAGAAGAAACAGCAGCCAGACAGCCCAGCAACTGCCCCCACTGCCGAACGCAGAATGTGCAGAGTACCTACTTTGTTTTGGGTAATAGTTCTTAAACATTTCTATCTATCCAATGGAAGTGTTTAGAACAATCGTTATTTTGCTTTCTTACACCCAATAGTGACTTATTTACATTCTTTCACTTTCTCTGTTCTGAACTTTGCAAGGAAAAATTAAAAAGACAGTTTCAAACCATCACAGTCCACCCCTTCTAAACAATTCCATTGGCTGCTACTATCATTTATCTAATCTAAAATAATATCTACAACAATAGGTGAATAAAGACCATAGTCCATTCCGGCTATTTCAGATGTACATGATTCAAAAGAGTCAAATCACAGGAAAAACAGCAAACAGCTTGTTTCCTCGCAGATGGAGCGAAGAAAGGAACAGGGACTCTCAGGTGACTCAGGGCTCTCAGGGTTCGTGCACCGTAGATCTCATGAACTCTCCTCTTGGGCGCGATGCTGTATCTGCGCAACACTCTGAATTTAACCTCTCTCAGCCAGAGTTAGATTTCTTTGTGGAATACACTGAATTTCACCATTTTCTTGCATCACCCAATAGGTGTGACCAGGACCTTCAGCAGAAACCACCCCTCGGACAGGTTTGGCCTCTCCTGAAGGAGAAAATACCCAAACAGTTTTGCCTAACAGATTCTTTTCTCTGATAACAGGAACTCTGTCACCTTCTTCCTTTCGCAACAAATCTGATTGGGCAGGTCCAGCTCGATTCACTGAACCTCTACTATTCACCAACCAGGTTGCTTGTGCTAAATGTTTCTCCCAGTTTTTCAAAGATCCACCCCCCATGGCTTTGAGAGTGGTTTTCAGCAAACCGTTGTAGCGTTCGATCTTCCCTGCAGCTGGTGCATAGTAGGGAATGTGGAATATCCACTCGATGCCGTGCTCTTTGGCCCAGTTTTTTACAAGATTGTTCTTGAAATGAGTTCCATTGTCTGACTCAATCCTCTCTGGAGTTCCATGTCTCCACAGGATTTGTCTCTCCAGACCAAGAATGGTGTTACGTGCAGTTGCATGAGGAACTGGATAAGTTTCCAGCCATCCAGTGCTCGCCTCTACCATAGTCAGCACATACTGCTTACCAGATGGAGAACGAGGTAGAGTGATGTAGTCAATCTGCCAGGCTTCACCATACTTGTACTTGGACCATCGGTCACCGTACCACAAGGGCTTGATCCGCTTTGCCTGCTTAATAGCAGCACAAATGTCACAGTCATGGATGACTTGTGTGATAGCATCCATGGAAATGTCAATGGATCTGTCACGAGCCCATCGGTAGGTTGCATCTCTGCCTTGATGTCCTGACGAGTCATGGGCCCACCGAGCTAAGAACAGCTCACCTCGGTGTTTCCAGTCAAGATCAGGATCAGGATCAGAGTTTGTGTCCACCTGGGAAACTCTTGCAGCTTGATCTGCCTGATGGTTGTGTTGTTGTTCTTCAGTAGCTTTGCTCTTAGGAATGTGAGCATCGATGTGTCTCACTTTCACTGGGATTCTCTCAATGTGAGCAGCAATGTCTTGCCACAGATCTGCAGCCCAGATTGGCTTTCCTTTCCTCTGCCAGCCATTCTTCTTCCAGTCTTTCAGCCAACCCCACAAGGCATTGGCTACCATCCATGAGTCGGTGTAGAGATAAAGCTTTGGCCATCTCTCACGTTCAGCTATGTTAAGAGCTAGCTGGACAGCTTTTACCTCTGCGAATTGACTGGATTCTCCTTCTCCATCTCTCGCTTCTGCAACTCTGCACATTGGGCTCCACACTGCAGATTTCCATCTCCGCTTGTTCCCAACAAGACGACAGGAACCATCTGTGAACAAAGCATATCTCTTTTCATCATCAGACAGATCACTGTAAGGAGGAGCTTCTTCAGCACGAGCTACTCTCTCCTCTGGAGGTTTAGCACAGCTTGTGCCTTCTGGCCAGTTTGTGATCACCTCCACCAAACCAGGCCTTTCGAGATTTCCCATTCGAGCTCTCTGTGTTATCACAGCCATCCACTTAGACCAGGTAGCATCTGTTGCATGATGTGGTGAAGAACCTTTGCCTTTGAACATCCAATTCAGAACTGGCAATCTAGGAGCTAGAAGAAGTTGTGACTCAGTTCCAATCACTTCAGAAGCAGCTTTCACTCCTTCATAAGCAGCTAAAATCTCTTTCTCTGTTGGAGTGTAGTTTGCCTCTGAGCCTCTGTAGCCACGACCCCAGAAACCAAGAGGACGTCCTCGTGTCTCCCCTGGAGCTCTTTGCCATAAGCACCAGGTTGGACCATTGTCACTCGCGGCCGTGTACAGAATGTTCTTAATGTCTGGACCAGTTCGGACAGGTCCCAGACCCATCGCTTGGACTACCTCTCGCTTGATCTGGTCAAAGGCTGCTTGTTGCTCAGGACCCCATTGGAAACTGTTTCTCTTTCGAGTCACATCATAGAGAGGTTTCACAATCTGACTGTATCCAGGAATGTGCAGTCTCCAAAATCCCACTATGCCTAAGAAACGCAGAGTTTCTTTCTTGTTGATGGGATTTGCCACGGTGGAGACTCTGTTTATCACATCCATTGGGATGTGATGGCGACCATCTTGCCACCGCACTCCCAGAAACTGGATTTCTCTGGCAGGTCCTTTCACCTTGTCTCGCTTGATAGCGAAACCAGCTTGCAAGAGAATGTCAAGGATTTTGTTACCTTTCTCGAAGACTTCTTCAGCAGTCTCACCCCAGACGATGATGTCATCGATGAACTGAATGTGTTCTGGAGCTCCACCTTTCTCCAAAGCA